>NC_042999.1:70543798-70618798 GCF_006345805.1 Octopus sinensis | reverse complement strand
GATCTGTGTGTGTGTGTGGGGGGGGGGGCGCTACATCTTGGAAATCCACCAGTCCAATGGTTTCCCTTCATGGCAGAATTAATAGGCAAGACTATTTAACCCTTTCATTACCAACCTGGCTGAATCCAGCTCTGGCTCTGAGTACAAATGTCTTGTTTTCATAAGTTTTGAATTAAAATCTTCCACCAAACCTTAGTCACAATTTATGTTCCTAACACTAGCTGAATGATAACTAAAAGTTATTTTACTAAATCCTTTGTTATATTTAAAGTAATTGAAAGAAACACAGAGCATCTCAAAATAAATACAATAACGAAAGGGTTAAGTATTTTATCTGATCACATTCATCCTATAGTTGCCGAACTGTTTATGGAGGGAAACACAATCTTTCAGGCTGATAATGCACCAATTCACAGCTAAAATTGTTACTGAATGGCATAAGGAACATTCTAGTGAAGTTGAACATCTTATCTGGCCACCACGGTCCCCAGATCTCAGTATTATTGAACATTTATGGTGCATTTTAGAAAAACAAATAAGGAGTCGATATCTTCCACCATCATCACTACAAGAACTGGAGACTTTTTTAGCTGAAGAATGAACTAAAATGCCTTTGGAAACAACTCAGACTTTGTATGAGTACAATTCAAGTGGTAATTACTGCCAAAGGGGGTCCTACTCCATATTAAAATAAATTTGTTTGAAATTTTAAGGTGTTTCCATTATTTTGTCCAGCCCCTGTACATATCAGGTTGGTGCAAAAGTAATGTCCGATTTCTAGAAAAAATGTTTCAGAGTGAATTTATCAATTTTTTAAACCTCTTCTTATGGTTTTAAGATATCTCTGTGTCTAATTTGTACTATTTTCTTTCAGATTATCTAACTTCTGGCCATAAATCTCAGAAAATTTTACCACCATGTTTGTTCCATCTAAAGATCACATAAGAAATGTTTTACTCTACGAGTTTTCAGGTGTTAATGCAAGTACAGTAGCAAGATCTATTCAGAGCACTTATGAGGATGATGTAGTGAATGAAAGAAGTTACAGGAGGTGGTTTTCTCATTTCCGAAGTGGTGATCTCACTTTGAAAGAAGAGCCAAAAGAGGGTTGTCCAAAAAAACTTGATTCCGAAATGTTGGAAGCTCTTGTTTCAGAGAACCCGACCGTTACCACTAGTGAACTTGCTGGAAAATGGGTCCCTCATGAGCTGTCTCCAGAGAATCGACAACAGCATGCTGCTTTTTGTCAATCATTGCTTTCGCGACACTTTCAAGCAACATTTTTAGACGGACTTGTTACAGGTGGTGAGAAGTGGATTCTTTACCATAATGTTAAATGCCACCATTCTTGGATCAGTCGAAGAGGATAGCCAGTTCAACAACAGAGAGCAGGACTTCATCCAAAGAAGAACATGTTGAGTGTATGGTAGGATATTAAAAGAATAATCCAATATTTTCTGTGAGCAACTTCATTTGAAAACAGTTCTGAGTCAAGTGTAAGCATCCTTGGTTAACAGAAAGAATGTCATCTTCCATCACAATAATGCTTATCCTCACACAGCTTGACTGACCAAACTCTCTTGGAAGAACTTGGTTGGGAAACACTGCCTCATCCTCCATATTCTCCTGACCTTGCTCCTTCTGAATACCATTTGTTTTGTGGACTACAGAACCATTTAGATGGACCTAGGCTAACAACAAGAGAAGAGACTGAAACAGGTTTGTTGATAGATAGAATGAGGTCATTGAAAGCAATGGAGAGTATACTCTTTACTCTTTTTACTTGTTTCAGTCATTTGACAGCGGCCATGCTGGAGCACCACCTTTAATCGAGCAACTCGACCCCGGGACTTATTCTTTTTGTAAGCCCAGTACTTATTCTATCGGTCTCTTTTGCCGAACCGCTAAGTAACGGGGACATAAACACACCAGCATCGGTTGTCAAGCAATGCTAGGGGGAAAAACACAGACACACACACGCATATATATATATATACATATATACGACGGGCTTCTTTTCAGTTTCCGTCTACCAAATCCACTCACAAGGCTTTGGTCGGCCCGAGGCTATAGTAGAAGACACTTGCCCAAGGTGCCACGCAGTGGGACTGAACCCGGAACCATGTGGTTGGTAAACAAGCAACTTACCACACAGCCACTCCTGCACCTGTATGTTAATGAATAAATATTTCCATTGTCATTGGCTTTTTCATTTTTACCTTAGATCTTTAAATTGGACATTACTTTTGCACTAACCTGATATATATATATATACACATACATACATACATACATACATACATACATACATACATACAGTAGTGGACTGGGTCTAAAAATATTGGTTGTCAGGAGACTAAGGGGGCCCACTCGCAACTACAATGCTATCATTTATTATTTTGTTTTTGCTAAAAGTATTCTTTTCAACTGTCTACAAACACAGCCAAGCTGAAATAATTAATGCATTCTTCCAGGAGTGAATATAAATTCTCTAACTTAGGGGGATGGGCTCCTTAGATACAAACATGGACCCCCACATATGAATTCTAATGGCACAGGGGCCTACTTGCCATTGGGTAAGTTGGCCAGTCTGCCTATGCATACATACGTATATACATATATGCATATATACATACATATGTATGTTGTTTTCACAGAGGAAGATTTTGTGTAAAATGTAAAATTGTCTTTTCATTTATTGTGCAACTATCAGAAATATATGTATTAAATGCATTCAAAATATCAAAATTTAGTTTGACGTCATTATTATATATTATAAAATTCTATGCTAGTACAAGCTACCCAGTCCTAACTCCATCCATATGGATACTATAACAAGGATTTGGAATGGTTTGTTATACTCAACTAAGCTAAGAGAGGCCTTTAGGAAGAAAAGGCCAGTAAGAATCTGAAAACAACCCATGTTCACCATCATAATGCCTAACTACACACATCTTTAGCAAAAAATCAAGAAATCAGCAAACTGAAATGGTCAGTGGTTCCTCTATCCACTGCATAACTCAGATCTAGTTCTCTCTGACTTCTACTTTTACAGTCCAATGAAGGACAATCATTGAAAACAATGGTTTGATGAGGCAGATAAGGTGAAAATGGCTACAAAGACATGAGTACAACAATGTACATCTGAATGTTTTTAAAGAGGATTTGAGAGTTGGATTTTGCAATGACTCAAATGCATCGCTTGTGATAGATTCAATATTGAGTAGTAATTTTGTATAGGGGAAGAGTTACTCAACCTACATGTACAATTTGAATTACCTATGTTGATTAATAGAAAAGTTATATCTACCTTTGCATTACTTTTGATATAAACTTCATATATGTGTGCATGTGTCATATACAGTACATTATCATCATCAGTTAACATCTGATGATGTATATATATCAACATCATCATTTAAAGCACATCTTCTATGCTGGTATAAGTTAGATGGTGTGACAACATCTGATGAGCCAGAGAGACTGCATCAGACTACAATGTCTGCTTTGACATTCTATGGTTTCTATGGCTGTATGCCTATCCTAATGCCAAGCAATTTACAGAGTGTACTGAGTACCTTTTTCATGACATTGGCATATTAGTGAGGTCACCAAGAAACTTGCAAGACTAAGTGGGGGGAGGGGAGCAGAACTGATGGCTCTGTGCCATGTGCTGAGAGGCTAAAATATGAGAGACAGGAACACCAGTTCCTGTCTCTCATATTTGGTGTCTTGCTGAAAAGGGAGAAATGATGGGGGTTATGAGGTGTCAGGTTGTACCTTCAAGGTACAAGGTGGATATGAGGAATAAAGGGACAGTGGATCAGGTTGTATGGATGGGCAAATTTGGGAGAATGTGAAACAAGAGGGACATATGATTAGAGATGGAGACAGAGGTGAAGGCAAAAAGGGGTGAACACAGGTGGAAGTGTGGTTAATAGTGAAAATGAAAGAAAATAGGAGTGGGTCAGGGAGGGAGTGATAAGTGGTAGTACATAAAGAGGTGATGGTGGGGAGCAACAGTTTAATAAAACTATATATATATGTAAAAGATTTTTTTCATTTTTCCCAAGTGTCAAACTAGTACACTTACTTGTTGTTCATATACCTGTCTTCGTTTTTTTATTTTTCTACAAATTTGATCTGTATATATAATCGATAATAAAATGAGGAATCGATGCTAGATGTCGAAACAATTGTCGTGATTAATAATAAATTCTTGTATAATCCATCTTCCAACTTTCATTTGCCATATATATATATATTCTTTTACTTGTTTCAGTCATTTGACTGCAGCCATGCTGGAGCACCACCTTAAAGGATTTTTAGTCAAAGAAATTGACCCCAGGACTTATTCTTTGTAAGTCTAGTACTTATTCTATTGATCTCTTTTGCTGAACTGCTAAGTTACAGGGACATAAACACACCATCATTGGTTGTCAAATAACGGCAGGAGGACGAACACAAAAATATTTACATACATACATACATACATACATGATGGGCTTCTTTCAGTTTCGATTTACCAAATCCACTCAAGGGCTTTGATTGGCACAAGGCTATAGTAGAAGACACTTGTCCAAGGTGCCATGCATTGGGACTGAACACAGAACGATATGGTTGGGAAGCAAGCTTCTTACCACACAGCCACACCTATGCCATATATATAACTACATACATAAAATATACCATAACACAAGAGTAGTGTTTAGAGACTGAGGTATTTTGTACCTTGTCCAGCTTTTCTCTTACTTCACTTGGCATCCTTAACCCTCCTTATCCAGTCACCTGAGCAAATGTATGTGCCCTGGGCTATTGAATACTCTCCACACTTACATTCCCATCTCCACTTCTCAGCGACTCCTTTCTGGCCTGTGTTTTTTCATTGCTCCTACTCTTCTTGGTCTACTCTACAGGGCATATGTTATGGAATACTCTCTACATTTATTGTGTAAAAGATACTCCACCTCTTGTGCTGTATTATGATAGAACCCACTGAATTCTGTCAACAGAAGAATGGTGAGTGAGTCTAACAACCTATATTTCTCTCTTTCTTGCTACCTCTTCAACAAATTTTAAAACCATGTAATTCCCCATTTCATGTCCTTAGCACTTCACTCTCTCTCTCTCTTCATCTTTCACTTCTACAAACTGCACGAGTAACAGCATAATGCATCAGCTGGCTATCTGCTCTCTTACTCTACCTCCTCCTCCTCTCTAACAAAATATATTATTCTTCTACAATCATGTTGAAGAATAATATAATAGATTTAGTATCATAAAAAACAACTTTTCACTATCCACAATATTTGATAGAGAGCACACACTAGTTCTGCCAAGGGCAAGACAACTTATCTGTACTTGATGCCATGACAAAATACACCTAGCACATTGCGTTAATAAGTAGTTTGCAATAGGAAGGGCACTCACAGTAGAAACCAGACCAAAAGATAGGACATACAAGTGAGACCCAACTAGGAGGACAATAACTCCATATAATAACTGACTTGAACTGTGAAGATTTTTCCACTCATGTCAACATAGAGAAGCTTGTGTAAAAATGATGACAGTGGTGTGTGTGTATATGTGTGTGTGTACTACTGGTGGAACTGAACTCAGAAAATATGTATATTTCTTAAGTTTTGTCACATTAGGTTTCATCTTGGTCATGTGTATTACTATAACACTGGACTAACCAAAGCCTTATAAATGAATCTGTTATTGATATAAACTGTGAAAGTCCATTGGCTGAATCATACTAGTAATTTGAAGTCCTAACCTTGTCACATATTTTGTCATACTGATTTGACCTGAGAATTATGTTAAGTCTACATGTGTCTGTGAAATACTGAATCAGTTCCACATTAAACAAGTGGGTAGTACAATTGATTGAACAACAAAATGTTTATTGCCAAAATCGATGGAGGGTCTATCATAATCATAGGCACAAAGCCTGGATTTTGAGGGGAGTGGAGTAGTCAATCACATTGACCCCAGTACTTGACTGGTGCTTAATTTATCAACCCTGAAAGGATGAAAGGCAAAGTCAACCTCAGTGGAATTTGAACTCAGAACATAGCAGCAGACGAAATACTGCTAAGCATTTCGCCTGGTGTGCTAACAATTCTGCCAGCTCGCTGCTTAGGGTCCATCATAATCATAAAATCAATCAATGCTTATATGTATATAGTAACTGCTTCCATCTTTTTAGAAACTTTTCCATCTATTTGTTTTTCTATGTTAACATGGATGGGATTCATCACTCCACATTTTGTCTGTGTTGTATGTTATTGGGAGAAAAACAGCTAGCAATAAAGTAATGCATGTGTATGTGTATGTGTGTGAGTGTATATATGTATGCACATATGTGTATGCATGATAATTGACACAGTATGCCATGGTGACAAGATCAATGTGAAAGAAGAAAAAATAAACAACTATAACAATTTGAAGTGGAAAATATGAAGGTTGTGGTCAATGAGGAGAGTAGACGTGATATCAATAGTAATTGGTGTACCTGGAAGTATCAGCTACTCAACTACCAGCATGGCTGAAAAAGATTGGTGCAAGTGTGAAGGTAGAACACTTACAAAAATCAGCATTGCTTGGAACTGCAAGAATTAGGGTTCTTGAAGCATGACTAGTAAACAAGTGTCACCTTAATCTGCTGGCTGTGGACAGCTGACACATTCCATTATACCCAGCAAAATAAGCTGTGAGTTTTCATCACTTAATATTATTATTATTATTACTAATCAGCAGAAGTTACAAAATGACTCAAGGGCCAAGAATTTTGTGTTTGCATAAGGAAATTGCAAAAGGGCTATGCATGAAACTCCCAGCCCTTGAATTAGGTTATAACTTTATAATTGAAAATGATAAACAATATTTATATACTTATGTAATAAGTTCTATTTATCCTGTTTGTTCCACCAAACCTAGGTGTATATTGTCTGCCAGGCAACAGAATTGTGAGATCTTGCCCAAACATAAAGTGTAGTAATAGTTAGGTTTAAACTCATAACCTTATTTGATATGGTCTGTATTATTTAGCGCCATAACCTTACAACCACTGTTTTCTGAAGTGAAACACTTTAGATATATTAAAAATTATAGTTGGGTATGAAAGAAATACTTATATACAATAAAATAAGGTAATGCATATTTTTTTTTGAATTGGAAGATTCAAGACTAAGTGAGCATATACATACACATACACACAAAACACACACACACATATCAATAAAAGGATTGAAAAAAAAAAGATGGTAAAAATTACAATTATAAATTTATTTTCATTTAAGGACTCACTTTTTCCAATAATTCATCAGCTGCATCCAGTTCTTTTTGAATTTTGCGATCATCTTCATTGGTTATGTCACTTTTTTTATAAGATTCATTTTTTTTGACTTTTTTTTTGATTTAGCTGAATTATTTGATTCTTCTATTTTTTCACTAGCTTCTTCAGTCTCTTTTAGTCTTTCAGCTTCTTTTTGTCTTTCAGCCTCCCTTGCTTCCTCTGCATCTCTCCTGGCCTCTTCTGCAGCTATTCTCACTTCCTCTGCTTTTCTTGCTTCTTCTGCTTCTCGTTGTGCTTCTTCAGCAGATCTACGGGCCTCCTCAGCTGCTTTTTCAGCTTCTGCTTTTCTAAGTTCTTCTGCTTCTCGGGCTTCCTCTGCAACTCTCCTAGCCTCCTCAGCTGCTTGTCTAGCTTCCTCAGCTCTCCTAGCCTCTTCTGCCTGTCTAGCCTCTTCAGCTCTCCTAGCTTCTTCTTCCCGCCTAGCCTCTTCTTCCTGTCTCCAAGCTTCCTCAGCTCTCCTAGCCTCTTCCTCCTGTCTAGCTTCCTCAGCAGCTCTCCTGGCCTCTTCCTCCCGTCTAGCTTCCTCAGCAGCTCTTCTAGCCTCTTCCTCAGCGACTCTCCTAGCCTCTTCCTCCCGTCTAGCCTCTTCCTCAGCAGCTCTCCTAGCCTCTTCCTCCCGTCTAGCCTCTTCCTCAGCAGCTCTCCTAGCCTCTTCCTCCCGTCTAGCCTCTTCCTCAGCTCTCCAAGCCTCTTCTTCCTGTCTAGCTTCCTCAGCTCTCTTAGCTTCTTCTTCCAGTCTAGCCTCTTCTGCTAGTCTAGCCTCTTCTGCTAGTCTAGCCTCTTCTGCTATTCTTGCCTCTTCTAGCAGTCTAGCCTCTTCAGCTCTCTTAGCTTCTTCTTCCTGTCTAGCCTCTTCAGCTCTCTTCGCTTCTTCTTCCTGTCTAGCCTCTTCAGCTTTTCTGGCTTCTTCTGCTTGTCGAGCCTCTTCAGCTAGTCTGGCTTCTTCTGCTTGTCGAGCCTCTTCAGCTAGTCTAGCCTCCTCGGCTTTTCTGGCTTCTTCTGCTTGTTGAGCCTCTTCAGCTGCTATTCTGGCCTCTTCTGCTGCTATTCTGGCCTCTTCAGCCTTTTTAGCCTCTTCTGCTGCTATTCTGGCCTCTTCAGCTTTTTTAGCCTCTTCTGCTAATCTGGCCTCTTCAGCTTTCTTAGCCTCTTCTGCTGCTATTTTGGCTTCTTCAGCTTTTTTAGCCTCTTCTGCTAATCTGGCCTCTTCAGCTTTCTTAGCCTCTTCTGCTGCTATTCTGGCTTCTTCAGCTTTCTTAGCCTCTTCAGCCTTCTTAGCCTCCTCTGCTGCCTTTTGACTTTTTTCAGCTGTTTCCTTTATTGCTTCAGCAGTTTTTTGTGATTTACTTTCTTTCAACTTGTCATCGCCCAAAGAATCAGATTCTTTTGTATCAGGAGGTGGTAAATTGCCTTGTAATTCTCCTTCACCATCATCAATAAAATCATTTTCTAATGGGTAAGATTCTTTCACTTTTTCTTCTGGAGTATCAGTGTCTGGAGCATCACTTTTTGGAAACAGGGTTAACATAGCTTTTCCAATGTAGGCATCTGAAACTATCTTTGCTTTTTCAATATGGGGATCTGAAAGAAACAAAAAGAGAAAGAAAAGAAAAAGAAAAAATGAAATACAATGTGTCCCACAAATAAGACAGCATTTTAAACACAATTATATTTGAAAATCTTACAGACTTATGGAACACATTGTATAAATCACAACTGGTAATATTTTCTTACATAGGACATAAGGTCAGAAATGTATAATAGAAAATGAAACTGTAATTTTCATTGTGTTTCTCAAGGAAATTAGCAATATTAAGTGATTAAGTTATAACTGAGAAATGAAGGAGACTTTGTAAGAAATTCTTATTCTATAACAAATGGTACAAATAAATGTAATAAATGTTATAATTATTACTATACACATAAGATGTTATACAACACAATAATGACACAATATCACAGTGCATATGATATAATATCTTACATATAAGAATACAACATATGACAGGATACCACATGTGACATAGCACCACACTACAAATGACATAACTCAATACATATCACACAACATATAGCATGAAACCACACTTCATATGACATAATACCTATTATTCAATGACCAATAAAGGAACTTCCACACAGTTGCTTGACTTGCTAGAAAGAGCAAAGCAACCAAATGTTTTTCAAAGCTCATCCTACTGGCTTACAAAAGAAGGACACGTTGGATAGTAAGGTTTTTGGGTACACTAAATCTTGACTAGGTTCTGGTTCATAAATCTGCTTGATCTGGGCCTAAACAACAACTACAATATGGGTAATTGTGTATATGTACTTCAAACACTTTTAACTTAACCCTTTAGTATTAAACTGGCCTTATCCAGCCAAAATATTCTACACATTTCATGTTCAAACTGGCCATAGTATCCAGCCTCTCATACCTATTCCATAGTGTCGTTCTAAAAATAAACAATTACATCACTGAAATCTCAAAGCCACAAGATAAATGCATGATTAATTCAAAACAATGTGAATAAAAAAGATTTATATTTGACAGAGTAATCTGAATGCTAAAGGGTTAAGATACATATATAAATTATACTAGGTTTCAGCTACAACATACATATCTTATTTTAAGCCAATGAGGGAGTTTAGTAAAGAAGTAGCAATCAAATCTCTCTTAAATCTATTGCCTAAGAAAGGAAAAGCAGGATACATCAAATAATTTAGCTTTGGATATGTTATGCTTCAAGTAAAGATTGGAAGATCAGAATTGAAAATGCCTTTGATCATAGCACTATCTGACTAGAGCTCACTTGTGTTAAACAACAAAATTCATAACTGAGCTAATGTCAATTTACATAATTACTTGATCAGTTTCATATGGCATGTTGATCAGAACTGATTGGTTTCAATCAATGATATACAATGTTTCAACTAATATGCATATATAATATAATGGTTTTGAATATTTATAGATAAAACATTAAGTTTTGAGTCAATAACGGTTGTTTGACCTGTTAGAAATAGCAGCTAAATCTTTCTTAAATCACATTCCAATTTTACAAAATGGAAGGAGACATTGGGCAATGTAGTTACAGACATATAAAACAAGGCATCTTTGATTATGTTTGCTCAATAGCCAAAACATTGCAACTATTATGTATGTTGAAAGAAGTCATTATGGGGGCACTTAAGCAGGTAGAAACAGAGGCCAATCTTCCTTACATCATACACTACTGAATGACAGACATTCATCATCATCATCACTTAACATCCGTTTTCTATGCTGGCATGGGTTAGACAATTTCACAGAATCCAGGAAGCTGCAGGATTGTGCAGAGCTCTAGTGTTAGCTTTGGCATGGTTTCTACAGCTGGATGCCCTTCCTAAAGCCAACCTAATGAAAACAGAGACTAATGCAGTTTTGGATATACAATTAGATGGAATTGTTAAGGCTGGAGTATTTTTGATTTGAGCTGACCTGGAGCTCTACAACATATTAAATTTTAACCCTTAAAGTATGGGAGTCATCAATAAAAAATTCTGACTGTTATATCATTCTTGAAAAGTATAAAAATTTGATTTACATGAATGACTCTTTGCAGCCAAAGTGAGACAACTCAAGCATTAATTAGTGTACATATAAGATTAATAAAAATTAAACATCATAGTAAGTCAAACAAACATACCTACATATATATGATAGATTATAAATAATAGTTGTTTTTCTAATTTATTTATTTTATTTTCATAAAAAATGTATAGAATTTAATTGTATATTCAAATGTAAAATAATGATATGACTTCATTTCATCCAAACTTTTAATAATTAGCCCTACACTTAAATACTGCACTATACTAAAATCAAGTAAATCTGTTAGTGAGTCACAGGATGCTAGCTCATTGAATCAAAGCTAACAAGTTGATACTGTTTCAATCCTATGTCTCCTTTATATACAGTACTGCTACTTGGTGACCCTGCCAGTGCTGATGCCATGTAAAAAGCATCTAGTCCACACTGTAAAGTGGTTGGTGTTTGGAAGGGCATCCAGCTGTAAAAACCTTGCCAAAACTGACCTTGCATGTGCTTGTGTCACATAAAAGGACTCAGTCTACTCTGCTGGGTGGTTGGTGTTAGGAAGGGCATCCAGCTGTAAAAATCCTGCCAAAGCAGACACAGAAGTCTGGTGCAGACTCCTGCCTGGCCAGTTCCTGTCAAACTGTCCAACCCATACCAGCATGGAAGATGGACATTTAAATGATGATGAAGACAGCAACAGCATTCTGATCCCAATTTCTAATATTGTCACCTCTTCATGCTACCTTCATCCTCTGCACCTACTTTCAATTTATGGATTTATCTCCCTACTTCCTCTTCTCTTCCTTCATTCTATTCTATCCTGTCTTTAGGCTGGTAGATTTAACTCTCAAACCTACAATCAGCTGAGCAGAACCATAGGAGAGATGTGGCTTCTACAGCCACAACAAAGCAGCTTTGATCACTTCAAAATGAAAATGATAAGCACAGGAAAATGGGATTCAGTCCTATAAGATAGCCTTCCTTGTATTCATACTGCAATAAATCACCCAAGTCCTCATATTATTCAAAGAGGGGAGACTAGGAAAAACAACAGCAAATGGCCTTCAAGCACTGCAAGTAAAGTTTACTTTGCTACAAGCATTTGAGTCACTACCTCAGTCTTTCAACATACCTTTTCAGCTGCACCTTACCTTGTGTAATGTCACTGTATGTTAGAGTGTAATGGTGTCAGAGCAGGTAGGTAATGTCTTTGGAAGCTGCTCTTTCTTAGGTGAATAATCTTGTATTATCTCCTTAAGTACCCCAGCAACCACAGTATTTCTAGAGGGCCTTCTACAACAACTGACTTTAAATTGTTCTTAGAGAGGTAGATGGATTGGATAAAGACAATTCCTGAGCCCTAGTTTCCACCTCTCCTCTTTCAACTAACCCCAAAATTAGGCAAAGCCTCCAAAAACAAAGGATATAATCAAACCATAGACCAATTCTCATTTCTGTGTCCAACCTCAATCTACTTCTACATGCCACTTCTTCCAAACAACAAACTGTATTTCTCACTGACACAAATTCTAATCCCATATCTATTACATCTCTAGTGTTCAGGCAACACTCACTATATAAAAGGTGGTGTCTGCACTCAGAGAATCTACTTTCTCTACCATTCAAACTCTTTTACCTGGATATTAGAAACAAAGACCTCTAATTACTTGAGCACTTAATGTCTCATTCTACCATATTTTCCTCTAAATTTATGTTAGATGTTTTTACTGCTCCCCAAACTATTCCAATCATCAACACTTGTTTTTTATATTCATAGCACATTCTTCTTGGCCCTCACATCCTACCATACCACTCAGGCTGTATTCTATGCTACACTGAACTGACTGTACCAGTTAGTATCCAATCTGTTTATATCATTAACCAATATTCCAATAGTGGCTCACACTGTTTCTTCTATTATTTCAATGATTGCATCCCTCTAGTTAAGACCAACTGGCATACCCTTCTTTCATCATTACATTGTATCTTGCCACTAGATCTGTTCTGATAATCCTTCCTCCTCAGAGCTGCAGCTCCCTCACTACCATGTTTTTCCTACAGAAATTTAATTGAACATTATTAAATTGAACATTTTCAACATCAATGGAAATTGCAGCTGTGATACCAGTGCCGGTGGCACGTAAGAGAACCATCCGAACGTGGCCATTGCCAGCACCGCCCCGACTGGCCTCGTGCCAGTGGCACGTAAAAAGCACCATCCGTTCGTGGCCGTTGCCAGCCTCGCCTGCCCCCCGTGCCGGTGGCACATAAAAAGCACCATCCGATCATGGCCGTTTGCCAGCCTCGTCTGGCACCTGTGCTGGTGGCACGTAAAAAGCACCCACTACACTCACGGACTGGTTGGCGTTAGGAAGGGCATCCAGCCGTAGAAACATTGCCAGATCAGACTGGGCCTGGTGCAGCCTTCTGGCTTCCCAGACCCCAGTTGAACCGCCCAACCCATGCTAGCATGGAAAGCAGACACTAAACGATGATGATGATGATGATTATACACATAAGTGTCAATAACTGGGAGAACCTGCATCACCAGCCTCATTTTGACTATTAGAAACATATCATACAATGAAATCCTCAAAGACATCTGATGATCTAATAGGTAATGAGACTCAACAGTACTACATTTGTTTTAAAGAAACCTCTTCCATTAAATCTCTATAAAATCTCTGCAACACTTACATCATGTCCATTGATGACAGTCAGACTTACAATGACTGACAAAATTTTTTTGATAAAAATATGGATAAAATGGAATACAGAGTTGCAAACTTTCTATTAGTATAATATATGCTTCAGCATTACACCTGACAAGTATTTATTTGGTTGTGCTGAGACCAAATCTTCTCTGAGGTATACTTGATAAGAAATGGTGTTAGCTAGACTGCTTGACCACCAAATATCCTACCTGGCCACAGATTCTCTAGTGGTACCTTAACAATCAAGTCGCTACTCGCAAACTAGTCTATATTAATCATAAATTATACCACACAGTATATGAAGTAATCTGGTTTTGTTGCTAAGATTATTCTGGGTTGAAACCCAAATTAATGAGATTGTTGGATTAGGAAGACTAATGCAAATTCAAGATCATTTAGACCTGTACAACATCCAGTAAACCTATGTTACATTGCACTCTCATTTAAGTGTACACATTATAAACAGAATGTAACACTGCTTGAACGAAAATGACAAAGACTAAGTATATATTACACAATACAGCACATATAATATCTGATTGATTGTATATAAGTACAGTATGTAAACTGTGAATATTTTAGGAGTTTAAACCCCAACTTAATGAGTGCACAAAATCAGGAAACAGACTCATAATCTTAAGTCTGCTTGAACTCTTACAAGAACTAGTTAACTTAAAAAGACACATGCTGTCTCGTTTAGGCATATATACTTTATAAAGAAATTCTGTTGTATACAGAATATGGGGTAGCTCTGACAGAAAGTGACTCAGATTAATTATAGATTTTATCACACAATACATAACATTCAATTATCTGTATATAATCATACTTTATCTTACTGAGAAGATAGCTTCGGGTTATGTTGTTTATATATTTTTTTTAATGCAATCATATAATCATAATTTAAAGGTATCTTTCTTCTGGACTTTTCAAACCCCTGACCTCAAAAGAAACAGTTTCAGCATATTCAAAGTACAAACTTGCAAGATGCCCCCTCATTGTTCAGTTGGCTACCCTTAAACTATAGATCTATTCAAACATGACTGACTAGAGTCACTAATCCCCAGCAACAATAATTATAGCTCAGCTCAAGCAAGACCAACTGGGATCACTATACCTAAACAATAGCAGTAGCAATGAAGAAGGCTGATGTAAAGGTTACACATCATCAACAAAAACAACAATTTTACTAACACAAGACATTATCAATTAAAACAAGAGCACCAAAAATAAGTTTTAAATACTTACCAACAATTTCACGAACATTATCATTCAGAAAGTATAACGTGACAAATGCTGAGGAACAGAGCACAATAACAAGCAAGAATTTGCCAAGCACTGAGCAGACACCAGATTTTTTCTTTTGAGACCTTTTGCTCTCTTTTTTGTTGTTGTCTTTCTTCATATTGTCTTTCTTTATATTATCTTTTTTTGTATTATCTTTCTTCATATGATCTTTCTTTCCATTCTCTTTCTTCGTGTTTTCTTTCTTTGTATTTTCTTTCTTTGTGTTTTCTGAAAGAAAACAAAAAATTGTTTTTAAATTAAACATATAGATAAATGTATCTTCAGGTACATATATATGTATGTACATGTATAGTATGCAAGTGTATGGATATATGTGTAGGTGTATATATATATATATATGTGTGTGTGTGTGTGTGTGTGTGTATACATATATAACTGTCAACTCTGCAGCTCTTATAGTGTCTCATCTCTCTAATAACCCTATCATTTACTCCCACCCCTTTGCACTTTCCTTTATCACATGTCCCATTATCTTCTGTTCACTGTACACTGCTTCTAGTGTAACCAGTAGAAGAAAAGTTATGGGGTGAAATGCCATGAAATTTCATGTAAGGAAGTAATGCTTAGCAATAAGAATAATAAAGAATATATTGCTAAAATGAAAGTTTACATTCTAAGGTGGCGAGCTGGCGGAAACGTTAGCACGCTGGGTGAAATGCTTCGCGGTATTTCGTCTGTCGTTACGTTGTGAATTCAAATTCCGCCGAGGTCGACTTTGCCTTTCATCCTTTTGGGGTCGATAAATTAAGTACCAGTTACACACTGGGGTCAATGTAATCGACTTAATACCTATGTCTGTCCTTGTTTGTCCCCTCTATGTTTAGCCCCTTGTGGGTAATAAAGAAATAGGTATTTTGGCTGTGTTTACAATTTTTGTTCAAATTCTGCTGAGGTCAACTTTACTTTTTATCCATTTCAGAACTATTCAATTTGACGTTTAGATTATTTAATTATTTTTTTTTGACTAAACACTTTGAAACTTCCAATACTGGTACAATGTGTCACATACAACAGGGTTTACTCTTAACATTTTTGACAAAATTTTGCATTTTAGAAGTTATTTCGTCACAAGTTAGAGAGTGACAATGGACAAATTTGTGTTTGATAAATGCCAATACATGAAACTCTCAGCTTTTGACTGACTCTCTAACTTCTGCTGATGATATATATTCATATTATACATATATGTGTAAAAGAATTTCATCACACAATCAAACCAATGAAAAAGCCTCTACCTGGTCACTCAACACGCTTAAAATAGCAGCCAATGTATCCCCCTACCCAGTAGTTTATAAGGTAAAATCCTAAACAGCAATGCCTGGAAAAATCATGGATTACATGGAAAAATGTAAGCATGAAAAGTAATATTCTTAAGATTATAAACTTGGAAAACTACAGGACAAGTTATTACACCTGTAAAATTATAAGACAAACTATTACTTCAAGTAAAGAGAAGAGTAAGAAACTTTTTACTTAAAATATTGCAGCTAAAATTAAAATTTGAATATTGAAAATTATTTTATTATAGTTTACAAATAACACTATACTTATTTAAGTAGAAATTGGCTAATTTACTACCTTAAATACAGAAAAAAGTGACTAATTAGACAAACTTACAAATTACCTGAACAGTTTTGTACAATAAATTTAAAAGAATGGCGTTAGGAAGGGCATCCAGCTGTAGAAACACTGCCAGATCAAACCGGGCCTGGCGCAGCCTTCTGGCTTCCCAGACCCCAGTTGAACCGTCCAACCCATGCTAGCATGGAAAACGGATGTTAAATGATGATGATGATGATGAGAACTGTAAAGAGTGATAAATTAGAAGAACTGGTATTCTTTGCTGCAATATTTTAAGTAAAAAGTTTCTTATTCTTTACTTGAAGTAATAGTTTGTCCTATACTTTTCCTGGCGTAATAACTTTTTCTGTACTTTTCCAGGTTTATAATCTTAAGAATATTACTTTTCATGCTCGCATTTTTCCATGTAATAAAAGAGATTAGTAGATTATTTAAGACTGAAGGCACTAAGAATAGTCAAAATCTTGAAATTACAGGGTGGATTTGACAAGACACTGATGAAAGGATATATATGGGAATGATGGATATATGTGTGGATGTGAATAAATCATAGTCACTGATAAAAAAAGAAATTAACCAAAAAATCAAGGCATTGATCTTTGTGATACAGGACAAACTAAATGTCTTCTACATATTTATAAAGTATTACAAATTAATGGAGAAATTATTTCAGTAGTAATACAAATGAAAGTAAAATGATATTGAATGGATCATCTCCAGTGTGACAAATGAGGAGAACACCATTGCCATAACATAATAATATCAGAGAATAGGACCAACTAGAATGGCCCCAGCATTTACCTGTACTTTTTTTTATATTAAACCTGAAAGATGAAAAGACAACACCCCCAGAATCTGAATACAGAACATAAAAGGAGAATGATGTAGCTATTGTAAAGTATTTTGTATGACACCTATTCATTTTCACTCCCAAGCCTTTTAATAATAATTGTTTATAACACGATCACATGTCATGGGTTTGGGGCTATCATTATCATCACCATTGTCATCAACATCATCACTTCATCATAGTTTTTATGTCTACCACTTTCCCATGTTGTCAATCCTTACCTGTTTCCAAGGAGGGCAATTCATTTACAACTATCACATGACATCACACTCAAACACATAAAACACACATACAATGTTTTCTCGGTTTCCATTTACCAAATCCACTCGCAAGTCTTTGGTCAGCCTGGAGCTATAGAAGAAGACCACCGCATGGCCCAAGGTGCCATGTGGTGGGATGAACCTGAAACTACGTGGGTAATGGCTGAAAAAATTAAATCAGCTTCCAAAAATTGTTATTGGTAATAGGCAAAACTATCCTGAGTATGATTTGAACTCAGAACATTAATGCTCTACCTACTCAGACAATGATCAAGAAAAAATTGTAAAATAGGTCTTAGTCTGTTAGTTTTAAATTATCCTTTATTTACAGTTAGTTAATTTTATGTGTGTGCGTGTGTATGAATGTGAGTGCACAAGTATGTGCACTAAATATATACACACACACACATACATAGATTATGTATGTGTGTACGAGATCTGATCAATAAATATCCGGACTGTTGCCATAGTAACAAAGTTAAAGCATGCAGAGTGAAGCCGCTTGGCACAGATTGACCTTGAACTCAGCTGTGCATGCACACTAAGTATTAACATCCTAGCTCACTTCTGCTGTTTACAGCAGTGCTTGGAAAGAAAGTATGTAGTGTGTGATCGTCACATTGACCGTGATAGAGAAAGTTGTCATGGCGATACCTGCTCAGAGGCCTGGGCAAAGTTGCAGAAAGTGTATGTAGAGGAGTGTATGAGCTGCACGAAAGTGTACAAGTGGTTCAGATGTTTCCAAAATGGCCAAAAAAATGTTGATATTGATGAATGTTTGGGGAGACACGCAACCAGCAGAACTGAGAAAAACATCACAGACGTGCATGCAGCTGTGAGGGGAAATTGTTGAATCACCATTTGTGAGTTATCAGAGGATGTGCAGATTAGTTACGGTTCAGTTCAGTCCATTATCCCTGAAGATTTGGGTATGAGACGTGTGTCTACCAAGTTTGTACCAAAACAGTTTTCAGCTGACCAAAAAGACACTCGGATTTCAGTTGCACAAGATCTCCTTGATTGTGTTGAGAACAATGAAAACTTTTTGAAAACTTTGCATAGGCCTCTGAGCAGGTATTGCGAAACTTTTTGCGAAATTTGATGTAGATTCTCTGCTCGACTTTCTCTGTCATGGTCAATGCGACAATCACACACTACCCACCTTCCTTCCAAGCACTGCTGTAAACAGTGGAAGTGAGCTAGAATGTTAAAACTTAGTGCACATGCACAGCAGAGTTCAAGATCAATCTATGTCAAGTAGCTTCACTTTCCATGCTTTAGCTTTGTTACTATAGCAACAGTCTGGATACTTATTGATCAGGACATGTATGTGCATATGTATGTGTGTTGAATGGTCTGTTTCCTTAATATTGATGATTTTTCTTTCACTGATTTATAAAGGTTTTCTTGATTTGTATCTTGAGATAGTGGGTGTTGCACCAGTTATTTGTATTTCCTCCAGTCCACTCTGTAAAGTGACTGGTGTTAGAAAGAGCATCCAGCTGTAAAAACCATGCCAAAACAGACAGTGAAGCTTGGTGCAGTCCTCTGGGTTGCAAGCTCCTGTCAAACCATCCAACCCATGCCACCATAAAAGACAGATGTTAAATAATGATGATGATGATGATGGAGCCTATGTGCAGAGGCTTAACTTGCCTTAATAATAGCAATTCCTAAGTGAAGCACACAACTATAGCTTATTTGAGGGGATAGAGCAGTTAATGAAATCAGTCCCAGGACATGACTGGTATTTTATTTTATCAAATACAGAAGGATGAAAAGCAAAAATTAACTTCAGAAAGACTTTTAAACTCCCAATATAAAGAGATGCAATTAAATAACACAAATTATTGTCTGATGTCCTACTAGTTCTGCCAGATTTAATAATAATAGTAATAAAACTAACAGCAGGTGGTATAAGCATGTGCTAAGCAAGGTACAAGACAATGACCAGACCACAATCATCTGGGATATGCTGGTTCAAACCAGAAAAAAAAAATAAATAAAAATAAATAAAAGCTAATCACCCAGACATAATTGTCAAGGATTGGGGAAAAAACACCTGCTTACTGATTGACATTGCAGTCCCTTCTGATCAAAATATTGTCAAAAAAGAAGTGGAGAAATTGTTGAAGTACAAAGACCTCAAAATCAAAGTGTTCAAAATGTGGGGTATGAGGGTAAAAACAATATCAATAATAATCGGAGTATTGGGTGTGATAAAACAATATGAACAAAAATGTAGAAGCTACACCTGGATCCTCATCACTATACACAATCCAAAATATAGCCCTGCTAGGAACAGCCTATATCCTAAGCAAAACACTATCAATCCAATAATGCAACCGAAACAAAACAGCCCACAAATACAAGACACACTCTATACAGCATTTACCCAGTGAAATAAACTCCCACCAGTAAGCCATGAAAACTAAAGCATTACACACTCAACACACAATACAAGAACACAACAAAAGACAGCACCACACCTCAAGGAAAAAAAAAACTAATACACTACAGTACTAGGAAGAGTTTGCACACTACCAACAACAGAAAAGAACACACAATGCTGCACACACCCCAGCAACATGGAGGTGTAGCAGATGATGCAGTAGAAATTTGCCTCAATCTACCAAATATTTAATAATAATATAATAATAATAATATAATAATAATAATAATAATAATAAGTACATTGTTTTGTCTTGGTATAAAAGATGGGCTACAGCAAATAGTCTGCTCAATACCACAGATTTGCTTGTCAGTTGTTTGACCTTAATCAGTTGAGCATGTCCATTAATGGCTGATGATATGTGCATCTCTGATCATGAGCAGAAGTAGTGGGGGAGCATCATAGCCGTGTGTTGAAAGGAAATTTTAGAAGTTTGAATAATTCACCTCTGGAAACATGGGTGTTTCATTCAACATCCTTAAACAACCCTTATTCAAGGACCTTTTGAGTGGGATGGGTTACTCGACCAGAAGAAAATTCTAACTGGGCCCCACCTGCAAGGTCATGTGCTGTTTATCTTGATATGAGATCACTATATCGCGCACATATGGTTGTGATGCATGTGCCTGGTGTACCCTTATCAGACGGGTAGTCATGATGGATATACTGGGCTTCGTATATTTTACCCCAGTGTCACTTTGATGGCATGCACTGCTCTCTCACTCAATAATAATAATAATAATAATAATAAGTCCTACTATAGGCACAAGGCCTGAAATTTGGGTAGGGAGAAGAGATTAGTCGATTACATCAACTCCAGTGTTCAACTGGTACTTATTCTATTAACCCTGAAAGGATGAAAGACAAAGTTGACCTCAGTAGCATTTGAACCCAGAAAGTAAAGTCAGAAGAAATACCAGAAAGCATTTTATCTGACACAATAAAAATTCTGCTAGTTTGCAGTCTTATCAATAATAATGTTTTTAAATATAGGCATAAGGTCAGCAATTGTGAGAGGGTGGTAGGGGTAATTAATTGATACAAGTAATAGTCAAGTACTAAGTTTTACCCTTGTTCTCGACTTACTGTATTTTGACTCTCAACTTCAGCAGGATTCGAACTGAATAACAACAAGTACATTAAAGATGACCAGTGCCCATCTCTTTGTGGTTGCCAGCAAAAAGCAACACAAAATAGTATCCACTTTAGTGCTCCTATGCCCACCTGCATACACAGGGCTTTGATCTCAGTGGCCACATGTATGTGTCTCCAACAATGAATGATTGACAATAACAACTATCTCTAATGATAAGAGTAAAATAGTAAAGAAGTTAGAATTGATTTATTAGTGTGTCATTTCAGACTCCTTGGACCTTATTTGGTTGGCTAGTTGTAATTCAACCATAGGTCATCCCTCACCAAACTGATTTATGATAAAAAACATTCTGATTGTGAACTTTGCATTTTTTTTCTAGGTATAATATATCCAATGCCACGTTTCCCAATATATCTAGCATGGTGTAATTTGAAGGGTGTTTGGTTTCTACTTCTAACAGGTCAAGCAACTATGTAGGAGCAAACTTGCTGGCATATGGCTAGCTGGTAGCAACAAAATGGAAACAAGTAAAGCAATTAACCAAAACTACCACCACCCAATCAATAACTTTGAACACATTTTTGCATATCAGTATATGTGAAATATGAGGGTTGCTTACAGCTATCACACAGATGCACTTTACTGATAGATGAGAAAAGATACTTTAAAAAAAAGTCAAATATTTTACTTATGTATATGTGAGAAATTGAGAAAGAAAGCTAGAGGTAGAGACAAGAATCCGAGAAAAACCGAGTAAAAAATGGAGGGGTTAGGGACAGGAAGTTTGTGAAGGAAAGAAAGTGCAGTTGTGCATATTTGTAAGTATGCATGTGTGAGAGAGATAGATAAAATTTTGTTTATGAGAAAAAAACTAATAAACAGATCAAATATCTTTCCAAAATACTGCATGAGTGTGTGTGTGTGTGTAATAAAGAAAAAATATAAATGTATACAAATAATATGTATGTATGTGAAAAATAAAGACTGTACATATGCAGTGACAGAGATTGTATATGTGTATGTCACCGAGAAAGTGAGAGAGAATTGATGTATGCACAAGTGAGAGTGTATGTATGTGCATGAGAGACTGTATGCATGTATAAATGAGAATGTCTGCATGTGTGAGACATAGATATGGCCAAGTGTTTAAGAAGTTTTCCAAGCTATCAATTGATTATGTAAAGATATTAATGAATCTTCATTGTATTCATATTAGATTAGATAAGAAATGAGAGAAGAATGCTTTTATCTGTTTAAATTTTAAAATATACATTTTTTTGTATAGAGAAGCATTAATATACACACATCAAGGATAATCTATGAATTATTTGAAATAAATATATTTCATCTTTATTATATCAACATGAACAAAATGAAAAATGAATTAATATCATTACTGAATGAACTGATTGATGGTGAAATTGGCAGCTATTGACAGTTACTCCAGATTTTAACTAAAATGTGTGTGTATGTACGTGGGGGATCTCTCTCTCTGTATGTATATATATATATATATTATATATATATATATATATATATATATATATATATATATATATATATATATAAATAATCAGCAGGAGTAGGCATAACTGTATGATTAAGAACCTTATGGTTTTAGGATCAGTCCAACTGTGTGGAAAGCTGTTGTACATATATGTGAGTGTATTTGTCTCCCTACCATTGCCTGACAACCAGTGTTGGTTTGTTTACATCACTGTAACTTAGCAATTTGGCTCCATAAGGAGTGGAGAGATAGATTATGGTAGAAATGGTGATTGAGTATGGGTAGAGCTAGTGTTATTCCCATTCCATGGCTAGTATTGGACATTAAGAATGGTAGAGTTGGTATCAAAAAGGCTAAAAAAAGCTCAACTATTTTATGTTTATCTTTGGTTTTCTAATATATGTTGTTTGTGCATAAATATTTACTAATTATTTAATCATCCTCCTCCTCATCAACATCGTTTAATGTCCACTTTCCATGCTAGCATGGGTTGGACGATTTTGACTGAGGGCTGGCGAACCAGATGGCTGCACCAGGCGTCAATCTTGATCTGGCAGAGTTTCTACAGCTGGATGCCCTTCCTAACGCCAACCACTCCGAGAGTGTAGTGAAATCATGTTGTTGACAAATGCATAAGTTACAAATTAGTCTAGCCATTACAGATTTAATCAGTGATTGCTATAAGTTTTTTTTTGTGAGTAAAAGGATGAGAAGGTACTTGTCCTCTGATGCGTGGTCAATCTCTTATTTTTCTGTGTGTGAAAAGAATAACAAGACAGATTTACATTTTTTACATTATTTACATTTGACGGATATTTGTTCTCATCCTGTTTGTTATTAACACAATGTTTTGGCTGATATACTCTCCAGCCTTCTTGGTGAAATTTCGAACCTGGGTTCTCGTTCCTAAGGTATTTTTCTATGTTATTATTATTATTATTATTATTTAGGTCACTGCCTGGAATTGAACTCAGAATCTTGGGGTTAACCACTATGCCATATGTCCGGTGGCCTGACTAATAATAACATTGAAAAATTCCTTATGAATGAGAACCCAGTTTTGAAATTTCCCCAAGACATCTGATGAAGGCTGGTGAGTATATCAGCAGAAATGTTGTGTTAACAAACAAGGTGAGGACAAATATCCGTCAATTGTAAATAATGTACATAATTCCTCATCTCTCAAATATAGAACTAGATTTACATTTGTTTAAAGTTTTACAGCAAAAGTCTTTGAAAACTGCGATTTAATTATTCAACTTACCCCTTTATCTGAATCACCAAGTAAAAACACATCACTTTGCCAAGCATGCAAGAATTTAAGCTAAGGGAGATTGGTAACAGCCTATAAGGCAGATAGTTAACATTGATGTTGCAACAGGTCTTCAACAGTTGACTACATTTTCTCTTTCTATAAAACAGCAAAGCTATCGGGATGGTAGGAAATTGAGAGAGGGATAGAGAGAGGGAGGCGAGAGAGTGAGAGAGGGTGGTGTTGGTGTCTGTTATAGAAGACAAAATTTACTAGAAATTAATGTGCAGTTTGATAAATTAGTTTATTTGCAAGCCCAAGATCAAATCAAATCTTGTCATTGGACTTTTTAATGTCATATGCCTAGTTCTAGAACAATCACAATAATCAAATCAAGTTATCATCATCATCAATTAGAATGGGTCAGACAAGGCTGCAGTGGGTCATATTGTTGCTACTCTCAAATCTGTGCTGTTCAACATCCTCAGATCTCACTTCACTAATTCTTTCTATGGTTTGCCTTCCTCTTCCTTGAGTAGTTTCTAATGTCAACACAAACTTTTTCTACTCAGCTAGTATAATCCATTTACAGCATATCCTTATTTCTTGCCTACATCAACCAACATCTGGTCCTACTGTGTGGCACCTTGGGCAAGTGTCTTCTATATAGGCCCAGACTGAACAATGTCTTATGAGTGAATTTGGTAGAGGGAAACTGTGGAAAGCTGTTGTACATATATGTGAGTGTATTTGTCTCCCTACCATTGCCTGACAACCAGTGTTGGTTTGTTTACATCACTGTAACTTAGCGATTTGGCAAAAAGAGTCCAACAGAATAAGTACCAGACTTATAAATAAGTACTGGAGTCAATTTGTTTGGCTATTCCATGCTAGCATAGAATGGCTGGTTTGACAGGAAATGATTGGCCCAAGGACTGCATCATAGACCAGTGTTTGCTTATGGAGCTTAGGGATTTCTCTCATAAACGCACACATCACCCAGTCTGAGATTTGAACCTGGAATCCCCCGACTGTGGTTTCACTGCTCTAACCATCAGGCCATGTGCCTCCACACAAATAAACAATCTGGTGTATTTATTTTAAGGGCCTATCAATGAATACACTGAGATTCTTTGCTTTAGGAACTGAAAAGACAAGCAAGAGATGGAAACTCCACCTTTGTTGTCATTCATACATACATTTTGTTCACCAAAGTTTTCACCATAGAAACATGGTGACACATTTTCTAAATTAATAAACAATAATATCCGCATTCTAGCCTCTTAACCAACATGTAGTGTCTTCTCAACTCTTAACCAACATGTAGTATCTCTCAACTCTTTATTTAAAACACACTATGCTCTTTGTCAACTTATTGCTCCAGCTTCCCATTCACTTCAAAATATTTACTACATCAAACTTCCTACAAACTAGTCTCTGTCTGCCTGTCTGTCTTTCTCTTCATCACTCCATCCAATCCATTATTTACTTTTTTATGAAATTCACTTCCATTAAGTTTTCATCTCTTTAGCTACCACTGACAAGTCATAAACAATATTCTCTTTTTCTTGGACATCAAAACTATATCAAAACCCAAACAGAACAGCATTCATCAGAAATTCTTAACATGTGACATAAAAGTTTTTAGACTTCAATCAACCAAAATGTTGCTGAGACATATTCCCATTTTTCTCCCCAAAATTCCTTTTGTAAAGAAAAATAGTTGATATACACCACCTCAGTATATCACTGTTACTTATTCTGCTAGTATGATCCCATGAGATTTTAACTCAGGACCATGTAGCATCAAGCTAAAGCAAACTAACCAGCTTTTGGCCATTTGTGCCAATTTTCCCATATTGCATTTTAAATAAATATTCAAAACCAGTAAATATTTTTAAAAAATAAATAAATAATGAAAAGGTAGCAAAAGCCATAAAAAAAAGAAAAGAAAATAGTTTATTTATTTAAGCTTGACCCAAAGCTTCAAAACTGAAATTAAATAGCTTACTTTCTTTTGTATATTCTGCAAACCTATGAAATGAAAAATTTTCAAACAATAATAATGATGATGATGATGATAATGATGATGCAATGATAATAATTGTGGTGATGATGATTTGATGAGCACAAGGCAGGACAAGGAAAAACAGTCACTGAATGAACCCTCAATCATGTCTGATATTTATGTAGTGAACTCCAGAAAGATTAAAGGTATTGTCAACTCTGCATGATTTGAAACCAGTACATAAGAGAACTTGGTTACTGCAGTAGTTAAGTAATGGTACCCTACCGTTTCTTCAATTCCAAACTCTATCACTAATACAAATAATTTTTTTAGATTGGAATAAGACCACACATGTTAGAGGGAGATAAAATTTTGGGTGCAATGCAAATTTCAGTAAAATTTAAATTCATAAAGCAAAGGGACATAACTAAATACAATAAAGCATTTAGTCTGGCACTTCACCACTTCTATATTTCACAGCCTTAATGATAATAATAATAATAATATGCCATATGTATTGAGAAGAGCATGGTCATTGTGAGAACGATTATCATCCATGTAAATAATTTTTCTCTACATAACTTCATGCTAGCATGGAGAACGGACGTTAAACGATGATGATGATGATGAACTTTATTTGATTTTGTAAATGAACAATATTGTTGTTGTTGTTTGTTCCTTCTCTAGCTATACCTGGCTCATAAGGGTTGGTGGGCCATCGCAGGTGAGCTGCTAGATGTAGGAGGAAAGAGTTAGCAGAAGTTCACCATTACTTTCTGCTAGAGCTACATGGAGCTTAGGTGTTTCTCTCATAAATGCACACATCACCCAGTCTGAGATTTGAACCCGCAATCCCTTCACTGCTCTAACCATTAGGCCATGTACCGCCACACAAATAAACAATCTGGTGTAATTATTTTAAGGGCCTATCAACGTATACACTGAGATTCTTTGCTTTAGGAACTGGGAAGACACTAAGCAAGAGATGGAAACAAAATTGAAAGAAGAGAATCTAATGATGATGATAATAATAAGAATAATAATAATTCTTTCTTTACTGGCCACCAGGGCTGAACACAAAACATAGAGGACAATACACAGACAAGGGACAGTGAGGTTAAACGTGTAAACAGCCAACAAACACAATTAACAAAGAGATTAAATCAACAATATACTTCCAACAATGGGGAGTTCCACCATAAGGTGAGCAAAGAGGCATTCACTTTGAACCGCTTAACACCAATGGCTCCTCAGGAAGGCACCCTTTCTTCTTCTTTCCTTCTGGTCTACAGGCACACACTTAGAGTAGGCCCATCCACATGGGCCATTCTTGCCACATTCACCCACCTTTCAATGAACTTACTGGGTGACAGTACCTCCCTCTCCAGCCTCACTTTCCTTTTCAGGTGGAACCTGAAAAAGTTAATAGGGCCTTGGCCAAAGGAAGAAGGCAGGGCGAGCTTCACAATGGACTTGGATGATAGCCAGATCCACCTTACATGCAACAATAACTGTTTGACAAAGCTCCACAAGTCAGCAATGTGCAAGTACTGTACTAGAGCAAACAGAACGGTTTCATTGCTCTGTGTGCATCTCAGACTGACTGACTGCACACCCGTGCCTATAGAGCTTATCTTGAACTGGCAGCGCTCCTTGGTAGCACTGCCAGGCCAGGGATTTATGAAAGTTATCCATTGTTCCCGGCCTGAAAGTCCTCTGGAAGAGACCAGCCAGTTGATCCTCCTCAACACCAGGACCTGTCTGAGTATGTCATCACTCTTGCCCTCCATTAATCCCCTATAGAACTCCAAGGTGGAACTTCTACCGACCACATTGCCTGACTGGCTGAGAGCTGTGAGCACTCGGAGACACTCTAGGTGCCAAGCACCCTGCTTCAGTCTATGCCTGATCCAGTACTGTGGTTCTGTCAAGGAGATGAGCTGCAGAAAAGTGTGTTCAACAAATGGTGACCACAACAGCTCACATACAAAAGACACAAAGCCTGAAATTTGGGAAGAGGACTAGTCGATTACATTGACCCCAGTGCATAACTGGTACTTAAGTTATCAAACCTGAAAGGACGAAAGGCAAAGTCAACCTCGGCTGAATTTGAACTCAGAATGTAGTGACAGATGAAATACCACTAAGCATTTCGCCCAGTGTGCTAACAATTCTGCCAGCTCGCTGCCTTAATAATAATAATAATAATAATAATAATCCTTTCTACTGTAGGTACAAGGCCTGGAGTTTGTGGGGAGTGGGATAATTGATCACATCAATCCCAGTACTTGACTTGTACTTAATTTATTGACCCCAAAAGGATGAAAGGTAAAGTCAACCTCAGAGAAATTTGAACTCTGAATATGAAGATGGATGAAATGCTGCTAAGCATTTTGCCTGGCATGCTAACAATTCTGCCAGTTCACTGCCTTCAATAATAATGATAATATAATAATAATAATAATCCTTTCTACTGTAGGTACAAGGCCTGGAGTTTGTGGGGAGTGGGATAATTGATCACATCAATCCCAGTACTTGACTTGTACTTAATTTATTGACCCCAAAAGGATGAAAGGTAAAGTCAACCTCAGAGAAATTTGAACTCTGAATATGAAGATGGATGAAATGCTGCTAAGCATTTTGCCTGGCATGCTAACAATTCTGCCAGTTCACTGCCTTCAATAATAATGATAATAATAATAATAATAATGGTTTCAAATTTTGATACAAGGCCAGCAAGTTTGGAGAAGGGGATAAGTCAATTACATCGACCACAGTGCTTAACTGATACTTATTTCATTGACTCCAAAAGGTTGAAATGCAAAATTGACCTTGATGAAATTTGAACTCAGAAGATAAAACTGAAAGAAATGCTGCTGAGCATTTCATTAATATAACACCTATACCAAATATTCATATACCTTCCTCTTTTTCTCAATATATATTTTTGACTATTTTTGGACCTTTACTTAATACACACACACACATATATATATATATATATATATATAATATATATATATATATTATATATATATATACACACATTATTTCTTTGTAATTTATTTTTTTTACAATAAGAACTTAGATACACCCCTCTCTCACCTATTCTAAATATTATTAGTTATAATTATCATAATTTCCTTTTGCCGATCTGTATGATATTTTTTTCTTTTTGCTATTGATATATGCAAATACCTTTCAATACTATTTCAGTAACTATTTTGCCCTTGCATATAATTTTTCATTATCTTTTCCCCCTTTTTTCTTCCTTCTTATTCATAGCCTATTCCATTTCTATAATATGTATTTTTTAAAAAAAGACTACCTCTCTTAACTATCCCAATTTTTTATTTTACTTTTTTCATTAAAAATTTTTTTTAATTATTTAGGGTTTCTATCTGATATTAATCAAAAGCTTACAGATGATATATGCTTATACTTATAGTACTTCTTGGTGCACTACAATCACTTCCACAAAATGTACACATAGATATAGTTTTAAAAAATTTTTTGGGGGGTTATACATACAAATAGATTTATAGTATTTCCACTTTTTTTCTCGTTATTATCATTAATATCATTTTTATTTATTTATCATTATTATTACTGCTTCTAATGTTTTTTCAACTTTATATTAACACCGATTATTATAATTAATATATTATACATTATATTCTATATTTTACTTATAAAACTTATAAAGTTTATATATATCCATGTCATATACATATTATTATACACAGATATATGGATGTATATACCTACATATGTACACAAGTGTATATATACATAATGCACATATCTTTTTATCTTATTTCAAAGATTTTTTTCCTTTTAAATGCATCAGTATACAATATATATATATATATATATATATACATATTTTGAAATAATATTATTCTCTTATATAGGAGATTTTATATATTTGAATAATTTCTCGTATCTTTAATGTACTTATTTTTTCGCACCTATCACTCCTTAATAATAAAAATACTTTTTCTTGCATTCACTTTCACCACTATGCTATATAAGTTAGAAAATTATCTATAAAAATATCACTACGGATTCTTTTACCTTATATCACAACGGATTTTCACGTTATATAAGTTAGAAAATTATTTATAAAAATATCAATATGGATTTTTACCTCTTTTATGCAAAACTAGATTCTCAACTTATATAGTAATTTTTTTTATATCTAACACAGTTTAACATTAAAATATAGAAACGTGAAATTTTTCAAAAAATCTTTCTTACGAATTTATCATAGCCTTATCTCCTCTACATTGTTACCATACTCAACCTCTCAAAAACACTTTCTTTTATCACCATGTTCTTTTTTAATAATTTTAACCGTAGCAAGTATTTTCTTTCCCAATTCTGTAATATTAACTACTATTCTTTTTTTTTTTAGTCCTTTTAGACTTATTTCACACAAATGAATATAATGCTTTTTAACTAATAATAAATCTTTCTTCCCATTATATTAACTTAATAATTACTCCCTCACAACCCTAAATCTTTGTTTTCATTTGAAATTCAAGTAACTTATATAAAATTATATTAACTATTCGTATTTCTTATTTAAAGAATTTTTAAAACAATTTCTGTTTTTATTTTCATTATATACCACTCATAACTGTCAAAATCAAATATAAATTTAAATATAGCTATGCTGTCCCATTAGATGCTTATTATTTATTTATTTATATGTGTGTGTGTGTGTGTGTGTATATATATGTATATATATATATCATATATATAAATATATATTATATTTTACTTATGATAAATGCTTCATATGGAATGTATATCACTTAATTACTTATCTTCATACAAAGAAAATGATTCTTAAACATTTTTCACTTACATTTTCAAACAGCCATTAGCCACATCAGTTATATTTCATACACAACTAGACTCAACAGTATCTTGGCATGTTTTTATCTTTTATAAGTATACTAGCAGTAACGCCCGACGTTGCTCGGGTTTGTAAGGGAAACAACTATATAAGCATTTTTAGAGAGTTACTTCCTTATATAAACCGAGCAAAAAATGCATTAAAAATGCGAAAAAATGATGGTAATTTTTTTTTTAAATCGTAGACTCATCGTAGACGTGCACTAATACCCAGAAGGGCTCAATATGAATCACGACTATAAGACTATGGGAGTAGTTAGGAATCTAAATCAGAGGAGACAGACTCTCACACACACAACTTCAGTTTTATATATAAAGATTATGCCTATCCAAACATGTTATATGACACTCACTCCATCTTCTGTAACAATATGATATTCTGCAGGTATATTCTTTTTTGCACTGAGGAGAACAATAATATGTAAATAATTTAATTATAATTAGATTAATTTCTGATTATTAACCATGTTAATATTACTGTTTGAAACAATTGTATGCATGGGTTGAAATCTTTAAAAACTTTTAACACCTTCTCTTCTCCATCTTTTAATTGTTTGTTGAGTTTCTATAGAATACATTTTCTATAAATGCTCATAACACACCTTATACTTGTAACATTTTCATATTCGAAAAATACTTACAACAGTAAGCTACCAATGTAATATGAAGAATTTTTATTAGAAATTTACCTTTGGAACCCCCCTCCCTCCCAAAGTAAAGGATGAAATAGAACTCAACCTTTTCTCATATATATACGTAAAAAGCACCCACTACACTCACGGAGTGGTTGGCGTTAGGAAGGGCATCCAGCTGTAGAAACATTGCCAAATTAGACTGGAGCCTGGTGCAGCCTTCTGGCTTCCCAGAACCCCGGTCGAACCGTCCAACCCATGCTAGCATGGAGAACGGACGTTAAACGACGACGATGATGATATACACACACACACAGCACAATTTTTTCTAGTTGGAGATCCTTCTTTGACAGAAATTCCTCTTCAATTTTTCCCTGGTTAAAATTCCTCCTCTGGGAGCCAAGTGCCTCCCATTTGATATTACCAGTATTCTGTGATACCAATTACTTTCCATGTTATATATATCCACAAGAATACAAAGCACTCACTGGTTTTACAGTGGACTGCTACTCTTATGAGCAGCAATGAGCTGTTACTAAGTTATATGTCCTATTTACAGTTATGTAGACTGGGGCTTTAGATAGTTACATGTTCTTGTCACATAAGGGTATCATTTCTTAACATCAACCACCTGCATTCTCCTAATTAGTACATAAATAACTTTTCTAAAAAAAAATAATGATCAACCAAGTGTAACCCTTACATTGAATTAGAAAAAATAAAACAAAGAAATGTTTTTTAAAGATACTTGCAACAGTTAAGTTTTATCTAGAGCAATTAACTTTTAGAAAACTACAGCACATGTTGCCATCGTATCTAGTCTGTTTTGTTCACAACTACTTTTCTGGATTATTGCTCACATCATAATTTTCCCATGTAATAACTTTCTCACTTATGGATTTATTGGATTAATAGTGTATCTCTTTTTCAGGACTGCAAGCAGTTTCTACATATATATTATGGAACTAAAATACACGACAAAATTAAACTGTTATCTCAGCTGTGAGTGACTTTTAAGTGTCAACACATAGTTCTGATTTCTGGTTTCATGAGACAGATAGGACATGGTGCCCCACCTTTAGATAACACACCAATTTATTATAAATAATATTCTTGGATGTTCTAGAACCTAATTTCTATCACTGTGCAAACATTAAATTATTTTAGCTGCCCAAATATATACCAGTACATATGCAATGGATTTGAACTCCAGACCTATGATCTTGTAGTCCAGTAACAGATCTACTTCATTGTAGAAGGAGTAGCAAGAAAGAAACAGTTGGTTTTTAAAGTGTACATTAGTCTGTACATTAGTGTTGTAATTGAAATAATCATTGTAATAATCTTATCTTAATAAGCCAGCTATATAGAGGCTGTGAGACATTCTGAAAATGGTAAAAATGTACATCAGAATAGAATTAGAGCTTGACAACTGTGTCAAAATGTTGTCATTTTGACACAGATATTTAAAACAGTTAAGCTTGTTGAGTCTAGAAAAAGTCATGATGAGGAACAAGACTACCATAATACACTATATATATTTGTGCAATAGTATTCTTATGTAATGATCTCAGTTATCTTGCTGTGTTCATTAAATTGATGAATGACAAAATATTTATACACCATATTCTGATCAATGATTTTTATGGTAGTCTTGTTCCTCATCATGACTTTTTCTAAACTCAACAAGCTTAACTGTTTTGAATATCTGTGTCAAAATGTTGTCATTTTGACACAGATATAGTTGTCAAGCTCTAATTCTATTCTGATGTACATTTTTACCATTTTCAGAATGTCTCACAGCCTCTACTCATATTCCATGTGCAACTTAAGACCATCCACATGCATGAGATCACTAAAAAGCTAATATTTCTCTGTTATTATTATAATTACATTAAAAGGGTCAAATGCTTTGTTCTCTTTAGTTATGATAATGTATGTTATGAATTCAAATCCCACTAAAGTCAGCTTTGATTTTTGTGCCTATGTGATCAATAAAACGTGTATAAGGCAAGCACTGGGGGGTTGATGTAATGGATTATATTCCCTTCCAGATGTGTAATCAATACCAATGTTAGAAATTATTATTACAGTTATTAGATTCATCAAAATTATATTTTCCTCTGTTGGCATAAATTATATTGTTCTGCTTTATAGTCCTTAACAAATACAAATCCTTGACAACTTCCTGCTACAGTCACAGGTCTTTAAAATAATGTACTCTAATTTTTTTAACTGCCATTTCTAACCTAGCAACAGTCACGGTTAAACCAGTTTCCTCCAAATGCTTCTATATCAACTGTTTTTTTCTCTCTTCAATTTTCAACTATTTTCCTACTACCATCATATATTAGAAATTTATATTATATCTTTTAGCCAGCAATATCTGCTTAGTTCTTTCATAAACACTGCATACTTTATGTAAACATTGACACGTTGTTAGCTGATTGATGGACACACAACTCAAAAGATCAGCTTTTATTTACTTCTATCATTAAACATCTACATATTAATTACCTAAGTTGTAAATGCAAGATACAATGTAATACATTAGATGTACGGCATTCATTTAATTAATCAGTATTTATTACTTCATATTTGGCCAATACTATTACTGTATCAAGTACATGCTACACAAGTACTTATAAACATATAAATCAGGAAGATATATTCATAGTGTGCAACTTATATACACACACTTGTACACACAGTGGTTAATCAGAATATAGTCTGCTACATACTTGAAAACACACATATAGAGCAAGAGTGTATTTAGGGCATACTACTGACACAGTTCTAATTATATATATATTGTCATCATCATTATCATCATCATTGTTTAACATCTGTTTTCCATACTGGCATGGGATGGACAGTTTGATAGGATCAGGCAAGTCAGAAGACTACATCAAGCCCTGCAGTCTGTTTAGGCATGGTTTATATGGCTAGATGTCCTCCCTAATGCTAACCACTTTAAAGAGGGTAACAGGTGCTTTTTATGTGGAACAGGCAGCAGTGAGGTTATCAAGTAACTAGCAGGACAAGACTCTTCAAATGTGGGCTGTAGTATTGAAAGGTGCTTTGAATTAGAAGAGAGACAGGGCTTCCTCAAATGGAAAAGAAAGGGAGAGGAGAGAAAGATGGTAAAGATGTGACAGAGAGGAAATAGGGACCATACAGTCAAGTTACAGGGTGGTGTATATAGTGGAGTGGACAAGGGATTTGAGATGGTGGGAGGTGGGTGAATTCACAAGATTTCAAAAGGAGAATAGGAGCTAGAGGTGGAGAAGGAATTTAACAAGGCATACTGCATGCATGTAGGTAGGTGAACACATGAGGGGGCCATAGACATGGATTTTACTTTGCCATGTGGGTTTTCTCAAACACAGCATATTGCCAGTTGTCTTGATCCTTCATTTCCACTGTGAAGCTCAATGATCTTTCACTGAATGGTAAAAGATTATTTCTCACCACTTATCCTACCTCTTCCTGGGTTCTCCTCTTCTACAGGTCCCCTCCACATTTAGAGGTTGGCACTTCCTTATGCAGTGTCCTCATCCACACTACATCTGATGCCTCTTATGTCCAATTTCTTTCTTAAAACATTTGCATTTTGTTGTACATGCTCACTAACACAGCACATGTAGGCTTCATTTCCATCAAGCCTTTGCATATCCTCTGCAGACACAGCCCATGTTATGCTGCTGTGTATCATAGCTGTCTATGTACAGGCATCATACAGTCAGCCTTTCACTCTGAAGGAGAGTCCCTTTGTTCCCAACTAAGGTAACAGCTCTCTGAACTTTGCCCAGCTAGTTCTTATTCTAGCAACTATGCTTTCAGAGCTATCTCTGTCATTGCTAATTTGGTGACCAACGTAATGAAAACTATCTAATACCTCTAAGAATTCCCTTGCACATGTGAGGAAATCTATTTCCTGCAAATTTACCATACACAAAGATTAGTTTCTTTGTTAATCTTCCTGTGATTCCACTGCATCTTCAATGCATTCATAGCTTGCACTGGATACACCAAATGGAATTTTTACCTACATCTTTTTTACTTGTTGAACAGAACCATTTCCATGAAGGGATTAATAATTTGTCTGTTTTCTTTTCCTGCTTACTAGTAATTTGATCTTTGCTAAATAAACTTTAAGGCCCTTAGATTCCAGCCCTTGTTTCTACACCTGAGATTTATTCTCCAATAGAAATTCAGCTATAAGAACAAGGTCATCGGCATAGAAGAGCTATCAAAGGGAACTAGTTTTAAATTCCTCAGTTATGGCCTGGAGGACTATGATAAACAAGAAGAGGCTAAGAATCGATCCTTCATGAACTCATACCTGCACACTAAATTTGTCACAGTACTCAATGCCAACTATCACTTTACTGAAAGCATCCCTGTACATGGCTTTGGCTATAAGATGAGTGAGATACCTTATCAAAAGCTTTCTTCATGTTGACAAATGCCAACTATAACAGTTTATTTTTTTTGCTAAGTGCTTCTCCTGCAGTTGCCTTACAATGGAGATAACATCAGTAGTGCTTTACCCTGACACAAGATCAAACTGCATCTCATCTAAGTTAACTTTCTTCTTAATTAGTTGTGCTATCGCCCTTTCTGTAACTTTCATGACCTGCTGCAGAAATTTGATAGCTCTAATTATTTCTGTCTGAGATATCACCTTTCCCTTTGTAGCAGTTGACTATAATGCTGCTGCACCATGTACATATATATGTATTCTGCTATAGCAGAATACTATTAATTAAATACATGACACTCATTCAATATTCCTGCAATTTCATAGTTACACAATTACTGTATTATAACAGATGACAATATAAAAATCAGTAATAAAACAGAAGACCTTTTTATGGCAAGATTATTTTTGCAAGACCAAAGATGTTGCACTTCACAAACCCATCAAACAGTTTCTTCCAAAATGTCATCATTGCCATTAAAACAATTATTTAAGCAAACTGGAGATTTTTTGATGTTTATACAACATCAGAAAAATATTTAAACTATTTCAATGACTTCTCTGGTATTTGTCAACTTCCAAAAGTGAAATTTGGCCAACACTAGATGATGGAAACTTAGATGATTAATTTAAGATTGAAAACTTGATAAAATCAGTTGGTTAAAGAGCCGAGATTTTATTTTTGCTGTACTATATTAAATCAGTGAAGCATACTGTAATTCTTTGAAATATTTAACAAACTTAATAACTGCTGACTAATAACTTTATGCTTTCATGATCTACAACAGTCAAATAAACTTTAGTGAGGGCTAATAAAATTTAGGAGACTAATATAGAATTTCTTGTTTGTTTTTATTTTGTTATAGCATGTTTTTAAAATGTTTACTCCTATGACTAAGTTTCCTGTGAAAAATTTTCTAACATATTTTAGTATATCAAAATTATTAGACCACAAGACTGAAGAAGAAACTATGTTATACCAACACATGGTATGATATGCATGAAAATTAGAACAGTCAAGTATCAAGAAATATTTCCAAAATTTACAATGTCCCATAAATAATTGGTGAGCATGGCACAGGATTGTAAAGCAACAGAATATCATAAAATCTGGTTAGTTGGCCATAGACTCTCATTTACCTAGAATGTGTTAGCAAACACAAAATAAGAGAGCCTCTATAGTCTATTAGAAGATCTGAATAGCAGAATACCACAGGAACTGGAAAACGGCTTTTAAGTAAGGGTGATCAGGAAGTTAGAATGTAGAAGACATTAAAAAATACATAAGACAGAATAACTTTTTCCTTGATTTGTGGAATACAAAACAAGAACTGCATTCAAAAGCATTATTACCGTACAGTTACCTAAAACAGTCCTAAATAAAGAACTAACTGTGGTTAGACTTCATTCTTCTTTCAAGACACTGAACAGTAAGAAAATGTTAACTCATAATAAAGGAAGCACATTCTGTCACCTTATGTGTGAATGCTTAAGATGCATGCAAATGCCATAAACAATTTGATGAGTAGCACTGGACAGATTCAATACATTTTATTTATTATCATTAATCAATTTATCAACTATTTTCTTTCAATCATCAATATTCAGTAGATAACAGAGTTAGATATAAAACTTGACACTGCCTGATGAGAGAGAAATGAAAGAAAACAAAAACAAGACAAGTTGATTAAAACAAAATAGCCAAACTGGGACAATTTCAATTAGATATGGTCTGTTATATTAAAAGAAAAAAAAAAAAAGACAAGAATAACAAAAATAAAATCTAACAAAGGAGAAAGACAACAGAATAAGAGTATATAATGACAACAATCAAGTTCAAATGTGATTAAATGTGTGTGCACACATGCAGGTATGCATATGCAAATATATTTAAAAGTAGGAATCAGGCTAAGTCACTGAATGCAAATGTACTTTACTTGAGAATTTTGTATGAATGGTAGCTAGTCTCGGAAGTTGATATAAATGTGTGTGTGTGTGATATCAGAATAACCAGAAATTAAAATTAAATTTGAATTTATCTTTTCATTTTCTTATTCCAAGTTAATGAATAAAAAAAAAAAATCAACAGAGATTTCAAGAATATGAAGTAATGATTTATTTACAGTTCATTATCATACAGCTTTTACTTTACCATTTTTATAGTTTATTGCAGATGAAATCTATAGTTGTGTATGTGCAAAAGAAGACAGAACCATTTTTACAAATCTGTAAAAATAAGTGTAATTACTTGAAATCTTGCATAACCTATCAAGATTGTAATAAGTAATAGTAACTAAATGAATGCAAATTTTCATTGTACTCATCATTGTTTTCCATGCTTGCATGGGTCAGATAGAATTTGCTGATGCAGATTTTCTATAGTAGGATGCTTTTCCTGTCACAAACCCTCACTTGTTTCCAAGCAAGGTAATATTTCCCCATAACCACACATGTTTTTACAGAAGATTTGAATATATTTATTTCATTTCATGACAGGTGCACATTAATTATAAACAAAGATCACCATCAACAGCATTACTTGTTCACTTTCTCTACGAAAGCAAATTTAGCCATTGCTGATGAAAAGGACTGAGGTAAATATTACCTTCAAGTAAAGCCTTGTGAGAGGATTTGGTTGATGGAAATTGAAAGAAGTCCATCACATGTGTGTGTGTATGTGTGTTTTTGTGTGTTCCTCACTACTTAAAAACTGGTGCCGGTTTGTTTTTGTGACTAATTTAGTGGTTCAGCAAAGGAGACAAATAGAATGAGTAACAAGCTTAAAAGTTCCTGGCTTTGAGTAAAAGAAACAACAGGAGGATCAGTTAATTATGATTTTATCCAAAATATTCCCCTCTTAGATTCACACATGTATTGCAGTGGCCCTTCAGTTTTTCTAAGCACTGTAAAAGAACTCAGATGGTTGGGCCTCCAACCAAGCCTTTCATGATAACTTCAAAGGCAGGAGCTTTTCAGCACCACTTCGTGTGTATATAAAATTATGAGTTAGGGCCTTGCTATAAGGTTAACAGTAATTGGAAATTTAAATGGTAAAATGTGGTTTAATATATTTTTCTTATATAATATATATATATATATATATATAAAGGAATACAAAAAATATGACAAAAATGCAAAACATTCAGACAGATGATAAAAAAAGGTACAAGAAAAAACAAGGACAAGTCATTCGGAGTTTTCTTTCCTCAGTTGTGTTTCAGATTATCTTTGCAATTTCGGCTGGATATCCTCCTCATCCTCATAATCATCGTTTAACGTCCTTTTTCCATGCTAGCATGGGTTGGACGGTTTGACCAGGGTCTGCAAAGCCACGAGGCTGCGCCAGGCTCCAGTCTGATCTGGCAGTGTTTCTACAGCTTGTTGCCCTTCCTAACGCCAACCAATCCGTGAGTGTAGTGGGTGCTTTTTACGTGTCACCGGCACAGGGGCCAGAGGAGGCTGGCAAATGGCCACGATCGGTTGGTGCTTTTTACGTGTCACCAACACGGACACCAGTCAGGCGGCGCTGGCATCAGCCACATTCAGATGGTGCTTTTTACATGTCACCGGCACGGGTATCATAACTACAATTTCCATTTGATTTTTATTTTGATGTTGATGTTGACGTACTTGACTCAGTAGGTCTCCTCAAGCACAGCAGGCCACCCTACGATCCAATGTTAGCACAGCAGACCGTCCTGCGAGCCACGAACTCACTTCATTTGTCGGGTCTTCACAGTCACAGCATATCTCCAGAGGTCTCGGTCTTTCGTCATTGCCTCCATGGGGCCCAACATGTCACCAGCACGGGTATCACAACTACAATATCCATTTGATTTTTAGTTTGATGTTGATGTACTTGACTCAATAGGTCTCCTCAAGCACAGCAGGGCACCCTACAATCCAAGGTTAGCACAGTAGGCCATCCTGCGAGCCATCAACTCACTTCATTTGTTGGGTCTTCGCAGTCACAGCATATCTCCAGAGGTCTTGGTCTTTTATCATAGCCTCTGTAAGGCCCAACATTCGAAGGTCATGCTTGACCACCTCATCCCATGTCTTCCTGGGTCTACCTCTACCCCGGATTCCTTCAATAGTTTGGGAGTAGCACTTCTTCACACATCTCACTTCATCCATCCGTAGTACACGACCATACCAACGCAAGCGTCTCTCCTGCACGCCACATCCAATGCTTCTTATGTCCAACATTTCTCTCAAGGCGTTTACACTCTATTGTGCATGGACACTGACATTACACATCCTGCGGATCATGTTAGCTTCATTTCTTTCGAGCCCACGCATGTCCACCACAGTCTTGGTCCATCTTTCACTGCCGTGAAGCATGGCAGTTTGCATACATGCATTGCACAATCTACCTTTCACTCTGAGTGAGAGGCCCTTTATTGCCAGTAGGGGTAGAAGCTGCTCATTTCCAGTCTTCAGTGAGAAAACTTGACTAGCCATGAGAAATATCACCTTGCTTGGAAACAAGCAAGAGTTGGTGATAGGAAAGGTAATCAGCTATAGAAAATTTGCCTCAACAAATTCCATCTGACCCATAGAAGCATGGAAAAGTGGAGATTAAACAAACAAATATATATGGCTGTACAAACACACACATGTACACACACACACACACATTTGAGAGAGAGAGAGAGAGAGAGAGGGAGGGAGAGCTTAGCTAAAATTAACATATAAAACCATGGAGCATCAAAAAATCTAACTATATATCAATATGTCTAAGTATGTTTGTTCAGTTTTATTTCAAGATTTCTTGCCAATAGAGAAAGAGCCAGTTTCTAACCTAGTTTCAAGGCTCCTTCATTTGAATTTCAACATCAATAACAGGGTGGCTGAGTATGTATGTATATATGCATGGGTGCATGCATGCATGTATGTATGTATGTGTGCAGATTTCTGTTTTGCTTTATGTATATATCTAGACATGCTCATATATATATTTAAAAGATAAACTTCTGGAAAGTTTTACAGATTTTCACAGTTCCAGTGATGGATTGGATCTGTAATCTTTGAATTAGCTTTCTCCTTTCTGGTTTTGAGAAGCCTAAATTCTCAAGATTGGTATTTAGGCAGTGTGTTACATATCCCAGGGCTCCAATAATTACAAGTATAAACCTGAACTTGTAATCTGGATAGAGTAACTGCAGATTTCTTAATAGTTCTGTGTAAGTATTCTCCTTTTTTTACTGATCTTCAGCTTTATGTTAACATCCACTAGGCAGCTAATTTCCACAGCTGCGTACAGTTTTTCTTCCTAATCCCAAATCATTATATCAGGTCTGGTGTGATTACATTTTTTTGAGGTCTTCACTGGAATATCCCACCAGTACTCCTTTTCATTATGAGTGGCTATAACTTCTACTGTATGTATGTATGTATGTACGTACGTATGTATGAAGGTAGTTAATGTTAAAGAATGGGTTAACTACAAACAAATACTGTGAGAAAAAATAATGATATTAGTCAATGACTAATATAATTTTCATTTTTCTGACAAATCCAGAAAAGTCTGTTTGTTCTATATTGATTTCATCATCAGTAAAGTTATTAGCTCGTATTTTTTTCTCACCACATTCATTTCTGGTTAGCTTTTTAATGCTCCATACGTTAAATATGTTAACACTAACTTATTTATAGTTTACATTGTAAATGGCCTTTTTGAATTATTAAATATATTTAGTGTTAAGGAAATAGCTGAATATGTGATCTATACTATAAGATACATTTTCTTTAATGATTTAGTTAAGAGTGGAAGTGCAGTACACACGATACTCTACAAGACCTCTGAAACTGATGGGATGAAGGGAAAAAGTTGAATAGGGGTCTGACTGAATGTTTTAAAGACACCCAAGGGCAGGTGGTAGTGTGAAACTGGATGACAGATTAACTTTACTATACAAGAATGCCACTCCACCCTCACTTCTCCTTAGCAAATTTCAACTACAAGGCTCTGGTTGACCTAAGACCTTGGTAAGAAACATTTACACAAGGTACCGTACATTAATATTGAACCCTCAACCCATGAAATGATAATGAACTTGAAATTATGCTTGTTCATCATCATCATCATCATCATCGTTTAACATCCGCTTTCCATGCTAGCATGGGTTGGACGATTTGACTGAGGACTGACGAACCAGATGGCTGTGCCAGGCTCCAATCTGATCTGGCAGAGTTTCTACAGCTGGATGCCCTTCCTAACGCCAACCACTCTGTAAGTGTAGTGGGTGCTTTTAAAGTGCCACCGGCACGAGGGCCAGTCTGGCGGTACTGCCTACGCTCAAATGGTGTTTTTTACGTGCCACCTGCACAGGAGTCAGACCAGCAGCACTGGCAACGACCTTGCTCAAATGTTTTGTTCATGTGCCAGTGAGGCGACGCTGACAACGATCACGCTCAAATGGTGCTCTTTACGTGCCAGACAGCTGCTCTGGCAGTGATCCCACTTGGATGGAGCTGTTAGTGCTCCACTGGCATGTGTGCCAGTCATTGAATTTGGTTCAATTTCGATTGGACTATAGAATTATTCTGATGGATATGATATTAAAAACAGCTTTTGCTATGACTGAAGTGTGCAATATGTAAATCACAACTATCACAGTTTGTACAGATGAAAGATAAAAATCCACGTTATGACCTATAAACAGAATTAGTGTCTATGTAATTGTACACATACAAACCCTTGTACCTACACACACATAGGCGAATCCTGTATCATAGGTGGCAAGGTCTCAGATTCAAATCTCAGACACTACTATCTTGCTTGCTAATGTTCTTGAGAATGGCATGGTCATCAGAAATATCATTGCCCTCTCTCATTCTCTGAAATCAATAGGGTTGATCAAACATTGATATATACACCTTTGATCATAGAAAGTAAAGTAATTGATTATTTATTGCAGTAGTATATGGAGCATATAAACACATTCTCTCTTGTACATTATACACACACACACATGTATGAACACATGCATGTGCATGCACATGCACACACACTCATAGAAGCCAGTGATGGAGCCTTTACACAATCACTTAACCTATTAGAAATACCAGTCAAATTTCTCTTCAAATACACTCTACTACATTAAAAAAAGATGTGATGGTCATGGCTGGAACACTTTGATCATAGACCTGCTCAGTTATGGCTAGCCTGGAGCTAAACAACAACACAATCATATGATCACTTTAACCACCTGGTCATGGTTACCTATCAAATAGTCTGGCAAAATCCCAACAGTAACCTCATCTCTCATCAAAACTAAAATTATCCAAACATATTCATTCAATCAATAACTAATAGAAGAGAAATCAGATGGAGCATGCCAGATTATAGGCTGATGCAGCTATGTAATGAAGTATGGTAGATGACAACTTTCATAAAAGAAGTGCCAAGTACTTCCAAAGCAAACGACCTAGGAAAAAAAGGGACAAAGGGATGAATAAAATTCTGAAGATGCTGAACCCACAAAGGAGATGGCAAAGGTTTGTAACAAATGGTGACAGGCAGTGCAGGAGGAAGCCTGCCCATCTGTTCAACATGGGATGTATAAAAAATTTATATAAACAGGTGAGGTTTGGCAACAGGAAGCACATTTGGTTATAGAAAATTTGCCTCAACAAATCCCATTTGATTCATGCAAGCAGACATTAAATGATGATAACGATATTGTGTGTGTATATATATATATATATATATATATATATATATATATATATATATTCGTTTTTGGGAGTCAACAACTATTGAAAAGATTGCAAGATGTAACGAAAATGTCAGAAAAATAAATAAGTAAATGAGTGGAAATTTTACAGGTGAGTGTGTTAAATTATAAAGCACTAAAAGAGAATGACTCTCCCCAGACACAACAGTGTGTGTGTGTGTGTGTGTATATATATATATATATATATATATATATATATATATCCGTAATAATGAAGGGTGAAATTAATTAATTTGGAAAAATTATCAATTACACCAAGTAGTCTTCGGCATGTAAAAGCCTCATTCGAGGAAAATTTAAGTAATACTAAGCAATAAGGGTTAGCAACGAGTTGCCTTACCACATACCGAATTTAGAAATAGCAGTCAAAGGGTTATAGCTATTTCTTCTACTAAAAAGGGAGATCTCAGTAAAAACAGCATTGTTCTTGAGAACAAATGCTAAAAAATGCTGTTTTTACTGAGATCTCCCTTTTTAGTAGAAGAAATAGCTATAACCCTTTGACTGCTATTTCTAAATTCGGTATGTGGTAAGGCAACTCGTTGCTAAACCCTTATTGCTTAGTATATATATATATATATATATATATACATATATATATATATATATATATATATATATATATACATACATATATTGTAGGTGTTGGCATGGCTGTGTGGTAAGTAGCTTGCTTACAAACCACAAGGTTCTAGGTTCAGTCCCACTGCGTGGCACCTTGGGCAAGTGCCTTCTACTATAGCCTCGGGCCGACCAAAGCCTTGTGAGTAGATTTGGTAGACGGAAACTGAAAGAAGCCAGTCGTATATATGTATATATATTATATATATAAATATATACAGCATATTATATATATATACACGCAGCTTATTTATATATATATATTTGTTGTTTGTTCCTTCTTGAGCCACGCCTGGCTCATTAGGGCCGGTTTCTCAGTTTCCCCACCTGGACGGGACACCAGTCCATTGCAGGTTAGCTGCAACATGCAGAAGGAAAGAGTGAGAAAAAGTTGTGGCAAAAGAGTCAGTAGAGGTTCGCCATTATCTTCTGCTGGAGCTGCGTGGAGCTTAGGGGTTTTGCTCATAAACACACACATCACCCGATCTGAGATTTGAACTCACAATCCCTTGACTGCGAATCCGCTGCTGTAACCACTAGGCCATGTGCCTCCACTATATATATATATATATACACACACACACACACATATACTGTAAAATTGTGGTTGTCCTTGCATATAGGCATGTCACTTCCATCCCTCTTCAGCTGAGCATTCCAAGCCTTGTGGGCTCATGGGTGCTGATGTCACGTAAAAACATCCAATAAACTCTGTAAAGTGGTTGACATTAGGAAGGGCATCCAGCCATAGAAACTGTGCCAAAACAGACATGGAGCCCAGGCAGCTCTTCAGTTAGCTATCTCCTGTCAAAAAATCCAACCCATGCCAGCATGGAAAATAGATGTTGAATGAATGTGTGTGTGTGTGGTGTGTGTGTTAAATGAATATATGTTATAGAGGATGTGGGTTTTTATTAAAACTGAAACAGAGACTGTCTTGCTACTCGAGTTTCATTTTTACTGCTATATATATATATATATATATATACACACACACACACACACACACATACACACGCAGACATGCAGGAAGTAAATAGATACCTTTAATTTTCAAAATTTCTGATCTAAGCATCTTAATATGTTTTCAGCGGTGTAGAATTTACAATGTAATTATTCTTTTTCATTCCATGAGCTATTATATTAAACATTTGCGAAGAGTAACCATGCCATGCACAAAGAATTCAGCAGAATTGTCAGATTTTCAAAGAGGTCGTATTTTTGGGCAATCTGAGGCTGGTCTTAGCCAGTGAAAAATTGCCAAAAATCTTCAAATTCCTCTTGCTACTGTTAATGGAATTGCAGTGCAATTCAAAAGCCAAGGAAAAGAATCAACAGATTCTCGTCCCAGCTGACCTGGGCCCTCAGAAAGGAAGCTTTACTGTTTGAAGAGAATTGTGGAAAATGAACCCAATTCAAAGGCTTCTGACACTGCAAAGCAGGTAGAAGTTAGTCCAAGAAGGTGTTACATATCTGCATAAGCTTGGGTATTATGGATGAGCAGCTAGAAGGAAACCTCTCCTTCAACCAATTAATATGGAAAGAAAGAAAAGGGCTAAGGAGATGTCAGAACAGTAATTACCACTGTACTAATGGATAAATAGGTTGCTACCATTAATTTAGGTTCAAAGATTTTTCATCCAAATTCAGCATAAGACAACACATATATCTAGGTATAAGATATTTGATGATAATCAGAGATCAATCCTATGGCAACATAGTGTACATATAAACAGTAAAGATAAGGTTAATAGTCCAGAAAATCAAAATATTATGACAACTAATCTTAGACATTTGGATATTTAACTTATCAATTTTTTTTCATATTGTTGAATTAAAACAACCCGCCTTGTCTTATCTCAAACAATATCAACATAATTGTGATAAGTCCACAGGACAAAAATCATTTTGCACACAACTACACATAACACACAGAATTACTCTATTAAGATAATTATTATCTGAATGCATACACTTATTCAACTCTTTAAATTGAATTTAGATTCATGATGCCTCATCAATGAATTACACAAAACTTTAACAAAAAGTATATTTGAAAAGCCAGCTCATTAAGGGGAAAAATTTATATTTTTGTTGAAATTGGAACTTTTACCCATATTTTTCTTGTGGTTGTTTGTTTAATAAAACATCAGTACTGCTCAAGTTATTGGTTTTCTTTTCCTTTTTTTTCCAGATATTTATGAACCCTACCAAGATCTACTTTGCCTTTTATCCTTCTAGGAGGAGCTGGATTTAAACCTAGTAAGGCCCTTGTGCAAACAGGTTTTGGGGTCCCTTACAATTTTACTATTTCAAAATGTAAGATAATAAAGAGGGCCACATTAAATCTAGTGCTCTCAAACAGTTTGAAGAGGCCACAAAACTTTAAAAAAGCTTTGATAGATTCAGAAGGACTCACTTAAATTTAATGGCTTTTTAAATCTAAAAGGGCCCAATAAATCAAAAGAGAGCTCAATAATATTAAAAGAACTTTATTGGATTAAAAAAAGAAAATCCAAAAACGTTATTTGATTGCTGTAACTCCAAGTTTTAAGTTTCTCCGAATAAAAGGATACCCACTCCAAGTACTGGGGACTCCTGTGCTGTGACCCATATTGGCTCATACCATGCTACTAGGGTCAGTGAAATAAATAGTGTAATAATCAAGTACTAGGGTTGATTTATAATCCTATAATATGTTCTAGATGCAATGGAATTACAACAGAAAACAAGATCCAATTAGAAACAGAAGCAAATTGACCAGGTTGATAAAGTAAGAAATGGAAGTGTCTGAGCCACTGAAGGTGCTTTGCTTTGTTTCACATTTCTGAATAGGGTATTGTATTCTACAATGTACAGGGTATTTTATTCTACATTGTTTCAATTCATCTACTTGTATGGAATAATAGTTATCAGTTCCTTTTCAGGAGTTATCAGCTCCTTTTCATCTGCCAAATACTACAGAAATTTCAATCAATGACATAGTTTATAGCTGGTTGCTTGATCTACACAAACATATAGAATATAGTCACAGATGTACAAAAGGCAGGCTGGAATGTCTTTGATTATAGATCTATACAAAACTAAACAACGACTAAATAAACTGAAGCTAATCATAAATAACCCCATAGATCACTGCAATTGTGATTCTTTAAAGAACTAAGTTACATCATAATATTACATAATGACAATAATCTAATGGATAAAGTATGAATCTCTCAGCTCAAGAACCACGAGTTTATATTGCCAATGATGACGATGTAATAAATCTTGATTGCACAAGCTTTTCCTATTTGAGGCTTCAAAGTCAGCATTTTGCACCAACAAAACACAATATAATCAACAAGGGAACCTTTAAGTGATTGCTCAATCGAGTCGGGCATCTACCCCCCCCCCATGGACAATAATCCTTCCAAGAACAATAACCCCTGAGGACAACAGATGATGATTTAAAACTTCTTAATATATTGGAGGGGGGGTAATTAACCAGGGAGGGATTGTTCTAGGGGTAGTTGACATCAGGGGTAACTGTCTTATAGGGGCTAATTGTCCTAGGGGGGTAATTATCATAATATGGCTCAATCTGCTAGAAACAGCAACCAAATTTCTCTCAAATAGATATCCTACATTGGATAATGTGGTCCAAGATACACTGTCAGGATGGCTAAGGATGGCATTCATTTGATCACAGACAAGTCTGCTTATTCAGGTCCATAATATGTCTCCTAATTGATTAATTTTAGTTTCACGAATCTTTGAGTATGTCAGCAAATGTACCATTTGTTCTTCTAATATAAGAGTGACCAGTTCTAAGTGGCCATGAATGATGGCTGGGTACGTTCTGAGTTCAAATTCCGCCGAGGTCGACTTTGCCTTTCATCCTTTCGGGGTCAATAAATTAAGTACCAGTTACACACTGGGGTCAATGTAATCGATTTAATCCGTTTGTCTGTCCTTGTTTGTCCTCTCTGTGTTTAGCCCCTTGTGGGTAGTAAAGAAATAGGTATTTGTAGCTGATGAAGCATAATGAAATAGAAACACATGCATCCTACAGTCCAGTGACATCATTCAAGTGGTGTGTTTACACCCATGTCTATAAGAAGAGTTTATGTGGCATATAGCTTTTCCATACCTGAGCGTACACGAATATGTTAAATATGATTGTGCATAATTCTGACACTGTCTTTACATATATCATAACTGAAAGGCTACAATTTCCAGTTCTCTGAGTATTGAAAATCAGAGCCTTTCAGTTATAATGTATTAAAGACTATTCTACACTTCTACTGAGTCATGTAATTTATCACTTCTGGCAAATCAACATACATACATACATGTCTCAGTCAGTGGACTATGGCCATGCTGGGACACCATCTTCAAAGATTTAGTTGAACAAATCAACCCCAGTACTTATTTCTGAATTGGACTGAACAAAGAAAAGGAGAGGCCAAAAACAAGTAGTAACATAAAAACATAGGCTATTTCTAAGTCTGTAATTAAATTAAGACCACTTCTTCTAGTTACTTTCATGTTGTTGCTGTTTAGCACTATGTCAGTCTAGACTGGAAAGAGCTATGATCAAAAGCAATCTATTTTTTTTTTACCAAACATAATATAAGATTCAGTGTATTGTTGTATAGCCCAAGATCAGTTTTGATCAAGCAGACCTATGGTGAAAGACAACCCAGTCATATCCATTTGTCTTTTACTCAGGGTATCTAACACAAAATTATCCAAAGTATTCTTGTCATTCGTTGGCTGTTTGGCCCCTGTCAACTCTAACCAAACTGATCTATTATCAAACGCATTCTAGTCATGATCACCACAACTTTATTTATCAATTTTTTTTAAAGACAGTGAGTGGGGTATGATTTGAGAGAAATTTGGCTACATTTTGAAGCAGGCTGTGTGACAGGATATATGCTCTTTGGTACAACTAAATATCACATTTCATTATTTCATGCACTGAACCTGGATTGTTATATGTTTTTTTTTTTTCTCAATTACAATATGATATGGGTGATAATTAATCAACCTTATGATCATATGAACTGAGAGACTATAATTTTCTAATGATATTTAATTTTGAATGAGAATGACACTCTAAACAATATATAAACAAAATAAGAGAACTGAAAAATAATGATTATGTATGGATTCTATATAATTGCTTCGAATTAGTAGCTTTCAAGAACAAAATTATATGGTGTAGCAAGCTTTTTGTAGTTCTTATTTTCCCTATCCTTCTACTTTCACTGCTGCTGCCACTAGTATTATACATCACTGAAGTCAAATCAAAAACTGTTATATTTTCTTTGTGGTTTCTTTCTTCTTTTTTTTTTGCCAGTTTCACACAGATACTATGAAAGAAGATTTAGAATAGATAGTTTGGGAACTCAGAAAGTTAAGTTTTTTGGTGAATGGGAAAGGAGGTAAATATTTCTTGGTATTAAAACAAACTAAAGTTAAATTGAGCTGATGTTTCAAGATGATTGGTTCAACTGTAGGGCTCAGAATAAAGTATCGTGACCTAAACCACATCAAAACATCTGCTGCAGATTTGATCATGCTTCATTACCTCTTCCACAGGTCCCTTCCAGTTTAAAAATGGCACATTTTTACACAGCCATTTGCATCACATGACCATACCAGCACAGTTGTCTCTCTTGCACACTACATCTGATGCCTAATTTTCCCCTCAAGATGCTTACAATCTGTTGTACATGCACACTGACATTGCACATCCAGCACAGCATACTAAATTCATTTCTTTCATGCCTTCACATGTCTGCTGTAGTCACAGCCCATGTTTCATTGCCATGTAGCTGTCTGTTCACATACAGGCATCTTTCAATCTGCCTTTCTCTCTGAGGGAAAAGCCCTCTGTTACCAACAGAGGCAGAAGCTTTCTGAACTTTGCTCAGCTGTATTTTTATTCTAACAGCTATACTCTCGGAGCATCCACCTCTGACTTGATCACCTAAATAACGAAAACTATCAATTACTTCTAGGTATCTACACTGGCATTTAATGAAGTCTGTTTTCTGTATATTTCTAGTATTTATTGTACCTGTACATCTGCCACACACAAAGACTATTTTCCCTGTTAACCTTCCTCTAATATAGCTGCAGCTCTTATGTATCCATAGCTTACACTGGGTACATGTTATAAAGTGTCTACCTATAATTTTTCTACATATTGAGTACAGCCACCTACCTGAAGGGATTTGTGATTTATCTGCTTTCCTACTTACTAAGACTTTAATTTTCACTAAATTAACCTTGAGGCCCTTTGATTCTAAACCCTGCTTACATTCTTAAAATTTTTCTCCAGTTCTGGTAGTGATTCAGATATAAGAACAAGGTCATCAGTATAAAGGAGCTCCCAGGGGTAACCCAACTTAAATTCCTATGTCATTGCCTAGAGTATTATAAAGAACAAGAGGGGGCTGAGGACTGGTCCTTGATGGACTACTTGCACACTAAATTCATCACTATACTCATTACCAGCCATCATTGATAGCATCCCTGTGCATAGCTTGTACAGCTTTCACCAGCCACTCCACTATCCCTAGTTTCTGCAATGACCACCAGATAAGGGAGTAGGGGACCCTGTCAAATGCTTTCTCTATGTCAACATATCATCACCATCATCAATGCTTAACATCTGCTTATATATATATACACACACACACACACACACACAGAAAGAGTTGACTCTACTATCAATGTAGGGTCACAACAGCAAAATAAATATATATATATACAGCATTAGGAAAGGCATCCAGCTGTAGAAACTCTGACAGATCAGATTGGAGTCTGGTGCAGCCATTTGGTTCACCAGACCTCAGTCAAATCGTCTAACCCATGCTGGCATGGAAAGTGGACATTAAACTGTGGCCATGCTGGGGTACTGTCTTGAAGAATCTCTAGTCAAATGAATCAACCCCAATATTTTAATTTTAAAGCCTGGTACTTATTCTATCAGCCTCTTTTGTCAAACAGCCATATTATGGGGACATACACACACCAACAGCAGTTGTTAGGCACTGGTGAGGGAAAAACACAGACACACACATGTATTCATCATCATCATCGTTTAATGTCCATTTTCCATGCTAGCATGGGTTGGACGGTTCAACTGGGGTCTGGGGAGCCAGTAGGCTGTGCCAGGCCCAGTCTGATCTGGCAGTGTTTCAACAGCTGGATGCCCTTCCTAATGCCAACCACTCCGTGAGTGCAGTGGGTGCTTTTTACGTGCCACCTGCACAGGTGCCAGATGAGGCTGGCAAACGGCCACAATCGAATGGTGCTTTTTATACATACATATATATATGTGTATCTTTCTGTTGAAGAGCGTAGGCTCGAAACGCTAAAGACTTGTTTTATTTATATTTCCTGAGCGCCATACTAATACAATTGTTCGTTTGTTTTCCACCTGCCTTCGTCTTTTGTCTATTTTCATAAAGCTTCCCGTTATATATATATATATATATATAGATAGATAGATAGACAGCTATGATGGTCTTCTTTCAGTTTTTCTCTACCAAACCCACTCTCAAAGCTTTGGTTGGGCCAAGACTATAGTAGAAGACACTTTTTCAAGGTGCTATCCAGTGGAACTGAACCTAGAACTATGTACTTGAGAAGCTTGTTACCAGACAGCCATGCCTGCACCTCTCTCTCTCTCTCTCTCTCTATATATATTATATATATATATATATATATGGCATCAACCATGTTCGAATGGTGCTTTTTACATGTCACCTGCACGGGGAGCCAGTCAGGCGGCACTGGCATTGACCCACGTATGAATGGTGCTTATTGTGTGTCACCAGCACGGATGCCAGTCAGGCGGTACTGGCATCGGCCACAACTACAATTTCCATTTTGATTTCGATTTGATTGAGATTCTGACTGTGATTTTAATTTTGATTATACTTGACTCAGTAGGTCTTTTCAAGCACGGTGTGTCATCCGACGATTCAAATACATACATACACACGTGTGTGTATCATTGTTTTTGAGACAAATTTTGTATGACTGGATGCCTTTCCAGTAGCCAACCCTCACCTGTTTTCAAGTAATATTTCTCCATGGTCAGACAGGTTTTTACAGAAACTTGGAAATGAATGCTACTCATTTAAAGCAGTCACATGATATAATGACAAGGAGACACAAACACACACTCATCCTCACAAACATATATCTGTATATATTCTTTTATTTGCTGGAGCACTGTCTTTAGTCGAACAAATCAACCCCAGGACTTATTCTTTGTAAGCCAAGTACTTATTCTGTCGGTCTCTTCTGTCAAACTGCTAAGTTACGGGGACATAGACACGCCAGCATCGGTTGTCAAGTAATGGTGGTGGAGACAAACACAGACACACAAATACCTACATATATATATGTAAAATGTCACTCCTGCACCTACATATATATATATATATATATACACGATGGGCTTCTTTCAGTTACTTTCTGCCAAAACCACTTACAAGGCTTTGGTTGGCCTGAGGTTATAGCAGAAGACACTTGCCCAGGTGTCACACAATGGGACTGAACCTGGAACCATTTGGTTGGAATGCAATCTTCATATCACATAGCCACTCCTGCACCTATATATATATATATATACACACACACACAATGTACATATACTTAACAAGCTTCTTTCATTTTCTATCTACCAAATCCACTCAAAAGACTTTGATCGGCTCAGGGCTATAATAGAAGATACTTGCCCAAGATTTCACACAGTGGGACTGAACCCATAAGCTAATACCTTACAATATTGGTTCTTTACATTCTGAGTTCAAATCCCACCAAAGTCAGCATTCTTATTCTTCAAGGTTTGATAAGATAATGTAACAATTGGTGGATTTCTTACAGCATTGAATAAAATGCTTTGCTGTATTTTACCTGGTTCTTTATGATTTGAGTGCTCAGGTAAATGTAAACTTGTCTGTATCTCTGACAAGTTGGTGTCTTGTAATACATATCTGGATGGCAAAGGAAACTTCCTTTGTATTCTACCATGAAAATTCCTTAACAAGAACTGTGTTTGTTATGAATATCATCAAAAGTCGTTTGTCACCTTGATATCGCAAAACGGATAAATTGACAAGAATACATCCACTAATTTGTAATAATTCTATTACTAACCAACAAGTCACCTTTAGTATTTCTACTTTTACACCTGAAGAGTTCGCTACTTAACCATTTCTTTTTACAGCTGTTGGTTTATTTCTATCTATCCAGCAAATTTCGATGCTCGCCCTTCCGATATATCTACCAATAGAAATATAGAAATGTTTATTTTCGTCTCTCAACCACAATTATAAAATAATACTGTCCCCTATTTCAGCCTCTTCTTCACATCTTTTATTCATATAAATATTATATACGTTAGCTTTCATTAATATTTGAAGAGAAAAAATAAACAGAAACAAAAGACAATTTTCCAGTATTCAGGCTAAATCCAGCTTTTAAATTAATCTTAAGATTGCTGTTTGTATGAAAATATCTTATACATGATATTGTAACGACAGAGAGAGAGAGAGAGAATAAGCTCAATTCCTACGAATGGTAAATGATATCCATATGAACTTTTGTCGCCCACCCCAAACACATCTCTCGCACTCTTTTTCAGACGCACAAGACAAGTATTTCGAAAGTCTCCAACAACGACAGTTTAATCTCAACACACGTGTGAAAGAAACAGCGTTACAAGAATGAGGGAGAAATATTTTCTGCTGAAACAGCAAAGTAAAAATATATTATAATAAAATGGTTATTAAAATACTCTCCCATCATGACATGTTCTATATGTGTAAGGGTTATAGTTAGAGGGTGCTTTCCCATTCGATCTATCCAACGAGATATTTGCTAGAATCATATGATTTCGATTAAACAAAGAATTTTCAGAAATTAGGAAAGAATAAAGCTAACAATATTAAAGGTAAATTGATTCTATATTTAATGTAAAGAAAAAAAAGCGAAAGTTTCCATTTACGAAAAAGTTTTATAGAAATACTAATCTTTAACATAGGCATAAGACTTTAGAAGTGTGAGGAATGGGGACACGAGATTGTGTGACGTGTATGCCTTTTCTGAAGGACATTGTAACGTAAGTGAACCTTGAAGTGCATATTATAAGAGAAAGTCCGTTACATTACCGAAAATAACACAATATGTGAAAAATTTCATCGTTATTCTAGTGTCTTATAATTCATCTAAATAGTTAAAACAATTGACATACACATATCTGTGTGTGTCAGCTACGGAATGGTGAAACCTGGATTTGCTCTTTTCGCAGACATACATAAACTTAAGAATTCTAGTAGGACTTTACTCTTTATATTTTAGATACCTCCCCACACACACACACACACACACATATACACATACATATATATATCTATATTAAAGTTGGGTAAGACCGGTTTATGCATGTATATATGTGTGTTGGTTGAATAAAGTTAAAACAGTCTGGTTTTCACGTTTTCCATTATGGTATAAAATACCATAGAAAAACGTGAAAACCAGAATATGTTTTAACTTTATTCAACTAATATATTATTCTATACACATTCACACAAATTCCATATATATATACACATACCTACACACATTTTTATATATACGCACACACACATATATATACATACATACCTACACACATTTTTATATATACGCACACACACATATATACATACATACCTACACACATTTTTATATATACGCACACACACATATATACATACATACCTACACACATATATACATACATACCTACACACATTTTTATATATACGCACGCACACACACACACACACACACATTTTTATATATACGCACGCACACACACACACACACATTTTTATATATACGCACGCACACACACACACATATATATATATATATATATATATATCAAAACTATTTAATTCTAAACATACACAGCGATGTTAAATATATCAATAATGACTGATAACTTTCACGTTATGTTATATAACCTGAAAACTATATTCATTATTGAGTTTTCAGGTTAATTTACTGTGCAAAACATTCATTCACGAAGATCGAAAGAGCAAAAAAAAAATCTTTTTTAAATGGGTTACTCGTTCTAAATTGTTCTCTCCTTCTGTAAGGAAGCCCAGTCATACCGGTGTTTGAGTGACGTGCCTTCATATTATTCGTGGGTTATAAGGATAAAAATATCATCTTTATCGTAGCCATTGTCTTCATTATTAACATCATCTTAGTTTAGAGTGAAATACTAAATAAAAGAAGTAAATCATAGAGCGAATAACGAGCATATATTTCGTCGTCCCATTTAACACCGCCATCTGATCCTAAGAGTACTTTTGGCCGAGTTCTGTGTTACAAAGTATTTGGACTAGATCTCTGGCCTAAGGATAACGAGGTATCCTCATGCGCTGCTTCCTATAGCCTATTTAATCATGTAGTGTCTCTTTGCGAGAGGGTACAGTCTGAAGTACCTCTCCAAGGGGTATTCATCACCCGACACAACAGAATTCCGAGAAGCTGCCTTATTTGCTGACAGACCCAGGCGTGGCCACGGACTCCCAGTTGGATTACTGACAAAGATCATGGTTAGCAGCAAACCATGAGTTGTGGTTTCTTTTTCCTTTACACAACCTGTCTCGGAGATCCTGCAAAGGTCATGGGCTCCGCCCTTCCTACTTTCACTAAATCATAAAAACACAACCCAAGAGAAAAGTGCAGTCGCCTGTCTGGCCTACTTTTACTTAATTTGTAGCGAATACATTATCCAACAACCAAATTCTGTTTGACGCTAAAAATTAGATTTAAAAAAATCATAAGTTTGGATTTCCACTTTAAAAAGTTCCGAATTTTTATGAATATTAAATTATTTCAAAGTTAAACCATCTAATGCAATTGTTTTATTTTACATTTTCATTTTTGAGATGAAACACGAAGTAATCAGATGAAAGTTGATAAACAACCTTTGTTACAGCTGATTGACAACAACACTAATTATGAGCAGTTAATGAAAATAAGAGAGGGGGACACACAAAAAGGCTTGAAATTAGAACGTACAAACATGCCTTGTTATCAATTTAATTTCGTGTTATCCTGGAGAAAACTTGAAAAACATTTATACATATCTTAATCGGTATAACGAAGGCAACAGATCGGCCTTTATAGGAATTTAAAAATTGTAACTGGGCTTAAACTGAATGCCGGCAGTTGCCGATAATCTGTTGCGTATAGAAACAATTTTATGTTAGCAACATCAGAAAAAAGCTCATATCTACAACTACTTCGATTTAAAGTTATATATATGTGTGTATATATTTGGATAATTAAAAAAAAAGGTTGAGTATTAGTTGAATAGGATAGACAGATAATGTAATGAAATAACGATGGTAAAAATAAATTAATCTGCAAGTACCAGTTATGATTTAATTGCTCCAAGGGCACACAAGAAACATAACATTAGTGGATGTACAATGTAATAAAATACTGAATACAAGATAGACAAGGAAACATAGAAACCGGGTTTAAATGACACACGTGTATGTATTACACATGTATGTATTATGTACGTGTTACACGTGTGTAAGTATAGATAGATAGATAGATGTGTGTGTAAATATTATATACATACACACACACACACACACATATATATATATATATATATATATATATATACATATACATACCAATATGTGTATATATCATATATATATATATGCATATACATACATTTGTATGTACATATATATACATATATATTTATATGAAACACGTGTATGTTTGTATGTATATATATATATATAGATATATAGATGAGATATATATAATATATTTATATATCAATATCAAAAAAATATTCTATGTATATACACATAAACAGTAGATTATGTATAATTATTGTAAGGGAGGCAAGCAAGAAACTAGGGTGCCATTACTTGAGAGAACACTTTAACTGACGTGTCACTTAAGCGAATAGTTTTTTTTTTTACTTTTTTTTTCTCTAGGTGCGTTAGGAAAATATTTACCATTTACTCCGGACTTTTTAGCATGTTTCGGCTGTTCGTTGTTATTCTGCGTCTTCTTTTTCGTTTTACTCATTCCGAATGTGTAGAAATGACTTTACTTAAGATGGAAAAAGATATTGTGTAGTTTCGTTTCTGTGATTTTTATCAACAGATAAGGCTGTTTGCGAGAGCCGCTTCTGAGAGAGTGACAGACCAGTTAGCAGCCGCTCCAACGTGTAACATAGCCGGTAAACTACTACACATTGTCCTTCTGTTAAAAACTGACTAGACAGAAATTTGCTTACACGCATATTTCTCTTCAGTTTTTTTTTTACAGTTGGTACACTTTCATTTGAAATCTTTAAATATGAATATGCTTTATATATTTTATTAGTAAAATGTTATTTTAGTGAGGTATTATAAAAAATTTGTGTAAAACTTATATTTATGGCATTTGTTATGAATAAAATTGCCTGTAATAGGACACTGGAAATGTTTAATATATAAACATTTATGTGGTTGAATATGTTCAGATAACATACAAACAGAGACATTATACATACACACACACACACACACACACACACATATATATATATATATATATATATATATATATAATATATATATATATACATATACATACCAATATGTGTATATATCATATATATATATATGCATATACATACATTTGTATGTACATATATATACATATATATTTATATGAAACACGTGTATGTTTGTATGTATATATATATATATAGATATATAGATGAGATATATATAAATATATTTATATATCAATATCAAAAAAATATTCTATGTATATACACATAAACAGTAGATTATGTATAATTATTGTAAGGGAGGCAAGCAAGAAACTAGGGTGCCATTACTTGAGAGAACACTTTAACTGACGTGTCACTTAAGCGAATAGTTTTTTTTTTTACTTTTTTTTTCTCTAGGTGCGTTAGGAAAATATTTACCATTACTCCGGACTTTTTAGCATGTTTCGGCTGTTCGTTGTTATTCTGCGTCTTCTTTTTCGTTTTACTCATTCCGAATGTGTAGAAATGACTTTACTTAAGATGGAAAAAGATATTGTGTAGTTTCGTTTCTGTGATTTTTATCAACAGATAAGGCTGTTTGCGAGAGCCGCTTCTGAGAGAGTGACAGACCAGTTAGCAGCCGCTCCAACGTGTAACATAGCCGGTAAACTACTACACATTGTTCCTTCTGTTAAAAACTGACTAGACAGAAATTTGCTTACACGCATATTTCTCTTCAGTTTTTTTTTTACAGTTGGTACACTTTCATTTGAAATCTTTAAATATGAATATGCTTTATATATTTTATTAGTAAAATGTTATTTTAGTGAGGTATTATAAAAAATTTGTGTAAAACTTATATTTATGGCATTTGTTATGAATAAAATTGCCTGTAATAGGACACTGGAAATGTTTAATATATAAACATTTATGTGGTTGAATATGTTCAGATAACATACAAACAGAGACATTATACATACACACACACACACACACACACACACACATATATATATATATATATATATACATACATATATATACACACATATTCTCATGTGAGAATTTTCTCTTTATTAAATATTTTGTTGATTAAGTTATAAGAAACACTTTCTTTGTCCACAGTCGCCAGTTTTGATAATTTGTCACGGACCCTTTGACCATAGATGTTTTAGACCGTTTTATTTGTTTATAGCATTGTAATTTGATGTTATTTTGTGGTTACAATAAAAGATTTTAAAAAAATATATCTTCGTGTTACACATATAAAAGTACATATGAATTGCGTATTATCTATGTATGTATTCATATAAGTACGGCTATTGCTATCGAGTTTGACTTAGTATCAACATGCACCATGCTTTCTTTAGCAGTTTTAGGTGCCCATATAGTCGCGAGCAGACACAAGCACCTTCTCAACATCACGCCCTTGAGTCGACGGATGATCCACGATAAGGTGTATTGGCAGTCGTTAGAAAGCTCTGATTTCAAATCCTGCCGAAATCACTTTTGCCGCTCTTTCGGATCGATAAATAAAGTACCCATGCCTGACAGTGGATTGGCGGAATTGCTAGAACGTCCTACGAAATACCTTGCAGAATCAATTTCAATTCTTTACATTTTGTGTTCCCCCGTAGCAACACCGGTACCAAAATCTATCAGTCCTGCCTTTCTCTTTCTTGGTCAACATGGAGTCAAGCACAGGCTAGTCTTTTGAATAGTTTAATCTGATACTACAGGAAGGTGTTGGACCCACTGACTGGCATAGCAGCATTAGTATCAACTGTTACAAGTGCAAAGATGATACACTTGAGAGAGAAATTGTAAAGGCATTTAATTATTGCACAAGGTTAATAAAGTTACAGAAAAGAGTAGTAGCCAGATTGATTGAGAAAAAACTAGCTTAGATGTGATACAGTTCAGCTTTGGATCTGGAAGAGGTGTGACTGGTGTAATCTTTCTAGTGAGCAACTGCAGAAGACCTTAGCAAGGAATAAGCCTCTATACCTTGTTTGTTTGAAGAAGGTGTTTGACCAATTTCTATGTAGTCTGATGATCATTAAAAAAACAAGGCGAAACAAATGGCTTATGAGGGCTGTTCAAGCCATGCACAAAAACATAGGTGAGAGTCAGCAATGAATTTAGCATGTAAATAGGGATCAATCAGGGCTCAGCCTTCAGCCTCTTCATGTTTAATATAGACCTCTAGGCCTCAATAGAGGAGTTTAAAACTGACTGTCCATGGAAAGTCTTGTATTCAGAAAACTAATTATAGCTGAATTTGCTTAGAGTTTAGAGAATTCAAGACTTGGTATCAGAATCTAGAATCAAGAGGCTTTAAAGTAAATTTAGCAAAGATGAAAGTTTTAATTAGTAGGGAATGACACAGGATCCTGCTATCAGCAAGGAAACAACCCTGTTCAATAAAGCAGAAAAGGAATAGATAGAAATTCTATATAATGTTACTAGTGTAACCTATTGATACACAAATTATAATGGAATCGCAGGTAGGCTAATAAGGGAGATGAAATTCATATACATAGTTATAGTAAGCACTAAAAGCACCCTTGTAATAGATGATCTCTAATACCTAGGTGGCTCTCAAGAAGTAGCTGATAGTATATGTTACCTAGGTGACCTATGTAACAGTGGAGGGAGTTGTTTCAAAACCATAATAGCCAGAGTAAGAATGGAAATTGAGAAAATCAGGGAGCTTTTACTTCTGCTAGTAACAAAGTTTCTCTTTCAGAATCAAGGCAGACTATAATGTTTGTATGCAAAGTGTAATATTGCACAATAGTGAAACATGGGCCTTGAATACAGAGTATTGGTGAAGACTAGAACGAAATGAAGTGAACAATGATGTTCCACTTAATGTGTAATATTAGTGTGTACAAATGATGGAGTACAAACGAGCTTAGAGAAAAAAAAATAATGTCAGAGAAATCAGTTGTGCACCAAAGGGAAGATTGTGTTAGTGATTAAAATTGTAGAAATGTCATGCACTCATGGTTAATGGAACTAGAAGTAAGAAACTCAGGGAGACATATGGCAACATAGTAAAAACTTAAACTTCTCTTAAGATGATGACCCACTCAGAAGAGATGAAAAATGACCATGACATTGGCACAATGCTGAAAGAAGACCTGACCTCCAAGGTAACACAGCAATGTCAAAACATTGCTAGAAATAACAGTCAAAACATTGAAATATACACAAGCAAAGTTAACATTAAAACATTTGCGAGCAAATTAAATATTTAAAAGCTATGAACAAACAAACCAACAGGAGTTACTAGAAATAACAGTCAAACATTGCTTAAAACAGACATTTATTAGTTTAAAAAATTCAAGAACAAAAGTCTGCTATACACTCTAGGATTTTATAAAATACATTATCTTCCTCATATCTCCTTCTCCTCCTGTACATGCACAGCATCTTTGGTTACTATGGAAACAATTTTTTGCCATGGTAATATGTAAAATACTTCCAATTGGCTAAAATACCCAAATTTTGCAAATTTTAAAGGCTAATAACTTTTTAATTATGAATTTATAGAAAAAATGATTTTCATTTTCATAATTAGTATACAAAACTTAATCCAGTTACCAAATTTGAAAACATTTGGAACAGAATTGTAAACAGTGATGAAGACCACAAAGATCCCAATATTCTTCATGCTGATAGAAACATTTTTTGTAAAGGTGAAATTCAGTTAAGACAACGAGATTATTTCTATGTGATTCACGCTATAAGTAATTTGATTCATGCAAGATCTAGCACACTTATGCATTATATTGGTCATATCAGAAAGGTGCAGGTCAACCATTTTCACATTGTACACATAAAATAATTTAAAAAACAAAACTAGCAGACACAAAACATGAATATACATCATCATCATCATTTAATGTTTTAATGTCCATCTTCCATGTTGGCATGAGTTGGATGGTTTGACAAACAGCTGGCAAGCACCAGGTTCTGTTGTTTGTTTTGGCATGATTTCTATGGCTAGATGTCCTTCCAAACACCAACTACTTTACATGGTGTACTTGTTGCTTTTTATGTGGCACTATATATATCATGCTGTGTGGGTAAAGAAACTTGCTTCCCAACCATGTGGTCTTGGGTTCAATCACACTGCATGCTGCCTTGGTAATTGTTTTCTACTATAGCCCTTGGCTAACCAAATCCTTGTGTGTGGATTTGGTAGATGGAAACCGAAGGCTGCCTATTATATTTAACACACACACACGTGTGTGTATATGTATATATATGTATGTACATATATATACAGGGTTAGCTTTGGACTATTCAACGCATGTGCAATCTGAAAAAAAAACAATATGAGTTGGTATGCCTAGAAAAACTATCATGTGATAAGGATGATCAATATGGTAAAAAAATTATCCTGGCTACCATCTTCACACAAAACAAGGAAAAGTTTTGCTTTCAGGGGAAAAAAAAAGGCATATTAGACAATAGGAGTGTCAGTGACCCAGTAATCTCTCTGAGCTCTGCTAAATATGCTGAATTATTTTGCCATAGTAAAAACATTTATGGTTCAATCCACCTTTTTTCAACTTACATCTTAATCTGTAGTGTCTTGGACACAATCAATAGATGGAAGACAAACATATCCAAAAAATTTTTATAAACAGCAATCTTCTTGGAAGATTCTCTCAAACAGCCTATGTGCCTCTGCAAGTGAGTTGCACTTTCTGATATGAATACTAAGGAAAAAGGAAGACAACTAGCAAGTGTGTGAGAGTGACAGCTTATTATGTTTGAGTAGGATTTCTTAGCTATTATGAGGTTGCTCATTGAGTTTGAACTAACTTGCAAAATGTTACAATTGTCTTCTGACACAAATGGTAGGTTTTTTGTTAGTATCAACAAGGAGCTTTCAGTTATTTGATCAACTGTATTTGTATTCAGAAAGTGAATATGCAAATGACAGAGTATTCTGCAGACACATATACCCTTAATACAATTCTCAGGCTGAATGTGTTGCTGTACTCATGCACTCGTACTATACTTTATGCAGAAAAAGGTCTCCTGAATGATTGGCATAAAATCACCCATGCTCTATCATAAGTATGCTGTCATTTCACTCTGCTTATTCTATTGCTATTATAATGACTTCTCCTCAAAGCTGGCTGGACTTATACCTCCTCCACTCAGGTATTCTCGTCCCGCCACCATCTCCTCTCATTACCTTTGTTGCATCCAATACCCTTCCAGGTCCTACACTAACTACAACATCTTGTCTTTGCCAGAATATTGATTTACTTGAATTCCCTCTTTGCTTGTATCTTTCCTGCAGGTTTTGGTATAGATGGGTGGGGTGGGGGGTCTATATAAGATTTTAGTGGGGTCCATGTAAACAAAATAGTAAATTGGGGACTCACAGTAGTATGTTAAGATTTCATGAAAACATTTTACTTCAGATGTATTTATTACAAGAAACAACTAAATTTCTTTCTCCATAATTTTACATAATTCTACCTCCACAAGTATGAAAAGCAAAATAGGAATTTTGAAAGTATCTATAAAATTAATTTTTAAACATTGAATGGCTATGGTGGGCCACCAGAATAAAATAGTAATGAAAGGGGTCTCTACATAAAAAAAAGTTTGAGAATCACTTGTATAGAGGAACATTAGAAGCCTTGATCTCATGGCTCTTGGAGGGTCTGAAATGGCCATGGGTACTGCTCTTTCCTCTTGACCCAACAAGTAAAATATAATAAAATGGTACAAGGCTGGATCTTTGAAATGCTTGTAGAATCCATGGAAAGAAGAATCATACCTAGACCTGGAGTTGTACTTCATTTATCAACCCCTAACAACCCCTAAATGATGAAAGGTAAAGTTGAACTCAGAATATAGAGAGTTAGAACAAATATCACAAAGCATTCAATTTGTTCAGCCAAACCATTATGTTTTTAGAATGTTGCAAACGTTACCATAATAAAGTTCAAGTCATCATCAAATAACACAACTACTGAAACTATTTGCTGACTAAATCAGTTGATTTATATCTGATAGCAGCATCAGTACAGATAGTAAAGTTGGTATTAATTGGATGTTGATGTGAACCAAATGATAGATATAACATCCTAAAACCTATTGGCTTCTTACTAAGACATAAGAATAACATTGTAAGGTATGGGCGAAGTTGGTTTAAAGTTACATCTTGAAAAACTCCAAAAGAACAAAAGTCCAAGTCAACCTTTGAAGGATTTGAATCTTCATAGAAACTCAGATGAGCATATAACCTCACTAAAAATAGAGTGCATACACTAATTACCAGCAGAGGCAGAATATATTAATTGTCAATATAGATTGCCATATTAATGACAATATTAACTGACTTGACTTAACCTGTCTAATCTTCACTGCAATGCAATACTGCAGATAGTTTTATATTGTTGTTGTTATTTTTAGAAGTGTTGAAAAGCACTGGTTTAGTTCTGATCAACCCAGAGCAGCATAACTGATCATACAAACCATTCCAGATATGCTTCCACTTATCAGAGGACCATATTGCAGATATAGTGGTTAATAATTTAGAGTGCAGTATTACAGTTTGGACATGGTTTTGCTCCAGTATGTAGTCTATATTTGATTGATTGTTGTTTTTTAGCCTCAGGTCATTCTGTCTGAGTAGAGTTCTGATCAAAAACATTTCAATCTTGTTTTCAATTCTGATGCATTTAGAATTATATCATCTAGTATGCTCTTCATTTTTAAAATGTTAAGAAGCGATTTGAGGGAGATTTAGCAAGTTATTTTTTCCATAGGCCAAGCATCAAGTAATGTGCCCCACTTCCAGATACCCGTAAATTTTTATGGTGACTACAGAAGAGGTGAGAAAGGGAGATTCTGTCAAGCACATCTATTGCTCATTTTGAAACTGCAGTTATTTCTGAATTTTCATGTTTGCCCAAACATTTATCAGAAGATTGTTATAAAACTTAAAAGTACTTGTAATATTGTAATATGTAAAAATTGTACAAATATGACAGAGTTGGGACCTATATACACTGAAAGCTATGCCAAGACTATGGAATAACAACAGAAAAAAGACTGGTGTAGGCACACCCTAGAAAAGGTCACAGAAAATGAGAAAGCAGCCATACTCTTGGATATACCAATGCACACATAGAAAAATCAAGGCCAATAGGTCATATAGTTGTCAGAGATCACCAAGAAAAAAAATGCTTTATAATCGATGTATCAATACCAACAGATGACAACGTTTCTCTAAAAGAAATGGAGAAACTTTCAAACTAGAAAGGTCTAGAAACAAGGGTAACTAGAATGTGGAGCCTAAAAACAGAAACAGTTCCTATCATAATAGGTGCATTAGGGATGATAAAAAACATCCAGACAAATGCATAACAAAAACACCAGGATTTACAAGTATATATAGCATACAGAAAATAGCACTACTTGGCACCGCACACATTCTACATAAAACGCTTTCAATACAGTGAAAATAAGAGCACCACAGCACATACCCAAGGTACAGAGAGCTGTGCTGAGTAGTGCAGTGAAAGCACATGATAAAAATAAGACTACTGAATAATAATAATAATAATAATAATGATGATGGTAATCCTTTCTACTAAAGGCTCAAAGCCTGAAATTTTGTGGAAGGGAGCTAGTCAATTACATCGACCCCAGTGCTTGATTGTTACTTATTTTATCAACTCAGAAAGGAAGAAAGATAGAGTTGACGTTGATGGAATTTGAGCTCAGAACATAAAGATGGAATTTGAGCTCCGAATGCAATGATAGATTCTGCCAGCTTGCTGTTTTAATAAGAATAAGATGATGATGATGATAATAATAAAAATGATAGTAATAATAATAATAGAATATTTACAGAGCAACACAAAGAAATTACTAAAGGCAGTGAATAAAGAAGAGGTGATCAAGTAAGAAATAGGAGAAAAGGACAACAAATGTATGTTAAACAGATTGAAAGCTTTGCATAATCGGTTTTGAGAAGTCACTGAGAATGTATGTTGAAGAAAAACCTGGCTTGGTTGAAAAAAGGGCAATTAAAAGAAGGAACAGAAAATCTTATTATTGCAGCTATGGCAAACATTGTTGCAGAATGTCTAAACTTGGCTCAGAATAAATATAAGAAGTGGGGGCATGACAAAGTTGTGAAAGTTTTGCACTGGAAGCTTTGTCAAAAATGGTGGTTTGAAGCTGGAATCACATGGTATGATCACTCAGTTGAAAGAGTGCTTGAGCTGAAGAAATGCAAGTTTTATGGAACTTTCCTATTCAAATGGATAAGAAAATATTAAACGAAACATAACAGTAATAGACATGAAAAAAACAAGTTCTTTACTAATTGATCCATCATGTCTGTTTGATTCCAGGATTGTAAAGAAAGAAGATGAAAAATTATAAAAATACAATCCCTTAAAATTTGAAATTGTGAGACTTTGGAGTATGAAAACTCTAAAGAGTGTGCCTGAAATAATTGTTGCATTAGGAATTATGAATAATGATATAGACAAATGGTTGGAGGAGATTGGAATCGAGTGTCCTGTAAACTTCTACAGAAAGTTTGCCTATTAGGGTCAAGAAAGATTATCAGAGGGTTTTGAGCACTTGAAAGATTATTGAAAGCTTGTGGATATCTAAGGTTACAAGTAGTAACCCACTACCCACATAAAATCTACCAAGAATAAGAACAAACCTGAGTCAAATTGAATAATAATGGTTTCAAATTTTCACACAAGGCCAACGATTTCAGAAGGGGTAAGTTAGTCACATCAACCATTGCTCAACTGGTACTTATTTTATCAACCCCGAAAGGATGAAAAGCAAAGCCAATCCCAGCAGCCTTTGAACTCAGAACATGTAATTGGAAGAAAGGCTGCTAAGCATTTTGTCTGACACACGAGGTTAGCAATTTTGAGGAATGAAGGGGTTAGCATTTTGAGAGGTGGAGGGGAGATGGTCAACATGACTTGCCCCAGTACTTGGCTGGTGCTTTATTTTACTGATGAAAGAATGAAAACCAAAGTTGACCTTGGTGGGATTTCAACTGAGAATGCAAATAGCTAGAACAAAACTACACAACATTTTTTGTGATACTCTAACAATTTTGCCAGGCCAAGAATTTATTCAGTGAAAACAGTTGATACAGTCAACCTCGGTACCTACTTATTTGTATTTTATATTGCAGTTGGTGAAAAGTAGTGTCACTGATTACTGATTTCCCATGGGTCAATCATACTTTATTCACAGTATTTCAGTTGGCAAAGATGACAAAGGAGTATCTGTTACTCACAGTAGAGCAAATATAACAAAGAGCTTTGTTTAAAAATCACCAGCTATTCATGTTTCTCACTGTTTTACCCAGACACACACTCACACTCATATATACATACACTGATATCCTCCTCCTCCTTATCATCATCATCATCATCACCACCACCACCACCACCACTATCATCATCATCATTTAACATCTTGTTTTCCATGCTGGCATGGGTTGGACGGTTTGACAGGAGCTGCCCAGGTTCCATGTCTCTTTTGGCATGGTCTCTACAGCTGGCCTTGTGCAAAAATTTGAAACCATTATTATTCAATTTGACTCAGGTTTGTTCTTGTAACCTTAGATATCTAATGCCAACCACTTCACAGAGTGTACCATGTGCTTTTATGCAGCACTGGCATAAGTGCAGTTATATGGCACTGGTACAAGTGCTTTTTACAAGACACTAGCACCCATGAATCTGCAAGGTTAGGAATGTTCAGCTGGAGAGGGATGCAGGGGACAGTCTGTATGCAAGGACGACGATGCTTTTACTTAGCTTGACTTGTCTTTTCAAGTACAGCAAACTGTCAGGAATTTTGATCCCTTGTCTTCCTCTCTGTGGGTCCCAATATCTGTAGATCCTTTTTCACCACTTCCTCATGTCTTCCTGGGTCTATCTATCTATGTGTGTATATGTGTGTGTATATATATATATATATATATATCATCATCATCATTTAAGGTCCATTGACCATGCAACTTGAGTTGGACAGTTTGACCAAGGCTGGCAAGCTGGAAGACTGCACTAGACTCCAGTCTGATTTGGCATAGTTTCTACGACTGAATGACCTTACTAATGCCAACCACTCCGAGAGTGTAATGGGTGCTTTTATGCCACTAGCACAGGTGTAAGTTGCGTGATACCGGTATCTGCCACAACTGCAATTTTGCTCAGCTTGATGGGTTATCTTCTCAAGCATGACATAATGCCAAAGGTCTCAGTCATTGCCACCGTGAAGCCCAACACGCAAAAGGAGCTCAGCCACTTAGCCTCTGTGAGGTCCAGTGCTGGAAGGGAGCTCAGCCACTTTACCTCCATGAGGCTCAATGCTTGAAAGGTGCTCTTTATAACTAGCACCCATGCCACCAGCATCAGCCACAATTATGATTTCCCTTGGCTTGATGGGTCTTCTCAAGCACTGCATATCCTCAGTCACTAGACATTGCCGCTGTGGGGCCTAAAGGTCAAAGATTATGCTTCACCAACTCGTCCCATGTCTTCCTGGGTCTACCTCTACCATGGCTTCCCTCCACAGTTAGAGATTGGCACTTCTTTACACAGCCATGCATATACATCACATAACCATACCAGCACAGTCTTCTCTCTTGCATACCACATTTAATGCCTCTTATGCCAAACTTTTCTCTCAAGATGCTTACACTCTATCAAACATGCACACTCACATTGCACATCAGAGAAGCATACTGGCTTCATGTCTTTCAAGCCTATGCATATCCTCAGCTGTCACAACCCATGTTTCACTGCCACGTAGCATAGCTGTTCACACACAGGCATCATACAATCTGCCTTTCACTCTGAGAGAGAAGCCTTTGTTGCCAGTAGAGGTAGGAGCACTCCAAATTTTACCCAGCCTAAACTTATTCTCACAGCTGCTCTCTTCGAGCATCCACCTCCCTACTAACTTGGTCACCTGGATAACAGAAGCTACCTACAACCTCTAGCTCACTCCTCTGGCAGTTGATGGGCTCTATTTTCTGTACATTTTTGGTGTTTATTTTACTCATGCATCTTCTACATACAAAAGTTATTTTCCCAGTTAAACTTCCACTGATATTGCTGCACCTTTTATGTGTCCATAGCTTACACTGGGTACATCCAATGGAGTTTTTACCTATGCCTTTTCTACAGATCGAGCAAGGCCATCTACCTGAAGGGATTTGTGATTTATCTGCCTTCCTACTAACTAAGACTGGTTTTTGCTAGGTTAACTCTAAGGCTCTCCAATTCTAGACCTTGCTTCCATACCTGGAACTTCTTCTCTAGTTCTGGTAGTCATTCAGCTATAAGAGCAAGGTCATCAGCTTAGATGAGCTCCCAGGGGCAGCCTGTCTTAAATTGCTCTGTTATTTCCTGGAGGACTATGATGAACAAGTGGGGGCTGAGGACCGATCCTTGATGGACCCCCACTTGTACCCTGAATTCTTTGCTGTACTCATTGCCAACCCTCACCTTACTGATAATGTCTCTGTACATGGCTTGTACAGCTCTCACCAACCACTTGTCTATCCCTAGTTTCTGCATTGACCACTAGATAAGGGATCAAGGGACCCTGTCAAAGGCTTTCTCCAAGTCAACAAAAGCCAAGTACAGAGGTTTATCTTTGGCTAGATATTTCTCCTGCAGCTGCCTTACCAAAAACATAGCACCAGTGGTGCTTCTCTCTGGCACAAAACCAAACTGCATCTCATCTAGACTAACTCTTTCCCTAATTAGTTGGGCTATGACTCTCTCTGTAATTTTCATCACCTGACCCAACAATTTGATACCTCTGTAATTATTTCTAAGGCACCACCTTTACCCTTGTAGCAGTTAACTATGTTGCTGCTACACCAGTCATTGGGTATGATTCCTTTGTGAACCACCTGATTTACAATATGGGTGATTAAACCCTAACCCACACTGCCAGATATTTTAAGGATCTCAGCAGTGATGGGTTGGGGGGGCTTTCCCTGTCTTCATATCCTTAATTGATTTATTTACCAGGGTGCTGGCAATTTGGATAGCTGGTCCCTCAGATGGGTCAACATTTGGTAGACTCTTCTTCTCCCATTCATTTTCCACATTCAGCAGTCTTTCATAATGGCATTTCCAAGCCTCTTTCTCTGTAGAATCATTAAATGCAGGTGCACCATCATCCATGCAGACACATTTCTCTCCTGACATCATAATTTTCTCTCACACACTGTCTTGCAATCTCAGACACTTTGTGCGCATGTGTGAATGTATGTGTGTATTTGGTTGGTTGATACTTATTTCATCAACTATAAGAGGAAAGGTAAAGAGAGCCCAGTGGATGTGAAGCCAGATTGTAGAGTTGCATATTTAAATACTGTAGGACATTTTGATTGATTTACTACTGATTCTGCCAATAATAACCATCTCTATTATGGTTAGAAGACCAAAAATTTGGAAGAGAGTGTTAGTTGAAAAGTAAAGTCAAACCTTTGCAAAATTTGAACTCAGGATGTCAGGGGTTTGTAACTAAATATTACAAGGCATTTTGTCTGACATTCTACCAGTTCTACTTAATATGATTTTTATAGTCAGGCATTTTGCAAAAACTGCTTACAAATGTGACTTGGTCACAGAAGGATGAATGTACATCGGCTTACTTCTCATTCTCTTGAAATAGATATATAGCAATATGATTCACTAAAGACTTATGCAGGAAATTACCACTACTAGGACAAACACACCATTGAAATGAACTCACTGTGGTTGCATGACTTACTAGAAATAACAGCCAAACATCCCTAAAAGTACAATTTAGTTAAGGAAAAATTTAGTTATAATGTAATCTGAGAAATCTATAAATGATTATAGCTAGAATACTTTTCGTCATGCACTAGATATACGTTATACATGTAAACAAAAATTTAGAAAAAAACAAAAAACAAAAAGGGAGAGAGAGAGAAATGTGATGGTCACAGCTGGCACACCTCTGATCGGAGATTTGCTTGATCATGTTTGACTGGAGTCTAAACAACAACAACAACAACAACAACAAAAGTAACATGTTTTTAAAAGGAACATATTTTATTTTTTTTCGTGCTGAGGGTGGTGTGAGCTGATTCCTGTGGCAGCATCAGCAACTTGACGAAAGCAGAAGAATTTCTGTGTTGGTGGTTTTGGAGGAAGGAATAAGTACTGGAAAAGAATGCTAAAAGAAACACGTGGCACAAAACTATAACATTTCCCATCATGTGAATTCCAATATATTCATACTATATATATATATATATATATATATATATATATATATATCATATGTGCATGTGTGTTTGTGTGTATGTTTCTGTGTGTGTTTATTTTTTTATGAATACATACATGCGTACATATATATATACATGTGTATATGTATGTATAATACATGCATACACACATACATACATACATACATACATACATATATATATATATATACATATATATATATATATATATATATATATATATATATATATATATATATATATATATATATATATACATGTGTTATGTATGTATAATACATGCATATACACATATATGTATATGTACATATATATATAAGTATGTAAGTATATAAATATGAATATATATGTGTATATATATTTGAATATATGTATGTATGCATGTATCTATCTATCTATTTATATGTTGGTCTGTCTGTATGTATGTATGTGTGAATGTGTGTGTATGCATGTATGTATGTACATATAAATATATATATACATATACGTTAACATCATAATAATTTTTATACACTTTTTTGGAGAACATGAAACAGTAGTTGTTTTGGAACAGTGAATCTCAAAGCTCACATAAATCTATAAATAATAGCATATAAATATTGAGCAATTGTTTCAAAAACTTTTAACACTATCCAGACATAGATTTACATGCATTTGTAATCATATACTTTGTTATGGTACTGAAAGGGAAATCAAAAGTTTTTTAAATATTTAGGTTTTTAAGAAATGAAAGACAACACATTTAACATATTCAGCAAATTCTGTCTGTAAGTGGAAGAGTGAAAATATTCAAGGCTTCTGTAAAGTTTATCATGTAACTCTATCCCATTGCTGATATCTAAAGTCCAACAATAGAGTTTTGTGTTTTACTTAGAAAGCAGTCATTTTTTTTTTTATGATTTCAAAGAATTTAGAAAATAAATGCACCCACATACACATATACATACATAAATATATATGACTATGATTGATTGAGACTGTAAGTCGAACCCATCCACAGATCATGAGTAATTCAGTCCTCACTGTGCCACTTAGGGTAAGCATACAGGTTAAAGGCCGAAACATTTGTGAGTTTCAGATACCTGCTGGTGATACAGAAGGGTTCCAACATTGCAATGGATTCAGCGCTTGCAAAACCTCATGCAGTTTCTGCATAGGAAAAAGCATCTCTGATGTTTATTTCCCCTATACACACACAAATATACATATCATCTGCAGTCACAGCAGCAGTGTTTTACATTTGCTTTTCCATGCTGGCATGGATGAGATAGTTTTTCTGAGGCCATGGTGTTTTATGGAAAAAGCCCTTCCAATTGCTAGCTTCCTAGCACCTTCAGTTGCCTCTTATAAGATGCAGGAACATGGTGTGTGTAGGCACATGTGTGACTGAGCGGTAAAGAAGCTTGTTTCCTAGCCGTGTAGTTTCAGGTTCAGTCTCACTGTGGTACCTTGGGCAAGTGTCTTCTGCTCTTGCCCTGGGCTGACCAAAATCTAATGAGTGGATTTGGTAGATGCAAACTGAAAGAAGCTCATCATATATATATATATATATGTAGATATATATATATGTGTGTGTGTTGCGTGTGTGTGTGTGTGCATACGTGTGCGTGTGTGTGTTATTGGTTTCTTGCTTGAGCATCACACAATGGTCACACATGAGTGTCACTGTTATGTTAGCAGTGTCCCTTTTCCCCAATTTCCTGTGAGAATATGTCTGGTGATAGGGAAATATTACCTTATTTGGAAACAGGTGAGGGATGGTGACAGGAAGGGCATCTGGCAGTAGAAAATCTGCCCCAACAAATTGGGGCAGATTTTCTGACCCATGTGAGCAGGAAAAGTGGATGTCAAGATGATATATATATATATATATGTATATATATGTGTGTGTATATAATTCATTTATGCTGAAGTTCTACTATTATACAAAAATATTAAACTATGTTCTGTTGCATTTCTGCCAAACAATTTTATAATTCATTGAAATTAGGAAATTTGCTGCCAAACTTTAAGAAGAAAAATGCTCCACAAACTGAACTAAGAAACTAAAATTAGGAGGTTTACCAGGAACATTGAATATGGTTGCTCAACATACTAGGAGTAACAGCCAAATCACTTTGAAATCAAACCATACTGTAGTCAAAAAAAAAAAAAAAAAAGGAAGGACAGACACATTAGATAATGAGATTTTAAGTACCAATCTGAAAATAATGTGAGATGGTCACAGCTGGAATCTCTTCAATTATATGTCCGCTGGATTAGGGCTGCAACATCAATAAGAAACTTAAACTTACCGACTGTTGTTGGTGACTATGACTGTTCTCAAAGCAAACATGCAACAAGTGTCAAATATAGATTCCCTGATTGAAGGTTAGAAAAAGAAAAAGAAAAAAAAAGGGATACCGGACTGACCTGGGTTAAACAACAACAACAACAAATTAAAAAGAACTTTTTAAAATATTGGTACCTTCATTGATTTAACAACTGCATTGCAAGTTTATCAAAGTGAACAGGTGTTTTATATATGCATACATACATATACACACACACATACATACATACATATATATAGATATCATAAATGCAATATGCCATGTTAATCAATAAAAATTATGGATAATAACAAACATTTGGGTGGGACTCAATACTATTAGTAGAGTCAAATTTATTGATCATATTGGAATTGACTGGAGCTTAAAGTTTCACTTTAGCAGCTTATTTAAACATACACATGAATGCATTCATACATACATATGCATACAGACATTGGAATATATATATATATATATATATGCAATCATTTCATCATCTGACATCTGGCACCCGTTGCACCTGTACAGGTAATGTCAATTTGATAGAGGGAGTGAACTTATGTGTACACAAACATTTGATCGCTATAAACAAATCATCTGTGTGGTTGTTCAATAAGAAATTGTCAAACCCTCATATGTCATCTAATGATGGGAGAGTCCATCACACACACACACACATATATATACACAGTGTCTAAGGGAACAGCAAAGGCATATTTATCAAACATATTCACTTGCATCTATTTGGGTATGTAAGTATTTATGTATATATTCTTGTGTGTGTGTGTGTATTATATTATACTATTATTTAACAAGAATTGTATTGACAGTGATTTTGAAGTTTCTGTCTTCTTAGTGCCTGCTTAGCTTTTATTGGACTGATATGTCCCCTGCAAAAAGTATTGAGTAATCCTTCAGTTTAATGTAATATAAAATATTTTTTTATAATAACTTGATATAAAAACAAACAATACATATATATATAGAAAGAGATAGATAGATAGATGGGTAATTATATATATTCTTTTAGTCATTCACCATAAGTAGATAGATAGATAGATAGATAGATAGATAGATAGATAGATAGATAGATAGATAGTTACATGGCTGTGTGGTTAAGAAGTTTGATTCACACTTTCAACTGTCTGGATATGATCCTACTTCATGGGAAGTGTTTACTATCATAAATTCAGGTTGAATTTGCAAAATAAGTGCCTACAAATCTGTAATACATGGCCACGTACACAACGATCTAATGTGGGTATCAGTTTGCACATGTTCAAGACCATCAGTCATGTCAATATTTTTTAGTCTCAGATGGTCCCATGAGTTCAGCTTCTTTCTCCAGACCAAACATGTTTGAATTAATGATTTGCCTATATGTGGTCACTGAAACTGTTAGAAATA
>NC_042999.1:70501298-70538798 GCF_006345805.1 Octopus sinensis | reverse complement strand
GGAATTCAAGACGGGTTGCCCCTGGGAGCTCCTATATGCTGATGACCTGGTCCTCATAGCAGAATCACTTCCGGAACTATAAAAAAAATTTCAGGTGTGGAAGCTAGGTTTAGAATCAAAAGGCCTTAGAGTCAATGTAGTAAAGACCAAAGTCCTAGTAAGTAGGAAGACAAACACACCACACACTCCTTCAGTGTGCTCAATCTGTAGAAAAGGTGTAGGTAGAAACTCCATAAGATGTACCTAGTGTAAGCTATGGACACATAGGAGGTGCAGCATCATCAAAGGAAAATTAACCGAGAAGATAGCTTTCGTGTGCAGCAGATGCATAGGGGAAATAGACACCATTGATACTCAGAAAACAGATTCTATTACCCTCCTGGGGGAGAAACTAGAAGTAGTTGGTAGTTTCCGCTACCTAGGTGACCAAGTTAGTAGTGGGGGTGGATGCTCAGAGAGTGTTACCACTAGAATAAGAATAGCCTGGGCAAAGTTCAGGAAGCGCCTACTCCTACTGGTGACAAAGGGTCTCTCACTCAGAATGAAAGATATATTGTACGACACATGTGTGCGAACTGCCATGCTTCACGGTAGTGAAACATGGGCTGTGACTGCAGAGGACTGCAGAGCTTGAAAGAAATGAAGCTAACATGATCCGCAGGATGTGTAATGTCAGTGTGCATACACAGCAGAGTGTAAGTGCCCTGAGAGAAATGCTGGACATAAGAAGCATTGGATGTGGCGTGCAAGAGAGACGTCTGCGCTGGTATGGTCATGTACTACAGATGGATGAGGAGAGATGTGTGAAGAAGTGCCACTCCCAAACAGATGAAGGAATCCGGGGTAGAGGTAGACCCAGGAAGACATGGGATGAGGTGGTCAAGCATGACCTTCGAACGTTGGGTCTCACAGAGGCAATGACGGAAGACCGAGACCTCTGGAGATATGTTGTGACTGCGAAGACCCGTCAAATAATGTGAGTTCATGGCTGTTTCCTGCACCAGCTTCACATAGAAGCCCCAGCCCTTCCAAAGTGCCTTGGATTGCAGGACGGCCTGCTGTACTTACCTTGGATCGTAGGGTGACCTGCTGTGCTTCAGGAGACCTATTGAGTCAAGTGCATCAACATTGAAATATCAAATGGAAATTGTGATACCTGTACCAGTGGCATGTAAAATGCACCATCCATACATGGCTGATGCCAGCACTGCCTTGACTGGCTTCTGTGCAGCTGGCACGTAAAAAGCACCCACTACACTCATGGAGTGGTTGGCGTTAGGAAGGGCATCCAGCTGTTGAAACACTGCCAGATCAGGCTGGAGCTTAATGCAGCCTCCTGGCTTCCCAGACCCCAGTCGAACCATCCAACCCATGCTAGCATGGAAAACAGACACAAAAACGATGATGATGATGATGATGATATATATATATATATATATTTAAAAAAGGAGATGTGGAACACGAGTTGTGATATATAAAAAAAGGAAATGAAGAAAATGCTGACAAAATAATTTAAGTAAGGGAGAGTTGTTAATTAGGTGAAAGTTCTTTTTACCGGTTGCGCATTTGTTATGCTTATCAAAAGATATTTTTTTAAGAGAGATAGAGTTCCTTTCTGATAGATTTTTTTCTCTTATCTGACTTTATGTTGGGTTTGCTGTCTCTTATATGTGAAAAAAGAGGCTCCAGAGTTGTTTAAGATTTGCTTGGTTTCGCGCCTAAAATTTCTTGTGGACAATGGTCAATACAATTTTGATTGGTCATTATAAAGGGGTCACGTGAATGTTTGAATGGAAGTTGGTGTTGGGGTAAGAAAATAGGCTCCAGAGATGTTAAAATTTGGCTAGTGTTGCACCTAAAATTTCTTATTGGTCATAATAAAGAGGTCACTTGGATGTGGTCATAATAGAGAGGTCACATGAATGTTTAGAATGAATGTTGGTGTGGGTGGTGTATGGAGTTTTCGAAAATAGCTTTGTTGAAAATTCTTATTGTTCAGGCTGATCAGTAGACGTCATGTGGATATTTTAAATAGCTTTTTAGGGCGTGGTTAAGGAGTGTATTTTGCGCTTGACTGAATTTGAGCTGGATAAGTAAGTTCGTTTAGGACAGGAAGAGCTATATGTATGTATGTGTGTGTGCGCGCGTGCGCGTGTGTGTGTGTGTGTGGAGTCTCTTTTTTCACATATAAGAGACAGCAAACCCAACATAAAGTCAGATAAGAGAAAAAAATCTATCAGAAAGGAACTCTATCTCTCTTAAAAAAATATCTTTTGATAAGCATAACAAATGCGCAACCGGTAAAAAGAACTTTCACCTAATTAAACAACTCTCCCTTACTTAAATTATTTTGTCAGCATTTTCTTCATTTCCTTTTTATATATATATATTATATATATCTGTATGTATACGTATACATATGTATACATATATGAATATATATATATATATATATATATATATATATATATATATATTATATATATATATATATATTGTATGTATATATATATATAAATGTATACATATATATATGTGTGTGTGTGTGTGTGTGTGTATCTATAGTTGAAATTTATAGGTGTAGGAAATTTAAGGCGTAGAAGTGGCTGTATGGTAAGTAGCTTGCTTACGAACCACATAATCCCGGGTTCAGTCCCACTGTGTGACACCTTGGACAAGTGTCTTCTTCTATAGCCTCGGGCCGACCAAAGCCTTGTGAGTGGATTTTGTAGATGGAAACTGAAAGAAGCTCGTCGTATATATGTATGTATATGTAGGTATGTGTGTGTATATGTTTGTGTTCTGTGTTTGTCCCCCCAACATCACTTGACAACTGATGCTGGTGTGTTTACGTCCCCGTAACTTAGTGGTTCGGCAAATAGAGACCGATATAATAAGTACTAGGCTTACAGAGAACAAGTCCTGGGGTCGATTTGTTCGACTAAAGGCGGTGCTCCAGCATGGCCACAGTCAAATGACTGAAAGAAGTAAAAGAGTAAAAGAGGAGAACAAAAGACAAGGACAGGTTTATGAACAACACGCAGGTATATTAGTTTGATACTCAGGAAAATGAAAAAGTCTTTTACGTTTTAAGGAATACGAGAAAATAAATAGAGAGAGAATGAAAAATCCTGTGGATTTAGCAGTCAAGCATGGCGAATATATATATATATATAACTTTTCAATATATATATATATGTATAAATATCTATGTATGTATGTATGTATGTATGTATGTATGTATATATATATATATAATATATTATATATATATATAATATATATACACACACACAAACACATGTGTATATGTATATGCATATATATATATATATATATGTATATATATATACACACACATACATACATGCGTGTCTGTATATATATGAATAAAAAAAATGAAGTGAAAGAACTAAGAGTAACCAGTGGCATGAGACGGATGTGTAAATAACAAACAGATGTATTAGTTTAACGCTCAGGAAGTGAGAAAGTCTTTTTTCTTTCAAGTCTACACTCTTCAATAGAAAGGAACACAGAAATATATATCATCATCATCATCACCATCATTTAACGTCTACTGTCCATGCTGGCATAGTTTGAACTGTTTCATCAAGGCTGCCAAGCTGGAAGGCTCCACCAGATTCCAGTGTGATTTGGCATGATTTCTACAGCTGGATGCCCTTCCTAATGCCAAACACTCCAAGAGTGCAATGGGTGCTTTTATGTGCTACCAGCATGAGTGCCATTTGCATGACACCTGTATCTTCCACAACTGCAGTTTTACTTGGCTTGATGGGTCTTCTTCCCAAGCACAACATAATGTCAAATGTCTCAGTTGTTGCCTCTATGAGGCCCAACACTTGAAAGGAGCTCAGCCATTTTGCATCCACGAGGCCTAACACTTGAAAGGTGCTTTTTACCTGCCACTGGTGCAGATGCCAGTTATGTGACACCAGTATCAACCACAACTACGATTTCTCTTGGCTTCATGGGTCTTCTCAAGCACAAATCAGATTTCAGTTATTTTCATTTTTGTATAAGTTAGATGACAATATATTCACCACACCATGTATATATATATATATATAATATTATATAGATATATATATATATATATATATATAATATATATATATATATATACACATACATATATATATACATACACACAAATATATAATATATATATATATATATATATATATACACACATGGTGTGGTAAAAATATTGTCATGTAAATTGCACAAAAATGAAAATTATACTGACATCTGATTTTAACAGATATATTTACCAAAGTGACATAAATATCTTGAAATACTAAAGAGTAAATTTATTCAATAAAATTCAACCAAGGCCTCCAGACAACTTTGGAATATCCTGCAACTCTTCTGGATGGCGTCCTTGTTGAAGTTGGTGAATGTTGCCATAATCCTTGCCTTCATATATATGTATGTATATGTATGTATATATAGATATATATGTATATATATGTATATATATATATATGGTGTGTATATATATATATATATTATATATGTATATATATATATATATGTGTGTGTATATATATATATATTATATATGTATATATATATATATAATATATATATATATATATTATATATATATAGATATATATATATATATATATATATATATATATTATATATATATATTTCTTTACTGCCTACAAGGGGCTAAACATAGAGGGGGACAAACAAAGGGATTAAGTTGATTACATCAACCCCAGTGCGAAACTGGTACTTTATTTATCAACCCCGAAAGGATGAAAGGCAAAGTCGACCTCGGTGGATTTGAACTCAGAACGTAACAACAAACGAAATACCGCTAAGCATTCCGCCCAGCATGCTAACGTTTCTGCCAGCTTGCTACACACACATGCACAGGCACAAAGAAATAGAGTTTATGTTGATGGGAAATTTTAAGCTTCTGACAACTCAATCAATTTGTTGGTCAGTTAAATTGTTGGGCAAAGCAAAGTCGTAGTTAACGTAAATTTTATAATAAACTTGACAACCATCAATAAATACTCCATTGCTATTCTTAAAATTTCTTTAAATTATAGCTTCTATATAATATTTATATATACATGTATACATATACATATATGTGTGTGTGTACACACACACGTACACTGACACTCATACGCACACACAGTATATATTTATATATATATGTGTGTGTGTGTGTATGTATGTGTATACACAAATGCATAAAATGTGTGTTTATATTTTAATGAATCAGTGTATCCAACATAAGATATTTTTATATCATTTGAGAATGTGAACAGAACAAAACGTCTTTTGTTTGAAAGTTCTCACACTCAGAATTAATACATTGAGCACCTATTCTTTGTGTTTGCTTGGACATTTAACTCAAGATATATGCACATACACACATACATCTACACATACATACCTACATACATACATGCATAAATACATACATACATACATACATACATACATACATACATACATACATACATACATACATACATACATACATACATACATACATACATATATATATATATTCCTAGAAGTAGTTAATAGCTTCTGTTATCTGGGTAACCAAGTCAGCAGTGAAGGTAGATGGTCTGAGAGAATAGCTGCTAGAATAAGAATAGACTGGGCAAAGTTCAGAGAGCTACTGCCTCTATTGTTAACAAAGGGTCTCCCCCTCAGAATGAAAGGTAGACTATGTTGCCTGTGTATGAATAGCCATGCTTCATAGCAGTAAAATGTGGGCTGTGACCACAGAGGACACAGGAAGGCTTGAAAGAAATGAAGCTAGTATGTTTTGCTGGACATGCAATATCAGTGTGCATGTGTGACAAAATGTAAGTTCTTGAGAAAAAAACTGTGCATAAGAAGCTTCAGATGTGGTGTGCAAGAATGTGTTGGTATGGTCATATGATGCATTTGGACAAGAACAGCTGTGTAAAGATGTGCCGCTCTTTAACTGCAGAGGGAACCTGTGGAAGCGGTTGATCCAAGAAGACATGGGACGATGTAGTGAAGCATGATCCTTGAATGTTGGGCCTCACAGAGGCAATGACTAGTGACAGAGTCCTTTGGTGATATGCTGTGCTTGAGAAGATTCATCAAGCCAAGTGAAATTGTAGACATGGTCATTGCCAGTGTCCGGTAAATGGCACCTGTGAAATTATAGTTATGGCCATTGCAGGTGTCGTGTAAATGACACCTGTGAAATCATAATTGTGGCCGTTGCTGGTAGCATGGTCTTTGAACATTGGGCCTCACAGAGGTGAGGGACGAAGTGATGAAGCATGATCTTTGAATATTGGGCCTCGTGGCGGCGATGACAAATGACTGAGATCTTTGGTAATATGCTTGCTTGAGAAGACTTGTCAAGCCAGGTGAAACCATAGTCATAGTTGTTGCCAGTGTCATGGAAATAACACCTGTGAAATTGTAGTTGTGGCTATTGCTGGTGTCATGTAAATGGCACCCATGCTGGTGGCACATAAAAAGCATCCATTACACTCATGGAGTGGTTGGCATTAGGAAGGGCATCCAGCTGTAGAAACCATGCCAAATCAGACTGGAACCTGACACAGTCCTCCGGTTTACCAGTTCCAGTCAAACCATCTAACCCATGTCAGCATGGAAAGCAGATGTTAAATGATGATGATATATATACATATATATGTCAGTGTATGTATGTATGTATGTATGTATGTATGTATATGTATGTATGTATGTATGTATGTATGTATGTGTGTGTGTGTGTGTGTGTGTGTTGTGTGTGTGTGTGTGTGTGTGCGTGTGTGTGTGTGTGTGTGCATGCCTATATGTATGTATCTATGTGAAAGCCGTTTGCTCCTAGTCACATGGTTCTGGGTTCAGAATAGTGTCCTAGTGTCCTCTATTATAGCCACCAGCTGTCCAAAGTTTTTGGACTGGATTTGGTAGATGGAAACTGAAAGCAGTCAATTGTCTCCCTCTCTCTCTCTCTCTCTCTCTCTCTCTCTCTCTCTCTCTCTCTCTCTCTCTCTCTCTACAGATCTATCTATCTATCTATCTATCTATCTATCTATCTATCTATCTATCTATCTATATATATATATATTATATATATATATATATATATTATATATATATATATATATATATAATATATATATATATACATATATAGATATACATACATACATACATATATATATATATATATATATATATATATATTATATATATTATATACATACACACACACACACACACACATACACACACACATATATATATATCTGTATGTATATATAAACAATGGGCTTCTTTATATATATATATATATATATATATATGACTGCAGCTGCATGGCTGAAATGAGTTAAAGAAAAAAAATAGTAAAAGAATATGTAAATTATACACAACAGGCCTCTTTATGTGTGTATATGTGTGTGTATGTGCTTCGTTTTTGTCTGTTGTTGTCCCCACCACAACTTGACAACCAGTGTTTGTATGTTTACATTCCTGTAAACATACCAAGACACTGATAGAGTAAGTACCAAGCTAAAAAAAAGTATTGAGGTTGATTTGTTTGCCTAAAATTCTTCAAAGATTCCTCATTATGGTCATAGTCTAATGTCTGAAAAACAACAGAAACTAAAAGTTCTATACATATATCATCCTCCTCCTCCTGCTCCCCCTAATTATCTTCCTTTAATGCAATAGTTCCTAGCCTGAGGTCCGTAAAATTCAGATTCAGTTGAATAAGGTACTTAAGTTAAAGGCATCAGAATTTAGTATGCTATTATCCATATAATTCAAAATGTCTATCTACCTATGCTTTTTGTGATTTTGGATAATAAGAAAACTATACAAATGAATCCTTCGAATTTAACTAAATTCTATATTTTTATGCAGCTGAAGATTGCTCTACATTTTAAAAATTGATGTAATATTTGCATTGTTCAATTAAATGGAGTCGCATGAAACGATCGTACTGCATTACCTCTGGATATCATTGTTGCTTATTTTGACTATATGTATATGTATAAGATATATAGAAACACATAAGAATAAGCACATTCCAAAGGGTCTCTGGGGAAATTCATTTAAATAAAAGGGTTGAAAATCACTGTTGGGAACCACTGCTTTAATGTCTGTTTTCCATACTGGCATGGATTAGTTGGTTTGATAGGAGCTGGATAGCAGGAGAGCTGTACCAGGCTCCAACTGACTGCTTTGACATAGTTTCTATGGCTGGATTCTCTTCCCAATGCCAACCACTTTACAGAGTGTACTGGGTGCTTTTTACATGGCACCGGCACAAGTGCTTTTTATGTGGTACCAGCACAGGTGCTTTTTATGTTGTACTGGCACTGGTACTTTTTATTTGGCATTGGTGCAGGTGCTTTTTATGTGGTGCCAGCACCAGCAGAGTCACCCAGTAGCTTGCAGGACCTCTTAGTTGAGAAAGGGAGTGGAACTGAAGGATGAGACTGTGTGCTAGGTAAGAGGCTAGAATATAATAGAGAGACAAAGATAGTTGTTTTACTATAGAGGAGATACTTGGCTACCCCAGTAGGACAAGAAAGGAGAAGGAAGAAGGGAGAAAGTTAAAGGGAAGAATAGAGAGACAGTCAGAGTGAGAGAGAAAGAGAAAAATAGACTTGGAAGGCAGCTCCTTGAGCAACACTCTTTCACTGATAACCTAGAATACATGCCCAAAGAAGTCAGAACTCTACTGCAACATATCAGATGAAAGGATGAGCCTATATGTGCAGAAGGCTATGCATGGATGTGTTAGTAGAAAACTCCGTGATGATAGTAACAGAGATCATCAAAGCAGTTTATCATGGACGAATAGCCAGATTATTACCTCCCACTTTGAAGGGTATGCGTTTGCAATCCAGGAACAGGAAATATCAACCAAGTACCTGATGCACAAAAGGGATAGATGCAGGAAAAGCTGTAAAATGTGACAACCAATGCAGACTTTGTGGAGTTTACACTGAAGATATCACCCACATCACAGACCCGAATTTCTGGGTAATTACCCATCTTCACTGTGTGTTAATCACTGGCTAGTGGTGACCTAGTGATGAGAGCAATGACCTCCCTCACAAATACTAAATGGACACAGGCTGTGTGTCATTGGCCAGCTGGAAGAGATGTCTTCCTGGGACTAAAAACAACAGTAACATCATCCTCTATAAGACCACCATGTTTAGTTGGCAAATATATTTTATGATTCTGTATTGTTACTGTTTATCTCTCGCTCAGAGATTTAATATAACTTATCTCTCTCTTCACTGCATTTGTAAATTAAAATTTGCTAATTGAAAAATTAAAATTTACCAGATACATTTGTAAATGTTTGTCATATTTATACAACCTTATTTTTGAAAGGGAAAGATGGATTGATGTGATGCTGTCTTTTTTAGTATTATTATGCCTTCATCAGCAATTAGTTTCACTATTAACTCCTACCCTAATACTGTATTTAAAGCTACACTTTAAATACTGTTTTATACTTTAAAGCTACACTTTAAATACAGTTTTATAGTAAGTCTAATGCACACTGGTTATACTTATAACTAAACTTTTTCCTGTCCATGGAGCAGTTTTATGAGTATTGAGTATATTTTAAATAATTTATGTATCAAGTAAATTTTAAATAATTTATGGATGCAGTGACAGTATGAAATATGAATGTTGTTGACACGTCAGTAATTTATATAACAGAGCCTACAGCTAAAAATAGTCAAATATTTAAATCAATCTACCTGAATTATTTTAATAGTGACTTTAGATACAATTTTTCAGTGGTAGTTAATGAAGGGTAATCAATAGCTGATTACATAAATGATAATGTCCAATTGATCCCTTTTTACCTGTCCACAGTGAAGTTGGGCAAATTATGACAGATAATTATGACAGTTTTAAGTATCTAGTAAGTTTTAATTTATTTAGAAATTTAGTACTGGTTACAAATACCAGTAGATCTACTATTCCCTAGGTATGTATGCATATATGTATGTTTTTATGCATGCATGCATGCATGCATGTATGTAGTATGTATGTATGTATGTATGTATGTATGTATGTATGTATGTATGTATGTATGTATGCATGCATGCATGCATACATGCATGTATGTATGTGTGTATATATATATACATATATGTATGCATGTGTATGTATGTATGTTTGTATGTATGTATGTATGTATGTACGTTTGCCTTTATGCGTGTATGTGTATGCATATATGCAAGTGAGTAGGTATGCATGCATTCCTGCACATATATACATGTATACATAGATTCTGACTTTCACACACATATGCATATACGTCCACACACACACATATATATCTAATAACTATATATCTATATATTTGCATAACCCATGCTATCCGTCCAACCCATGCTAGCATGGAAAAACGGACGTTAAACGATGATGATGATGATGATATATATAATATATATAATATTATATTCCAGATATATTTAGTTTATACCTCTGTTAATGCCAAAAATGTATATCAAGTAGAAAATATCTCATACATATACATACATACATACATATATATATATATATATATAGATGAGTGTATTTTACCTTGTTAACAATTAACACAGATAAATGAATGAATAGTTACCAGGGCAGCAAAATCTCACAAGTAAAGATGTTGTAACTCCTTGTTTATAAAGGTTGAAACTTCGTGTTTACGTTGAATATTTGAATAATAGGAATAAATTAATAATTAATTCACATAAGGTTAGGATAGGTTTTTCAAACACAAAAAATCTCTTGCAAATTATATCTTCTCATAATAACAAACTGTTAAATATTAATACATTTACTAATACTAACATTAATTTAGCTACTACCATCCAACCCTCTAGAAATATTAATAACAAGGTTATTGTATCTGAAGTCAATCCCAATAGAATTAAATTTATGTCAAGTAACTCTAAGATTAAAAATTCTATATACCAGTGTATAATCAGTACTCGTAATAAAGTACGATTTTACATTGGAAGCACATCGTTAGAGTTATCTAAGAGAATTTCTATCCATTACTCAACATTTAGAGATAGAAATAAACGGAATAGTACCGGTCTCAGCAAACTGATTTGGAATTTAAAAGACCACAATGAACAATTTCATTTGGAATGGTTGATCCTCTCAATTTCGATACCATATGACAAAGGCAAGAAATTCTGTCTTCTCTGCAATTCTGAGCTATTTTTCATTATTTTTTCTAAAAATACTCTAGTAAACACGGTTATAGAACGAGCATACAGATGTAAGCATTGGCAAAAGCATACTTTTAGTGCATATAAGTAGTCTCTATCATTATATATAGTTTAGACTTTAATTTCCTTATATTTAACATTCACTATTAATATCCCTACTCTTTCTGTTAGCTACTTATGACGTTATATCATATAACGTTTTTTTAAACAATATTAATAGCGTTCTGTCTATCGCTATACGAATCCATCATTTTTTGCTAAAATGTCGTATTGACAAGTTTCGTTTTTTCACTTTCCCGAAGAGAAGATTGCATTGTTTATACCTTTTATTCTTTTGAATAAGTATCAGTGGAATTTTTGAAACATATGTAGAAAGAAAAAATACTTGTTTAAACCTGCGTTGACTCCATTTTTTATTCCTATATATATATATATATATATATATATATATATATATACACATACATACATATATACACTCTCACACACACACATATACATATATATATAGCTAATTAGTATCATTAATAACAATTATAGTAAGTCTGTCAGTATAAATATGGAAGCTGAAACATAGTCTAGAAAGTGAAATTAGAAAATAGGTTGCTATGTCTAGCTCAGTATGAGAACAACAAGCTCTGACTACAAATATAAAAAAAACTGAAGGCTTATTAACCCAACAAAAGAGATAGGACTGATCAGCATGAAAATCTAAAATAAGCTTAACAATAGCATTAGAAAGGTAACCAGACTTCATCAATGGATGAACATACCATCTATTTTAAAACATTAATAGTAAACATCACTCTATATGCTCTGTGGGGACTGACATGTCAAAAAGTAGACCTATTTCCTCTGTGTGTCATAAAAGGTGACTAAAAGAGGCTGATGTAAGATTTGTACTCTGACCTGGTAAAATCTTCACCAGCAATGAGTACCCAAATAGATCCATGGGATGGAGGGTTGTTGATTGATTGGTGCAGAAGTGTCATCTGCCAGGAGTAGTAGGAAATCACCAAGAAATGGAGGATGTAGCGCTACACTGTTACAGCACATGACACCAAGCTCTATGTTCTCCCAGTTTGATATAAGTGATTTTCAGTGTCTGATTTCTTAACCCCTATTCTTTAGCACCCTAGACATTTAAACAGAAGTTCTTAGGCATGCAACAAAAATTCTGATCTTCAAGGAGGCTTCTCCCTGAGCTCAAAAATCAGTGTGAAGTTATTTGTTAGTGCAGGCATATGCAATTTCATTGGTTTATGCATAGTATATGTACTATGCATAAAATTCAGTACAGTAATCATGGTTTTATAGAGTGATGATAGGCTAGCCATCTCTCTTATTCTTTTATTCTTTTATTATTTTACTTGTTTCAATCATTTAACTGTGGCCATGCAGGAGCAGCACCTTTTAGTTGAGCAAATCGATCACAGGACTTATTCTTTGTAAGCCCAGTACTTATTCTATCAGACTCTTTCTGTGGAACCGCTAAGTTACGGGGACATACACACACCAGCATCAGATGTCAAGCAATGTTGGTGGGGAGGGACAAACACAGACACACACATACACGCACATGCACATATACAGTGGGCTTCTTTAAGTTTCCGTCTACCAAATCCACTCACAAGGCTTTGGTTGGCCCAAGGCTATATTACTTGCCCAAGGTGCCATGCAGTGGGACTGAACCTGGAACCATGTGGTTGGTAAGCAAGCTACTTACCACACAGCCACTCCTTTTTGTTGAAGAGTATACACTAAATATTCTTAGGAAATACCTCACTACATATACACAGGCATGTGTAAGTGTGTATGTGGGCATGTATGTGTATGTATCTGTCTGTTGTTGTGTGTGTGTGTGGGGGGGTGTATTTGTGTGTCTGTGTTTGTCCCCTCAGCATCACTTGACAACCAATGTTGGTGTGTTTACGCCCCTGCAACTTAGCGGTTTGGCAAAGAGACCAATAGAATAAGTACTAGGCTTACAAAGAATAAGTCCTGGGGTTGATTTATTTGACTAAAGGTGGTGCTCCAGCAAGGCTGCAATCAAATGACTGAAACAAATAAAAGAATAAAAAAAAAAAGAACTATTTTTTTGACAAGTTCTGTAAATTGAACTGTTTCAAGTTGATATTGCTTTGTAGATGAAGATTTTAAGATACAGGTTCAAGTCTTGATTGGTTACTAACTCAATGGCACCATTTGTTTTAGTCTGCCTGTGCTTAGTTGTTCTGGCTGGTTGACTGAATGTAGCATTTATTTACCACTTGTTTTGGTTCAGCAGTAGCCTAGTGTACTGGTCAGTTACTGCCTGGAAACCCTCAATCATGTATTATTGTTGTGAAATTTATCAAATATTTGAACTTTTATCATTTCCAATTATTGTGAAATTTGTTGAATATTCGTATTTGCATGACATTTGAGTTTTGCACATATTTTATCACTATGGAATTTTCTCCTATACACTTTTAAACTTTTATCTTGTATTTTATTTACCAGTGGAAAAAAATTTACATCTACAATTTGTTTTAAGATTCAGATGCATTTTAAACCTCCGAACCAATTTTCATGTATATGTATATATATAGAGAGAGGGTGGGGCACAGAGATAGATATATAGACAGATAGATAGATAAATAGATAGATAGATAGATAGATAGATAGATAGATAGATAGATAGAGAGAGAGAGAGAGTGAGAGAGAGAGAGAGAGAGAGAGAGCATCAGCTATTTGAGAACAAAACTTTTAAGAACATAAGTGGATCAAACTTTGACTAAACATCTCTTTCTGTAGCCCCAGTGTGGGAGCTTCAAATCTAATGTAGGCAATGAAAAGGCTTGCTGCTTTCCTCATTTTAGCTGCCAATCACAATGATTCTAAGATTGCAACCTTCTTAAATGTTGCCATGTCCTTGTTTAAAATTGGAAAAAAGCTCCCGGCTTCTGGTCAGAACGAGCCTTCTCTTGCCTAAAGAAAAACACATTCTTCACAGTCAGACGTTGTCAGAAAAGTCAAGTTTGTTCTGTGAGTCCAGGGCATCATAAATGAAAATCTTGGAAAGTCAATAGGGGCCATTACCAGTCATCTCTACATGTTGGAATCAATGATTAGACATGAGGTACTTGAAGACATTAGGTGCAAATCCTATGTTATGAGAAAAGAGCAGTTCATGGTTGATAAAACCTGGGAGAACCATGTGATCAAGTTCTAATACTTTCTGCATAAACACAAGCAACCTGAGGAGCCAACATGCTCTGGTTCTTCTCAAATGAGAACTTTGACTGAAATCAAAAAGTGAACAGGAAGAATGACAGATGGCTCTGCACCAGCCCCACTGTTATATACACCAAGTTCCCATTGTCTACACTAGTCTTGGAGATCATGAGCAATGAAGACTCTGTAATGCCGCTTTGCTTTTTCCCTGCAATGTCTTCAGGTCAATGTGACAGCTTACTTTAAGACAATGGAGAGGGTTGTCAAGCCCTGGAGTGAAACAGATGTTTGGGAGAGGCTGTACATGTTTCAGCAAAACTCTACTCCCTCTCATACAGCCAACATGAACCAGGAATGAATAACAGAAAATTTTTATGATCATGTTACCCCTAACATTTAACCTCCTAACTCTCCTAATTTAAACCACCTGGACTAATACATCTGGAGCATTATTGAGAGGGGGACTAACAAGTATTCCCATAGTACTAAGGACTTGTTTGTGTCCTCTATTGAAGATGTTATGTCCAATATGAATAAAGATTAGCTGATTACAAATTTAGTTGCTTCAGAAGCTGTATCAAGACAATAATCGAGGCTGATGAGAACTTTATTGAATAGTCTTTTCTTATGAGTATATAAGAATATGCATTTCAATTCTATTCTATAAAAAATATGTTGGTTTTTGTAATAAATATTTTTGTTTTCCTTAAATTAAAATTTTGTTCTCATGTAGCTGACACATTCTGTATATATATACATAGTTATGTGTGTATGTGTGTGTACGTGTGTGTACGTGTGTGTGCGTGCATGTGTGTGTGTGTGGTGTGTGTGTGTTATACATTTATGGTACATTGTTCAGTCATTAATTAGGTAGCATATTGTATTCTTGAGCAAGGCATGACACTTCATATTGCTCCAGTTTACTCAGCTGAGCACTGATACACTCCTGTCTCTCCCCAGCTGTCACAACCACAATGTTCCACAAGCAGAAAGGTAGGAAAGCTGCAAGGGTCTTCTCACAGCAACACCTGAATCAATTAGTGGCATCATGTTACATGCTACCAATTCATTCTTGTGTGTACACACACACACACACATTGCCCCATTTTCGCAGAGGGCTGCTGTCCCTTTGTGCTTCTTTGTTATCAAGAGCATTTCTAACTTTCTGTCCATGAGCTCTCAGCTGGCTATTTTGTCCCATTGCAGATGTACATAGTTCTGAGTGTAGGAGACAGATGAAAGTTGTAACTTACTGTGCACTTCCAAACTGATCAGGTCTGCACAAATTGCTACTTCTCTATTGCTATAGGACTTTCAGTAAATGGATGACAAATGAAGTCACCACAAAGACATAACTTTACCTCACTGTATTAGAGTGATAAATGCTTATACAATTCAAATACCTCTCTCTGAGTTTCTGTTATTAGTGCCTGGTGCACTAGTGTAGCTAGCGTGTGTGTTGCCCTGGGTGATCCTTCAGTTTGCTGCCCTTGGGCCCCAACAAAAAATACATATTGCCTACAGCAGACCCAAAAGTGGTGCTTCCTCCATAAAAGTGCCACTCGGGGCAGACCACCCTGCTAGTGGTGACAGGTCAAAGTGTAATAACTAGTAATCATGTGAAACCACAGGTTTTATGACAGAGTGTTTCTCTCCTAGAAGGATGCTGTGACAAAATCTAGGGAACCCTCACTCTCGGTAGTTTTATTGCATGCCCTGACACCAACCAAAGTTACTTCTGTGTCCCAACACTCAGATGGATTGTCATCACATATGCTAGTTAACCCATACCTGGGATCCCCAAGAGGTACTACTTCACCAGGTCAAAGCAGACCTGGGAATGGCAGTGGTTATGAGGTGGTTCCACACTCCTCAAAACCTTGAAACTATCAAGAAAAGAGCTCCACTACTGGATGCAGTTTAAAGTTATATCAAAGACATACACACATACTTATTTTTTCATCTTTTATCTCTTACTTGTTTCATTAAGTTGAGAGCTGGCAGAATTGTTAGCATACCAAGTGGAATGCTTAGCGGTATTTTGTCTGCTGCTACATTCTGAGTTCAAATTTCACCAAGGTCAACTTTGCCTTTCATCCTTTTGGGGTCGATAAATTAAGTACCAGTCAAGTACTGGTGTCGATGTGATCGATTGTCACCCTTCCCACAAAAATCCAGGCCTTGTGCCTATAGTAGAAAGGATTAGACTGTGACAATGCTAGGGCATGGCCTTGGAGGGTTGTAGCCAAACCAATCAAACCCAGTATTCTCCTTTTCTTTCTTCCTAAGCCTGATACTTCTCCTCTTTGTCTCTTTGCTGAGCCACCAAGTTACATAGACATAAACAAAACAACACCAGTTATCAAGTGGTGGTGGTGGGGAGGCAAGCACAAACACAAAAATACATAGATATGTGAACCTGTTTGTTGGCTACATTGAGACCCAAATATTCTCAAGTTTCACTGGTCCCACTCCTGAACTATACTCCTTCCTCTCTTTTGTCCAATCTTTCCATCCTGCCTTCCACTTCTGCACTATTTCCGACATTTCCGTTCCCTTTCTCGACATTTCAGTCAGCATCATCACTCCACTTTCACCACCTCCATCGACTACAAACACACAGACTCACACTCCTACCTCAACTTCTCCTCCTCCCACCATAAACACACCAAGCTCTCTATCCCCTATTCCCAATTCCTCCGTCTGTGCAGGCTCTGCAGTGATAACCAAGACTCAGTCTCAACTCGCCACTTCATCCTACGTGGATATCCCCTCACCACTATCCACACTACCCTTGCCAGAGCACGTTCCATGGACCGTGTATCTGTTCTCTCTCCTCACACCCACCCTGCCGTCACCTGTCTCTTGTTTTTCCTCACCCACCACCCCTCCACCCTATCTCTCCAACGCACCATTCTCCAAGCCTTCTGGTGACTCCAGTCTAACCCCTCCACTTCGCATATCTTCCCTAACTGACCCCTTCCCTCCTTCAAATGAGCCCACAAAATTAATCTTCTCTCTTTGCTCCTTTGCGCCTCATGGGCTCAACTCTCCTCCCCTCTTCATCTAACCCCCTCCTCTCACCTCTCTTCCTCTTACACCTATTTCCTCCCTTCACTCCCTCCCACCTCTCCTCTCTTGTTCTGACACCTACTTCCTCTCTTCACTCCTACACACCTTCTCCCTTCCACCCTCTCCCTTCATCATCACGCACTCCATCATTACCCTACCCCTACACATTCCCATCCCACCTCCACCCCATCCCACTGCCACATACCCCACCCCACCCTCACATCCCACTCCCACATACCCACCCTTGCTTCCCTCCACTCGTCTCCCCCACACTCCAACACCACCACACCACACACCACCACACCACACAACACCATACCACACCACACCACACCACATCACATCACCCCGCATGCACTAGCACCCACACTATCATCCACACACATACACATGCACACATCAAGGTCACTAGCCCCTATCCATACACACATACATGCCCTCACCTACACACGCATGTGCACCTTCATTTTGGGATCACCACTACTATTTTTTTATCTCCCCTCCTTCCTAGCTCTCCTGTTTGACCACTTCTGTCCGGCCTTCGCCCTGATTAATCACTAGCCATTAAACCTTTTTTATTTTCTCTCTCTGTTTATTTTTGTGTTCCTTTCTGTTGAAGAGCATAGGCTCAAAACATAAAAGACTTTCTCACTTCCTGAGTGGTAAACTAATACATCTGATTGTTGTTTACACACCCATCTTCATCTCTTGCTTTGTTTTTGTTTTTTTGTAAATTCCAACTATATATATATATATATGTATGTATAAATGTACATATATATATATATATATATATATATACATACATATATATATATATATATATATATATATATATATGTATGTTTGTATGTATGTATGTATGTATGTATGTATGTATGTATGTATGTATGTATGTATGTATGTATGTATACAACAGGCTGGGTTTGATTTGTTTGGCTAAAATCTTCCAAGGCCATGCCCTAGCATTGTCACAGTCTAATCCTTTCTACTATAGGCACAAGGCCTGGATTTTTGTAAGGAGTGGGACAATCGATCACATCGACCCCAGTACTTGGCTGGTACTTAATTTATCAACCCCTAAAGGATAAAAGCAAAGTCGACCTTGGTGGAATTTGAACTCAGTTTCCATCTATCAAGTCCACTCACAAGGCTTTCGTTTGCCCAAGGGCTATAGTAGAACACACGTGTCAAAGGCACAACACAGCGGGACTGTACCCAGAACCATGTGGTAGGGCAGCAAGCTTTTTACCACACAGCCATACCTTCCACCACTGGGTAATTGGTGTTGTTTTGTTTATGTCAAATGAATATAAACAATCAATCTCCTTTTGCAGTTTGGCAAAAAGGGCTCAACAAAATATGTATCAGGTTTAAAAATAAGTGCTGGGGTTGATTACATTCCCATGGTCTAATAAATTGAAAATATAAATTATATATATAACTTTTATCTGTTATCTTTTATGTGTCTCAGTCATTTAGACTGTGGCCATGCTGGGGCACCACCTTGAAGAATTTTAACTGAACACATCAACCTTATTTTCCTAAGCCTGATACTTTTTCTTTTGGTCTGAGTACACATACACACCAGCCCAGGTTTTGAAACGGTGGTGTGGGACTAACACACACAGACACAGACACACACACACACGGAAACACACACACACGCACACGCATGCACACACACACACACATATGATGGATTCCTTTCAGTTTCCATCTACCAGAGTTTGGTCAGGCTGAGACAATAGTTGAAGACACTTGTCCAAAGAGCCAGCAAATGGGACTGAAAAACCTGTGCCACAGTGTGTGTGTGTGTGTGTGCATATATGTGTGTGTGTGTGTGTGTGTGTGTGGTGTGTGTGTGTGTGGTGTGTGTGCATGTGTGTGCATTATATTCAACGACACTTTACCATGGTACTTTCAAAGTATATTACCTAGATACATAACTTATCTGAAATGTATCAAGGACTTAACCAAGGGAGTGCAGCCTGTACCAGTTTGTTAAATCACCAAGGGGAGATGCCACGTATACCAAAAATACAACAAAAGCCGCATTTCTTGACACACACAATGATAACACTGAAGTCAGCTGTGAAGGCGGGCTCCAGCCTGGTCTTGGTAGTGGTAGCTAGATGAAATGAGGGAAAAAGGGAAAGAATATAGAAATAGAATGAGAGGGAGGACAGGAGGAAGGGATACATGTGTGTGTGTGTGTGTGTGTGTGTCTGTATGCACAAAGAGAGGGAGGTGGAAGAGGAAGGGAATAAAGACAAGGATGAGGGAGAGAGAGAGAAAGAGAGAGGAGGGGAAAGGAGGGGATGGGAGAGAGAGAAAGAAAGAGAGATGGAGAAACAGGGAGAAAGAGTGTGGTAAGGCAGGGTAGAGGAGAGAATAAATGAAAACCAACAGTCAGCATAAAATTGATCTGGAATCTTGTTTAATACACACACAATTACATGCATACACAAGCATGTACACACACACACACACACACACACACACACATGTACTTACACATACACAACCACACAAAAAACACATATACAATTACAGAGGGAGGGAGAATCATGTTAGCTATTTAAAACACTCCACATACTGTTGTATTCAGTTATAGTTTCTAGAAGTATTATTTCTCTTGAGTATGAAAGGTACTTTTTTGTTGTATGTCTATAAACCTGATGACTGGGAGTCAGTCGTTGGTCATTTCTTATAGATCCATATGAAGATGTAATCTGCTTGTTTCCTTTTATGCCCTTTTGTTTCTTAAATTCGAAATTAAGTTATGCCTAAAATTGCAAAGAAACAAACAAACACACACACACGCACACACACACACACATACACACACACACACACACACACTCATACACACACACCATCACCACCATACCACACCACACAACATAACACAAACACAGATATGCATGTGTGCAAACATATATATATATATATATATATATATATATATATATATATATATATATATATATATATATATATATATATATATATATATATATATGTATGTATGTATATGTATATTCACCATACCTGGAATACATTAGTCGACAATATAATACATACATATATATATTCATGCATGTATGTGTGTGTGTAAATATATATATATATATATATATATATATATATATGTATATACTTGTAAGTATGTATGTATATATATCTCTATATCTATTTACACACACATATATATATGCCATAACCAGGAATATACTAGATAATAATTTAATAGTACATCCACATATATATATATATATATATGTATACTATTTATGACCCATGCAAGCATTGAAAAGTGAACAGTAATTGATGATGGTGATGATGGTGATGATGATGACAATGGTAATGACGATGATGATGATGATGATGATGGTATATATTGATGCATGTATGGTACATAGGTGCATGCATATATGTGTTGATAGATGTGTGTGTGTTTGAGTGTGTGTGTGTGTGTGCGTGTGTGTGTGTGTGTGTGTGTTGATAAATGCAGTGACAATTATCAATACGCAATGCTTGATAAAATTCAGCAACCCATGAAAGCCTGGCAAAATAAAACACCACAATTTTAATGTTTGCTTTGCCATACTTGCTTGACTGACTAAGTCTTATCCAGCATTGCTTAACATCAGCCATCACAGTCCATTGTTAGCTCCTTCTTGAGGCACAGCATATATATAGGAGCACATGCACTTTTATACATTGTACATACACTTATATGCACACACAGACATTGTAATGTATATATCTAGATTTGATTCTTTCAGCCATTATGTACATGCTAAGCCCCCATCTGCTACCTCTCCAATCTTTTTTGATATCTTTTCACCCCTCTGTCACTCACCCTCTCTCAGTTCACCTTTTTTCCTATTCACTGAACCATACAGCTTATAAAATGCAGGACACCAATATATCTACCAGTAATTTATCTCCCCTCACCATGCCTATCACTCTTGCTCCACGTAGCATGATGGAGGGAGGGAAAAAGGAGAGAGAGAGTGGGAGTGGAGAGATAGGAATGGCAGTAGTGGGGCTTGAACAAATAATCATATCTGCCAACACAATCTATAAGAGGGAAAGACTGCATTGGATCTGTTCATTTCCATACACTCCATCTTCATGTTAGCCATGACTCTTTTTCTTCCAGGACACTCTTTACTGATATCCATTATTCTACTTATACCATCATTTATCTCTATGACTATTCCTCACTCGTTCTCTCTTTTATCAGCAATTATACAGTTGCCATCATTGTGTCTCTCCCATTACACCCTGCTATAACTGTAGTCACTCACCGCTTCCATATTCTCTCTGGTACAGTCTTCTCCATTACTCTCTCTTCTACTACCTTTTAACCTAATTCATATTTCTTCCGCCATATTTTTGCCTCTCTCACCCTCTCACTCTAGTTCAATGTTTGTCATCATTCTCTCTTTTATTCACCCACTTGGTCAAATTGCTTTAAATGAACAGAAACAACATAAGACAATGATAACTCTTTCTGTCGTGCAGAGTACAAGGTACAAGCAAACCTCTCTAGTGTTGGTGCAATGATAAAACACACCCACTACACTCTGTAAAGTGGCTGGTGTTAGAAAGGGTGTCCAATACTTACCAAACAAATGGAATGTATGAGTGAGACATGGTCCTTTAACCCATCTTAAAGAATAACAACACTGAATATGCAATGTGCAACTCATATCAGTATGTAAGATGATGATACTGGTGCAGATGTAAAATGATGATGCTGATGGTATATACATTACCATGCCTCTGTGTGTGTGTGTGTATGTGTGTGTGTGTACATGTGTGTGTGCACACATGCATGTGTATGTGTACATGCATGTGTGTGTGAATGAAAAATGAATAAAGACATACAGTACAGTTATTAGTATTAAACATTGTATTTCATTTACTTTTCATAATATATTGCCTGTATAGCTAGCATTTTGGTATTAAGCACTCTAGACATATCACTGGTTAAATTTCATTCTTTCTCTCATGGTTGTTACATTGTCATCTTAAGCTTTTATGTTCAGCAAACTTTTATGAGAATTAAAAATACATAATCAAGTTTTTCTTGTACGTTTTGAGAAGCCTATTCTGAAGCTGAAGAGAGAGAGAGAGAAAAAGAAGAATAATCAGGTTTAATTCTCTAGAAGTTTTTAGAACTCTAATATGGCTAGGAGCTTCTTGATGCTAACTAAAATGCATTTCCCAAGAACCCAGAAATATTGGTTTCACACTTTGGCACAAGCCCAGCAATTTCAGAGGAGTGGGTAAGTCAATTACATCAAGCCCAGTGATCAACTGGTACTTATTTTATTGACCCTGAGAGAATGAAAGGTAAAGTCGACCTTGGCAGAATTTGAACTCAGAACATAAAGCTGGATGAAATGACACTAAGCACTATGCCCAACAAGCTAACAATTCTGCCAGCTCTCCACCTTAAAACCCAGATATATTGTAAGCTCTTTAATCATCATAATATCAAAATTAGCTACTCATATTTAGATGTCACTTCAAATGTTGCATGTTACAATAGATGCAAGCACACACCTATACAGCTCCCACTCACACTCTAACTTGTAACTTCCAAAATCTATTAACTGCTTATTGGAAGGATACTGCTGCTCAAAGTGTATTGTCCACTGAGCCACTGGCAAATCACAATTTTTATTATACGATATTACATGTACATAAAAGTCAATAACTCATAACACATGCACTCCTTCAGGTAGGGATAAAGAAAACTCAGGCTCCCTTCTACTGCTTTATCTGGAGACATTGGAATCATCAAAATGACTTCACCAACATTCCTTGACAGAGACCCTTCTTATTCACCTGGTGTTCATAATTTCCAGCTCTCCTTCCGTGAAAAACAACACATATGCCACCATCCTGTAGTATCCATCAATAGGAAGAATGATCTATTTTTATCTTATTCTTGCCACCAGAGGTATGCCCTGTTAATGAACTTCAAGCTTCTGGTTACTGATAACATGTATATACAATGCTAAGCCTAGCAGATCCACACACAAGGGCAAAGTGGTATAACTTCTGCTATTCTTTTAGATTACAGTCTATTCATGTTCATCATGTCACCATCACCAAAAATGGTTGTTCCTATGTAATTCCTGCTGTTGCTAATGCATTCAAACTTCACACAATGACAACTGATTGAACAACTGAAGCCAACATCTTGCCTATATTACCATGTGTAATCTCTGTTAAGACAATAGGAAGACACACACACACACACTCTTTCTCTCTCTCTCTCTCTCTCTCTCTCTCTCTCTCTCTCCATACATTCCTGTGATTTACATATTCTCTCATCATCTCCATTTTTCTGGTCTTTCTTCTGTCCACTGCATTATTACTTTTCTGCTGCTCTTCACTCTCTGCACTACCAGTCGACACCTATTCTTCCTTACCATCCCTCATTGACCACCCTTCACTCTTGTTTACCATTTACTATCTGGGTAAAAAAAATACCCTGGAGTTGTTCTTCTCTGATATTTACATCATCAACAAAAGTAAAAATTTTCCTGGCAAGACAGTATGGAATGTTATGTTTTATATATGTTGGGTGGAATATTTTGAAGCTCAGGTATTGATACATGTCTGTGTTATTATAATATATAACTGTTTGGACATTGGTGTCATTTTAAATTATTATTATGTTGAGAAATGGTAATTTTGTGGCACTCATTTCCTTTGTAAGTATCAGAGCTTGGTATAAGTTCTCCAAATCTCAAACAATTGTCAAAAGAAATGTTTTCCACATGCTCTCTGTATATCTTCTAGAATCATTAACATAGTTGTTCTCTGCTTTTTTGTACAGTTTTAGTTCCAAATAGCTATTACTGAGTTCATATAACTTGAGCAAATTTGATTCCCATGGAAGTACCTCTTATCTGCAGATAATTTTTCCCATTGACAAAGAATGTATTATTCTCTAGACTAAGATATATGTCTGATATGAAGTCCAGAGAAAATCTACTGGGAATAACCTGTGTTTTTCAATGCAATATCTGATTGGTGTTATTCCTAAATTGTGTGGAATATTTGTGTAGAAGTTTGCTATATCAAAGCTAATCAATAGCAATTTTGATTCTGTTGTTTTGGGTAGATAGGGCAAGAAATCAATACCATCCTGAATGAAACTTGGTATGAAAGTGCACTGTGGTTTCAAAATAATTTCAATAAAGTTGCTTACTCAATGAGTTGAATATGCTGGACCAGATATGACAAATCTAAGCTTTAGATCTGTCCTATTCACTATTTTGTATTCTTGTTGCATTATGAATTTCCTTCAACATATGCTTACACACATATCTATGTATGCATGTAGGATGTATGTATCTATCTGTCTTTGTTTGTCTGTCTCTGCCTGTCTGTTTGCCTGCCTCTCTCTCTCTCTCTCTCTCTCTCTCTCTCTCTCTATATATATATATATATATATATATATATATACTAGCTGGTGTACTATTAAAATGCCTTATTACTCTGACATAAGAAAGCAATTTCGTTATAACTACCACAAAAGGTCATGAAAATGTACAAAAAACTGTCAGCTGGAGGAGGGAGAGATTGTTGGAGGTTGGCGAGAGGCAAAGACATCATTCTGCTTAGTGAAGGCATCTGGGAAATGTATAACTGCTGTCATTCAGAGAAAAACTATTGTTTTACCGTTTAAGTGCTGTTGAAGTGTTAAGTGAAATTTGGCAATCGATCATTGAATCCATGCTATGCCTGCATGAAGGCACAACAAATACGTTGTGGAATTTAAAATTTATCTACTGTCATGGAAAAAGTGTAACTGTAAAAATGCAGAATTATCGGAGTAATGGGCATTCAAAAAAGTATGTATGTATAGAAATGTATGAATGAAGTCTTTAATGTTTAAGTTTCAAATTAAGGAAGTGAAATAATAATGTTTAGCACTTCAAAACTGTGAGTGGTGAAATGCAGAATTAGGTTGGCTGATTGTTGGACTCAAATATTGATTGCTTTGCTAAAATCTGCTGGTGGTATAGGTTATTTCCCTTGGGTTGTTTAGATGAAATATTAGAAATATGTAGTAGATAGAAGGATCCATTGGAAGGGCCCTATTATCGATTTTTTTCAACAATATGTCATGATTTTTTTCAACAGTATGTCACAATGTTTCCTAACACGAGTTCTACTTATGTGTCAAATAAAATATAAAAGTAATATTGTCTGTAAAAATTAGAAATAGGACATGCAAAAAAATCAATATTCAAAGTAATTGAACATAAACAATGACATGGGTTATTTCCTTTGAATGTTTAAAAAAAATATTGTACAGGTGCAAAAAATAAAGTTATATGAGGTAGTTATATAGGTCCCTTTCAGAGGCCGTACTATCGATTTTTCAACACTCTAAGTATGTCACAAGGTTTCCAGAGAGGAGGTCTACTCACATGTCAAGTTTCATCAAAATCAATAAAACGAGTAGGAGTTAGCTAACAATGCCACAAACAAACACACACTGATTTTCCACATATGTAGTAGATATATATATATATATATATATATATATATATATAATATATATATATATATATATATATATATATATATATATATATGAAAATAGATAATTAACAAATTATTTGTTAATTAAAAAATGACAACATCTCTGACAGCTGTTTCAATTCTAGACCTTCAGAAAATTAATTGATGAAATTAAAAATCATTTTAAAGTTGAATCTCGTCAGAGGTAGCTATAGATATACAGATAATGTGTTCAATTCCTGCATGTTGAGTATACATATATATATACAATTCCTGCATGTTGAGTATATATCTATATATCTATATCTATATCTATCTATCTATCTATATATATATATATATATATATATATATATGGAGGCACAATGGCCCAGTGGTTAGGGCTCCACAAGGCTCCGGCAGGGGGTGGTGATCCCTGGTGTACTCTTTCACCACACTTTCTCCTACTCTTTCTTCTGTTGGCCTGCTCGCATAGCCAGCAGGGTGGCGTCATTCGAAGGCTAAAACAATGCGAACGCATTGTGACCAGCAATGTGTAACAACATCTGATGGTCTGGTCGGTCACGTGATCACGTGATATATATATATATATATATATATATCATCATCATCATCATTATCATCATCGTTTAACGTCTGCTTTCCATGCTAGCATGGGTTGGACGGTTCAACTGGGGTCTGGGAAGCCCAAAGGCTGCACCAGGCCAGTCAGATCTGGCTACGGCCACGTTCGGATGGTTCTCTTATGTGCCACCGGCACTGGTACCACAAACTACAAATTCCATTGATGTGGATCGATTTCACTACCTCATGATTGAGCCCTATGCTCTAACCACTGAGCCAAAGAAACATCAACTAACAAGGGATATATTGATAAAACCAGAAACTTCCAAGGCCTCAGGTTTTATTTTGGAGATTTCCTTCTCCTAGATAGATTACCAACCAAGGTTAAAGAACTTCTACCTGCCCATGAGGTAAGCTATCCCACTCCAGACACCAAACCAACACCCAAACACTCAAAAAAGTGATCAAATATCACTCCAGGGTTCAATGTGGAGTAGCTTATTCATGCATACAAAAAAAAAGTAAGACATGATTTTAAAATATAATTAAGATTTAAATGTAAATAATATATATATGTATGTATGTACATAAAAAGTAATTAAAATATATAAATTTAAAAAAAAGACATTTTAAGATTTGTCAAACAAGAGAATGTCAACAAACATTACCATTTTTGGTTCAACATTTTTCATGTGGATTAAGAAGTCTAAACAACATTCACACACACACAAAACAACCATTAATTATATTCAATAATTATACTATATTCGTAGTATTTATTTTGCAAGTATTACTATAAGAATTTCCATAAGAAAATTTTACAGAATATATTTTCTCATTTACCGATTATCTAAATCTCCACAGATTACATAAATCTCTCTCTTCCTTGCTTGAGTATTCACCACACCTCACTGCCCCTAATTGCTTTTTACCATGCATCTCTCACTTTCTGTCTGTCTCATTCTTTCTCAACATTCCTCTCTTTACTCTCTCACCATTCTTATCTTACTTTCTATCCATTCTTCCTTTAGTCGTTCAGTTTCCATTTCTCTACTTTCTCTCCCTATCTCCTGGTTTTGCACCTTTTTCCTTTATCCTTCTCTCCATTTTTTCCTTAATATCCCTTGTTAGTTGATGTTTCTTTGGCTCAGTGATTAGAGCATAGGGCTCAATCATGAGGTAGTGAATTCGATCCCTGAATCAGGCTGAATGCTGTGTTCTTGAGCAAGACACTTCATTTCACATTGCTCCAGTTCACTCAGCTGTAGAAATGAGTTGTGACATTACTGATGCGAAGCTACATCGGCCTATGCTTTTCCCTTGGATAACATCAGTGGTGTAGTGAGGGGAGGCTGGTATGCATGGGCGACTGCTGGTCTTCCCTAGTAACTTTTTAGGTGCAATCCCATGGTTATTCATGATCAAAGAGGGTCTTGACCTTTTTTTTAACAAATAATGACAAATTTTGTTAGCAGTAAGGAAAACAACCAGGTTATTTGGTTCACTCAATAAGAAAACTTGTATTTTTTTAGTGATTACTAGACACATAAAAAATAGATTTAACTCAGTGTCATCATATTTTATACATAAGACGTTCAGGAATTTTTTATAGGGAGGGTACAAGGTCAGAGGGGAATACAATTCCAGGAGAAAAGGGCATAATAAAATTATTTAGAAGGGCACACTTCTTTTCTTGAGGGGAGCATGTGCCTCTCAAGCCATCCCCACTTCCTTCGCTCTGTCCCTGACATTAAAAGGATGACTACAAATTAATATGCTTGAAGAAAAACATACACTTTTAATCAATGTTTAATACTTTTCTCTTTTTTCTCTCGGCAGGTATGAAAGTTAACACAAGATATGTTTTTATCTTATTCTGACCTCCTCAGCAAAGCATAAATTTCATCATGTTTTCAAAAATAATAAAGAACAAAACAGTAAAAAATGTGCAGGATTGTACATTGGAAAATAGAATTGCTGAGTGATTAAATAAAACATATATTCTCATTTGGACTCACAGCTTTAGCTTAGTTTTGTACTCTTTCTGACATTACTACCACCTTCACTCTGTTCTCTTTCATTTCTTTTTCTCTTTTATTCTATATCTCACTATTACTCATAATTTCTCAGTTGCCCTCTCTCATCCTCTCTTTCACACCAAATATTTCCCCTTTTCACTTTCATTATTTCTCCTTCTCCTCCTCTTCTCTTCTACTTGCCTTCTATCTCACTTTCTGTATTTCTATTCTCCCACTACTTCATATTCTTTCTCTCACTCAGTCATTCTCTATTTGTTCTCTCGCACTTGCTTTCTAATATAGTTATCCCCTCCTTTACTCCTAACATTTACTTACTAAAGTATTACTCAAATGTTATCTCTATAAACAGGTGTAGTTGGATATTTTACTTTGTTTATTTATTTATCAATCATCATATCTTTTGGAAATTTCAAATTTTAAATTAAGGTAGAGATTCTATTTTTATTACATCTCATTTTTATTAGGAGCAGGCATTTCTGTGCAGCTGAGGAATTTGCTTCCCAGCCATGAGTTTTCTGGTTTGGACCCATTGTGTGGCTCCTTGGGCAACTGTCTTTCACTATAACCCTAGGCTGACCAAAGCTTTAAAAATGGATTTTGTAGATGCAAACTGAAAGGAGCACATCATACACACACACACACATGCTTATACATAAATTTATATATATGTGTATGTGTATCATCATCATCATCATTTAGCATCCATTCGTCAATGCTGCATGGGTTGGACGCTTTGACCAGGGCTGGTAAGGTAAGGGCTGCACCAGATTCCAGTCTGATTTGGCATGGTTTCTAAAGCTGAATGGCCTTCCTAACACCAACCAGTCCAAGTGTGTAATGGGTGCTTTTACATGCCACCAGTATGGGTGCCAGTTGCATGACACCATATATGTATGTATCTGTGTGTGTGTGTGTGTGTGTGGTGTGTGTGTGTGTGTGTGTGTGTGCATGCATGTGTGTATGTATGTATGTACATATTTATGTATGTATTCACGATGTATGTATGTATGTGTGTGTTTGTGACCCCTTCCTTGATATCAAGAGACCAGCACTGGATTAACCATTAAGCAAAATAAGCACATGCTTAGGACATCAAGGGAAGGAGGAGACACCAAGGAAATCGTAAATGTGTGTATATATGTTTGCGTGTTTGTGTTTACGTCCCTGTAACTTAGCAGTTCAGCAAAAGAGACCGATAGAATAAGTACTAGGCTTACAAAGAATAAGTCCTGGGGTCGATTTGCTTGACTAAAGGTGGTGCTCCAGCATGGCTGCAGTCAAATGACTGTAACAAGTAAAAGAGTAACATATAGGTGTGTGTGCATGTGCGAGTGCATGCATGTGTGTGTATAAGAGTGCTTGTGTGTGTACATGCGTGTACATGTGTATGTACGCATGGATGTGTGCATGTGGTGTACATGTGTGTGTGTGTTTGTATGTGTGTACGAATGAATGGGTATACGTATGCTCGAGTGTGTATGTTTGTATGTACACTTTTTTACTTGTTCCAGTCATTATATACAGGATGAAATTTTCTTTTATTCTTTTCTGTTTTGAAATTTAAAAAAAATTATAGTTTATTTCTTCATTTTTTTCAATTCTGTTACTTTTTTCAGTTTTTACCTCTTCTGTTTCTGTACTTCAAAACAAAACAAAAACAAATCTTTTTAAAAAATGTAATAGTAATCTTTGTATACTCACTGTGAATACATTAAGACTAGTTGTAGTATTTGTTCTGCAATAACATCTGTTATGGCCTTGCTGTGTTATAAAAGCCAATAACTATAAGAAAAAGAAGAAAATTCAACCCAGATGCATCTCAGCCTTTCTGAAGCTTTTCAGTGGCATGTGCTCACAGTAAGTCACATGCTTGGATAAGAATTCATCATCTCTGAAATAGAAAAAAATTAATAAACCATTCACTGATGTTGCAAACAGTTGCTTGGCTGATTAAAAATCTTGTATCTGCAATTCAGGCAGTATTTAACTAAAATAACCATCAACATATCATCTATGTATCACTTTAAGTATGATATAGAGATGGCTGTTTTAAAGAAATACTGCCTCAAAAGCATATACAAAATGTAATAGTATTCAAAATTCTAATTCCAATTTCTGAGATTTCTTTTTTATTATTATTAAACTTTATTTCAAGTTTGTTCAAATTTAGATTTCAGTTTTAAAAAAACAACATTTTCTTTCAGTTTATAAATTTCAATTTTGAAAAGTGTTTATTTTTTATAAATTAGAAATTTTAAACTGAAAAATGAAGCCTGGAAATGAAGCTTGAATATCTTCTCAACTCATAATTATAACAGAGTTGGCTCAGTAAATTTTCAAATTACTGGAAGTAGCATGAAGAAAAAAAATAAATCTTTAGTTTTGTCTCCTGTATAAAAACACTTGTGTCTTTGTTTGACAAAGCTTATGAAGAAAATATACAAAGAAATAAATCTTATCAAATTTAATTATTTGCTTTGTATTTAAGAATTGATATATTTCTGTGAGAAACAAGCCAGTTGCATATGTTTCACTGATAAAATAATATTGATCTAAAAGATGAGATGCATAGTCTGCTGGGCTTTTAAAGATTGCCCTGATGATGGATTAGAAAATACTGGCACAATGTTGCATGGGAAGAATTGTTTAAATAATTGTAATCTTTAAAAAAAATATCAATGATCTCTCTTAGTTAATTTATCTAACAATACATAGCAAATAAACTCATGATTGAATGCATATAAATACAACTATTTGTTCTATTCTTGATAAAATTTTCTATTCTATTCTTGATAAAGTTTTTTGTGCTTATTTTGACCAGTGATTTGCTCAATGACATGGTTGTGAAGAAAAGTTATAACAAAGTTATAATAATAATGAAATTATTGTATACAGTGCTCAGGTGCACCACAACAAGTGTCCTGTTTTCAATATCCTTTGTACAGCCATTTACCCTTTCAATTTTAAGGTCTTACAGATTTTTATTGCCTGAGAAACAGTGACCATTCGGAGCATATATAACTGCAAAGTTTATGTTCTTTCTCCAAGAATACAAATTCAATGATACTTTGGCTCAGATAGCTCTTCACATATCCTGCCAAAAAAAAAAGAGATTGTGGATATAAAACTGCAATAATTGGATACAAAATTTGCAGATTCTTTGTTAACTATCCACAGTTGTCTTCTTCCTTCCTTATGTTTTACCACATTGATATCAACTGGGCAGCTGATTCCAACAACAGAGTATGTTTTTTTGTTTTTAGTCCCATATAACAATATCAAACTAGTTGTTTAATTAAGTTTTTGTTTATATTTTTAGATTCCATTAATGTTCTTTAGATCCATTGCTCTTCATATATTTGTCTTCATTTATTGCTGTTATTTCTTACTGTTTATTCTAATTCAGATTACACATCAGTAAGATAGTATCTTGAAAATGTTTTCTTACAAATATATATATATATATATATATATATTGGGTCATCCTATAAATAAAGTGCTTTTTATACTTATTTTATTTTCCAAAATTAAGATAAACAAAGATCTTTTTTAATCTAAAATATGCTCTCCTTCATTTTCTACAATGCTCTTCCATCTATCTGGTAGACTTTCAAGGCCCCTCTTCCAAAATTCACTTGTCCATAACGAAAAATACTCCTCCAGTACTGTTCTGACCTCATTTACAAATTCATATTTTTTCAGTCCAAAAGGACTGCAAAATAAATAATAATCAGATGAAGTAATGTCCAGCGAATATGGTGGGTGGGTCATCGTTTCCCATTTAAACTGCTCCAGCCTCTGGAATGTCATCCTCGCTGTATGTAGCTGAGCATTATCCTGATGGAAGAACACCCTCCCTCTTGAAACCAAAGATTGTCGTTTTTCTTCTAGTGCTGACTTAAATGACTAGTTGAATGACCAAATCCAAGCTTCTCTGCTAGTTCCTCAATAGTTATGATGGGATTTTGTTCCACCAGGGTTTGCAGGACATCCTCATCGAGCTCTACACATCTTCCAAGACATGGCTCATATTCTAGGCTGTAGTTTCTTGCTCTGGAACCATCGCTGACACTGGATTATGCTTACTGTCTGATCCCCATATACTGCATTAATATTCTTCGCATTTTCCATTGCATTGTTGCCTTTATTGAACTCCTAAAACTATATATGGCGAATATGCTCTTTTGTCACTTCCATCATAGTTTTGAAAACATAACTGTTAAAACTGAACTGCACTCTTCAAAACTTGCACTAAGAATAAGTGTAAGATAAAATTACTAACTGCTTTTATAACAAGTTGATGCAGGTAGTTTATACCGTCTCCCTCTGACTTTTAGTTCATGCAACTGAAAAAACTGCATTATTTATGGGATAACCCTATATATATACACACGTGTGTGTGTGTGTGTTTGCATGTGCGCGTGTATGCATGTGACTATATATCATCATTATCATTATTCATCATTTACATCTGCTTTACATGTGCAGTCTGCTTCAGTTCATATTTGGAGTTACTGCCCCCACTAGATGGTTCAGAGCATATGTTTCAATTGTATACGCCATTTTTGATATTGTTTCTGTGACTGGATCACCTTCCAATTATTAATCACTTTATAGAGGGTACTAGGTCTATGTTATCTTAGTACCAGCTCTAAAAAGATTGTTATCTCTTCAAACAAAAGAGCCCTTGAGCCCTCTGGACCTTAGATTTGTAGCATTCAGCCATAAAACAGTGCCTCAAGAAGGCACATATAATGATAGACTTTGTCATGGAGTATGATTATACATGGCTGAGGTATCACCCAAAGAATCTTGTTAGGGTCCTTGTCACCTCCCATTAGAACTATAGATGGGGAATCTGATTGAAAGCAAGAGAGTAATTCAGCCCATTTATGGTAACCAAATGCCTGATGTCCATTAAGGAATATGAGGAAATTGATAGGGAGATCAGAGGAAATGGTAGAAGCATTGATCAGAGGAAGAGTGGACATATGTTGTGCACAGGTGATGGGATGGAAAGGAAGAGGTGTGAAAGGAAGAGGAAGATGGGATGGAAAGGAATGGTGGGCTGAAGGTAGGGACAGAAATACAAGTTTGTGTGACAAGGTGTTTGAAGATATGCATCATTTTTGTGTATTGATTTTGGTAGGGTTTGTAGACAATGTAGTAAGTTTTACTAATATGAGTGAATGGTTGATGCTGGTGAAAAGGATGATTGGAAAGATCTTGGTGAAAGGGAAGTTGAAGTGTTGAAGGGAAGGATAAGTTTTTGTATATAGTAGAGAAGCTGATTGAAAACATGAATGACAAGGAAATTTTGGTAGTAGTAGGGGACATGATTGGATATATTGAAAAGAGTAGAAAGGATTTCAAGTGATCTCATATGGGTACAAGATATAGTTTGATGAATGGAAAAAGCAAAAGGAATTTTGGGCTTGCTAATGGAGATCATCATCATCATCATCATCATCAATGACACCACCACTGCTGTTGATGTTGTTGCCATTACCATCACCATTTTTACTATTACAACCACTGCCATTGCTGCTGTTGTCACACTTTCTGTACTGGTGTGAGTTGTAGATGAACTGTCAAGGTGTCTGAGTTAGTCCTTATTCAAAGTTGCTATCCAACAAAACAGTAAGAGGACCACATCACACTTTTTCATTCCATTTTTAACATGTTTTTTTTTTTCCAGTTGGATGCCCTTCTTAAGACATGCATTTTACACAATGAGGTTGTGTCGAGCCCTACAAAACTAATGAGTCTTTACAATTCTACAATGTCTCTGTTCATTCAAGGTAATGTAATCAAAAGGGTGAGAGCAATGACAGAAGAACAAAAGTGAGTGGATGAAGGGACTGAGAGTATGTTGTGAGACACTGAGTGATTGGGTGTGAGGGGGTTAAGAGAGGGAGTATTGGAGGAGAGACAGTGTTGGAAGAAGTAATTGAAAAGAGGGTTAATCAATTTGTAATACACACTGCTGGAAAGGAAATAATATGCATGTTAAATATACAGAGGATGGCTTCATGTCAACTGATGGTCTGTAACTGAGACAAGATGTACATGCTATACAGCACCATTTGGTTGTATGTGATTTGAAGGTAATAGGTGACAGATGGACTTACAACACACACACTTATACACACATAATTATATATGTATATATCCTTTTAATATTTTATTTGTTTTAATCATTCGATTGCAGCAATGTTGGAGCATTGCCAGCAAGAACTTTGATTGTGTTGCTCCCAGTTCTTTGTGTAGTTCTTATTTTTATTCACTTGAGAGGAGAAAAGAAAAATTAAAAATAGTAGTGAAGGGAGGTAATTGAAACAATTTGATATGGTGAATATTTTTGTTTGACATACTGATTTTTTGCCATCCTGCCATCCAAAACCAATAGAGAAACTATGCAGCCCACCATGTAAATACGTATGTGTGTGTGAGCACGCACGTGCATGTGTATGATATATTTGAGATTCTTTCTCTCCATTCTATTTCCTTTTGATAGATATTATTGTCTTAGATCTAATTAAATTTTAATTTCTTACTGAGCACTTTCAGAGAAAAATACATAATTTTTGAATGAGTTGTAACTTGCATTGTGGACCACATGTATCTATTAGCCATGTGTGTGTGTGTGCACGTACATGCATATATATATATATATATATATATATATATATATTTATGCTCATTCATCCATACATCCACACATACATACATATAAATAAATGTCTCATTCTTTCTTTATGCAGGACAGGTTAAAATAGTCATTATGGATAAGAACTTCTATTTTCCCCATTACACATTCTTTTGTAAATAAATTATGTTACTACATTGTACAATATGTTGATCTATTGATTTTCTCCCACTCCCATTGACTGTAACTTCTTGAATTTGGCTGCCAGTCAAATGTGAGCTAGGAGCAGCAGTACTTTTGTTTAGCTCTTTTTATTGTTATTGTCTCTGCCAGGTCACCCCTGATTCAGAAAACCTTTGCTCATAGACATTCCATTCGAGACCATCCTCATTTGTAGAAGATGTAATGTGCCTAGGATTGCATTGTCCAATGTGTTCTTTTATGAGATATTTGGGTATGATCTGAGAAAGATTTGGCAATTATTTCTAGCAGGTTAAGGAACCACATAGAGGTTCCCTTGTTGATTCAAGCTTTTATGTTGTCTCACTACTTGGTCAATATAGCTGCCAAATCCACTTCGAGTATATCCCTTTTCTTAAACAAAACATAGACCTACACCAAGAAGAGCCTACTTTTCATCAGAGCTTTATTGTCTAACCTGCATTTGTGTTTAATTTTAGAAAAATCATTTATTTTATAAGATGCTTACACTGAAATGAAATAGAATGCTACTTCAACTATTATTAGAGTTGATTCAAGCTATCTTGATGTGCTCTTATTGAACAGAATTATGGTCTAAACCAAGCATAGGCAACCCATTTTGAGAAGCAGGCTGCATGAGACAAAGCTTATCATTAAGTGGTCCACACTACTAAAATAATCCAAGGTAAATTATTCATTAGGCATGCCATCCAGAAAGCCCCATGGCTCTCAGGTTGTCCATGACTGATCTAAACATTCAAGTTATGGCCATCTCATTTTTTTGTCAGACTTAGTGTAAATCTTCATTATCAAACGTATTAATCTGTTTCTTAACATATTGTGTGTGATGTGGTTGCTGTTTTTAGCAAGTCAAGTAACAGTGATTTTTAACATGGGCAGTAGCACCCTTCTGTGAGCATGTGAGTTCACAATGTGGGATGGCAAATGTGGATGTTTGGAGAATTGGGATTTTTCATGGAAATAATGTATCTATGCAAGTACAATACTTATATTTTAAACACATTTTTCAAAACTTCTTATCAAGGTTAAAACACGAGTAGGGCATTGGATAGAATGCTCTCTGGGGAAGAGGGCATTTGTAAAAAAACCATTCAGTGAAAAGGGAACTAAGCTACAAAAGGTTGACAACTATTGATGTAAAGTCTCTCTCTCATTGGTTCAGGGTAGTGGGGTGTAATTTGAAGGGGATTTAGTTCTGATTTCTAATAGATCAAGTGACCATATAAAGGCTCCTTGTTTGGTGCAAGACGGTAGGGTAGGTTGACTTTGCCTTTCATCCTTTCGGAGTCAATTAAATAAGTACCAGTTACACACTGGGGTCGATATAATCGACTTAATCCCTTTGTCTGTCCTTGTTTGTCCTCTCTGTGTTTAGCCCCTCGTGGGTAGTAAAGAAATAGGTATGAATTTGAAAGCAATTTGGTGGTTATTTCTAGCAGGTCCTAGTAACCATGTTGTCCCTTGTTGAGTTTAATTAGCTTTCAGTGCTTTGTTCAACTCATCTTGAATCAGTTTTGTAATGTTGCTTTAAAGAGGAAGTCCTGCACATCTGCACATTACTGTATATGCTTTTTATCGCATTTTTAATCATACTAAATTTTCACACCATATTTCTTGTAAAGCTCTTCTGCTGCTGCTTTTATTTGAATGTTTTTGTTGATGATGGCTGGTTGAGCTGACATCCTGAAGAAGCTAAATAGGTAAATACAATTTTAAAATGTCTCACTTACTGTAACATTCCACCCATAATTCACTACAATGAGTTAATTTATTGTAATTGCACATACTCGCTTACATAGTTTTCAAGTGGCAATTTGCAACACATAATTATCACCTATAATTGATGAATAACTGACCCACAGAGAGTTTCAGGCCATGAGTAGTTCATAATTTTTATATAGTACATAAACTTTAT
>NC_042999.1:70378798-70498798 GCF_006345805.1 Octopus sinensis | reverse complement strand
CTGACAAAGTGTTGACTTCCATTATCCACCAAACAAATTTTTCAACCAATCAGAGACACACTTGTTCACTCATTAATCAATCATAGAACTTCATTACTCAGTCGCTTACATTTGTGAATGTTTAGAAGTTAGTCGCAGCTGAAGATAAAAACACATTTGTAATCTCTTGTGAACAGAAGATTGTAGTATCCTCTCTAGTATCCTCCTGTAGTGAAGATAGAAGATGAAATAAACATCAAGCGACTACTTCCAGAAATGATGACTTGATCCAAATATAAATATGACCTGTCTGCTGACCTGATGATTTGAGGCAGCAACATCAAAGACAAGCATCTCCCTCACAAACCATTAAGGGGTTTAGGCTTTAGCTTTGAAATTATTGCCAAGTGGCAATAAACTTGCTTTTAGTTTATGTATCTGGTTATGGCTTTCTGGAGCAAAACACATACCACATCATTTATAATAATTGTCTAAATAATATTATCAATTGCTTTCAATTTTTAAGTATTTCTCTTTGTAATCTCAAAAAATTCAAAAGATTATTAAGTATCTGAACTACATCTTTGTAAGCCTAAAAAAAAGTAAATAAAATATGATAAAAATACTTTATTTTGTAAATACATTTCCTTACAAAGATACTATTTTAATACATTTCCTTACAAAGATACTATAAAAATGAGGAAATACTGGATCAGGGTACCCTGTCTACCAATGTCCTTGAAAGCAATACAACCAAATAACAGATTTAACTAATTACAGGGTCAATTCTTTGATGATATAATGTCAATTACAGACAATATCAATAAACTTAGGGCACAAAAGTAATTACATGGAAAAATGCAAGCATGAAAAGTAATATTCTTAAGATTATAAACAATGAAAAATAAAGGACAAACTATTACTTCAAGTAAAGTAAAGAATAAGAAACTTTTTACTTAAAATATTGCAGCAAAGAATGCCAGTTCAAATTTATCATTCTTTACAGTTCTCATCTTTTAAATTTATTATCCCTAGTTTCCTCATTGACCACCAGATAAGGGATCGGGGGGGGGGGCTGTCAAAAGCTCTCTCCATGTCAACGAAAGCCAGGTACAGGGGCTTATCTTTGGCTAGGTATTTCTCCTGCAGTTGTCTCACCAGAAATATGGCATCAGTGGTGCTTTTCCCTGGCACGAAACCAAACTGCATCTCATCCAAGCTGACTCTCTCCCTAATCAGTTGGGCTATGACCCTCTCCGTAACCTTCATTACCTGATCCAACAGTTTGATACTTCTGTAATTATTTGTATCTAAAGCGTCACCTTTACCTTTGTAGCAGTTGACTATTATGCTGCTACACCAGTCATTGGGTATGACTCCTTCGTGTATCACCTGGTTAACTATACGGGTGACTAAGCTATAGCTGACACTACCAGATATTTTAAGCATCTCTGCAGTAATTCCTGATGGGCCTGGGGCTTTCCCTGTCTTTATGCTTCTAATTGCCTTAACTACTAAGGAACTGTCAACTCGGATAGCTGGTCCCTCTGTTGGGTCAGCATTCGGTAAACTCTCTTTATCCCATTCATTTTCCTTATTTAGCAGCCTTTCATAATGGTGTCTCCAAACCTCTCTCTTTGCATCCTCATTCAGCGCAAAAGAACCATCATCCATGCGAACACATTTCTCTCCTACCACATCACGATTCTCTCTCACACTGTCTTGCAACACGGAATACCTCAAGTCTTTGGTCCTCATGGCGCAGAACATTGGCAAATTTTTTCTTATCTGCTTCCCTTCTGGCTAAATAAACCTGTCTTCTAGCTTCTCTTTTGGTAGTCTGATACAATTCCCTGCTACCACCATTCTTCCAGTCCTTCCAAGCCTGTCTCTTTTCTCTAATAGCCCTGTCAACAGCATTGTTCCACCACCATGTTATTTGGGGTTGGGAGGGGACTTTGCACCAACCACAGATCTGGTCAGTGACTCTCAGCAGGTTCAGTGGATCTCAGCAGGTTAAAGTGGCTCTCAGCAGGTTTCAGTGGCTCTCAGCAAGTTTCAAATATTTTTCTTTCTTTTTTTCAGACTTATTATTGTTTTGAAGTTAAGTACCATAGAACCCATACCTCATTCATCCAGTCCTTAAGTGACAGTGTGATAAATTAAAGGTTGCAGTTTAAACTCATACAAAATCACTAACAAAGGATATGTATTTCTCATACAACAATAAAATATTCCTTTGTGCCATAGCTTAACTATCCCTGACCTAAATATTCTTATTCTTAGATGTTTAAACTCAAATCTCATGAAGTGTCTTGTAACTACTTTAACAACATGGCCATTTTACTTATATGTCTGTTAATTAATATCTGATAAACTGTTTCTGAACTTTTCCTACTGTCATTAATTCAGAACATTTAAATTAATCAAAGTTGATGATGTGATTAAGAAGTTCACTTTTCAACTATGCAGTTTTGCATTCAATCCCACTGTGTGTCGTCTTCTGCCAGTGATACAGGTCAAGCAAAGTCTTGTGGGTGAAATTTGTTTGATGGAAATTGTGTGGAAACCTGTTGAAAGGATAGTTTTTGCTCTTGGGAATTTGATTTAATCCATCACCTTGTTTATCACCATCACCTGGCCATTGATTGCCATTAGTAGATTTCGATGTTATAAGCATTGGAGCCAAGTCTCCCTTCCTTCCACCCAGAGACCTAGAAAGGACTCATGGGTACTGCTCTTCCTCCTCTGTTTACAGTCAGGCAGAGTAAATTTCTGAAAATATAAGAGTTTTGGCATTTAATGTAGCACATCAACACAACAATAAGTCCTTCAGTTGGTAACCTAGCACCCTGCTGCTTCAGACTGATGCATGTCTAAATTCTTCAATTTAAGAAGATATAAAAAAAGCAAAATGCAAAAATGCAAAGCTGATAGAAAAATGGAAAGATAAAAGTAGGAATTAAAAAAAAGACAGATAGATAACTAGAAAAGATGGAGTGAAAGATGGATTGGAATATAGAAAACAGTGGCAAGTTCTGATGTAGGTTAATATCATTAAAACCTAATTTTATCTTATCTTTATTTATAAGTATGGCAAATGAAAAGACCTAGTGAACTGCATGTTTTTTATAACCCAATTTGAGTAATGAATGCAACCAGCATACCACTTCAAACAAGAAAGAATAGCTTTCTTCATTGAGGCAGGCAGACTTGAAAATAAGCAGTGGAACTAAGATGGCTGGAATAGAACAGACTGAAATAGTATTATAAGTCATGTGAAACAAAATGTAAGGTTAAATGTGAGGTTTTGAATAAAAGTAAACAGAAGTATAAAAGACTGTTAAAAAGTTGTATAGTTAAACAGAATATGATATTAAAAGGAGATCAACTTTCAATGGGTGTTAGGAGGAAGTTGCACTTTTATGCTTTTGTTTTATTCTCACTGGTTGCAGTCATTGGACTGTGACCATGCTGTTGGGGGTGGGGGGTGGGGGCATTTGCCATCAAAGGTTTTAGTCTATCACATTAATGCCACCATCTCCTACTAATTTCAGTCCTCTATTTGTTTTGTTGTTTCATTGAATTATATTTACCAAATTGCTAATTTATATGCTGACATGAAGAAACGAAACATTGCTGTGTGTACATGTGTGTGTGCACACATGTGATTGCATGCATGTACTTGCATAAACCAGTGTTGTACATCTATATTAAAGCATATCTTCGTGATCTTCTGTATATATATATATGTATGTATGTATGTATGTATGTACACACACACACATATACACATATGTGTGAGTGTGTGTGTGTGTATGTATATGTATATATATATATATATATATATGTATGTATGTATACACACACACACATACATATGTATGCAAATCATTAGAATAATTAACTTAATATCACTAAAATCTTGTTTTCACTTGCTTTATTTATTATTTATTTTTTTTATCAGAATGGCACAAATGAAAATGCTCAGTGAAGTGAACTGCTTGTTTTGTATAACCTGGTTCACATAATAAATGCATCAAGCAGCATATCACTTCATTTTAGACTCACTAATCAGTATGTTTGGTTAACAACAGCAACTCCACGAAACCATTACATATGAGGAAATATTCTGGTTCAGAAATAGTGAATTATGCACACACATTTCAATTTTCCATACTGATGATATGAACTTAACTCACATGGATTTATCTGGATCGGGAGCTCCAGATGGATGGATGGATGGATACATACATAAATACATACAAACATATATGTTTGTAAAGGGAGAATTCACAAAAAAACAAAATTGAAGACAACATATATACATATATACACAACATATATATATATGTATGTGTGTGTGTGTGTGTGTATGTATATACATACATATATATATATGTATATACACATATATATATATATGTATGTATTTACATATATATATGTATATATCATCATCATCATCATTTAACGTCCACTTTCCATGCTAGCATGGGTTGGACGATTTTAACTGAGGGCTGGCGAACCAGATGGCTGCACCAGGCTCCAATCTTGATCTGGCAGAGTTTCTACAGCTGGATGCCCTTCCTAATGCCAACAACTCCGAGAGTGTAGTGGGTGCTTTTTACGTGCCACCGGCACGGGGTCCAGTAATGCGGTACTGGCAATGACCTCGCTCGAATCTTTTTACACATGCCACCAGCACAGGTGCCAGTAAGGTGATGTTGGTAATGATCACGCTCAAATGGTACCCTTTTATGTGCCACCGGCATGGAAGCCAGTTAGCTGCTCTGGCAACGATCACACTCGGATGGTGCTCTTGGCACCCTACTAGCACGGGCACAAGTGCCAGTAAGGCGACGCTGGTAACAATCACACTCGAATGGTACCCTTTTATGTGCCACTGGCAGGGAAGCTGGTTAGCTGCTCTGTCAAACGATCACACTCGTATGGTGCTCTTTGCACCCCACTAGCATGGATGCCAGTCATTGAATTTGATTTTGATTCTGATTTCACTTGCCTCAACAGGTCTTCGCAAGCAGAGTTTAGTGACCAAAGAAGGAAAAGGTATGCATAAGCAGGCTGGTTACGCTCCTGGCATAGGCCACAGGTTATGGTCTCATCTGGCTTGCCGGGTCTTCTCAAGCACAGCATATTTCCAAAAGTTTCGGTCGCTAGTCATTTTCTTGGTGAGGCCTAATGTTCGAAGTTCGTGCTTCACCACTTCATCCCAGGTCTTCCTGGATCTACCTCTTCCACAGGTTCCCTCAACCATTAAGGTGTGGCACTTTTTCACACAGCTATCCTCATCCGTTCTCGCCCCATGACCATACCAGTGCAGTCGTCTCTCTTGCACACCACATCTAATGCTTCTTAGGTCCAACTTTTCTCTCAAGGCACTTACACTCTGTCGAGTATGCACACTGACATTACACATCCATCGGATCATACTGGCTTCATTCCTTGCAAGCTTACGCATATCCTCAGCAGTCACAGCCCATGTTTCACTGCCATGTAGCATGGCTGTTCGTACACAAGCGTCATACAGTCTACCTTTTACTCTGAGTGAGAGGCCCTTTGTCACCAGCAGAGGTAAGAGCTCCCTGAACTTTGCCCAAGCTATTCTTATTCTAGTAGCTACACTTTCAGCGCACCCGCCCCCGCTACTGACTTGGTCACCTTGGTAACGGAAGCTATGAACTACTTCTAGTTTTTCTCCCTGGAATGTGGCGGAATTTGGTCTCTGCACCTTTACAGTGTTTATTGCTCCTGAGCATACAAAAACTATCTTCCCAGTTAGCTTTCCTTTGATATCGCTGCACCTCTTATGTGTCCATAGCTTACACTGGGTACATCTTATAGAGTTTCTACCTACACCTTTTCTACAGATTGAGCAGGGCCATCTACCTGAAAGGGTTTATGCTTTGTCTACCTTCCTACTTAGCCAGCGGGGTGGCATCACTTGAAGGCTAAAACAATGCGAAGCGCATTGTGACCAGCGATGTGTAGCAACATCTGATAGCCTGGTTTGTCATGGTGATGGTGATATATATATATATTTCCAGGATTAAATAAAAAGACAACAAATAGAAAATATGACCTACCTATATATATAATTAAAAAAACAAATAAATGAACATATACTAAAAACACAGACACAGACGGACAGAAAACACAGAAGGTCACCAATTCTTCATCAGTTACCAGCCAGAGGGTTATATATGATGATCTAAAAAACAAAGTTATTTTATTCCACACAGGTAGAAATATAGCTAAAATATAAGTTGAAAATGCACTGAGAATAGTTAAAATACTTTTTATTAATATATTTAAAGCTTTAACCGGTTTTGCAGTTTACAATGATTTTCAAAATGTTCAAATAGAAGCATGTGGCTGACGTCACAGCTGTCTTGCTTCTGACTTGTGTTTGAAGCTTGCCTTATTTTTAGGGCAAGTTTCAAACAGTAGTCAGAAGCAAGAAAGCTATGACATAAGTCACATATTTCTATATGAACTTTTTGAAAATAAGTGTAAACTGCAAAGCCAGTTAAAGCTTTAAATATATTAATAAAAAGTAATTTTAACTATTCTCAGTGCATTTTCAACTTCTATTTTATATATATATATATATATATCATTTATATCATTTATATATATATATATATATGTACATGCATATATAAATGTATTTCATGATAAAATTATTTTAGCATTTTCTACTTTGTCTTATTTTCTTTATATGTACATATATATGCATATATGTGTGTGTATATGTACATTATATATATATATATATATCATCATCACTTAATGTCCGTTGTTCATGCTGGCGTGTGTGTGTGTGTGTGTGTGTATGTATATATATATATATATATATATATATATATATATATATATATATATAGATAGATAGATAGATAGATAGATAGATAGATAGATAGATATATAGATACATACATACATACATACATACATAGATGGTGGACAAATCACAAATATCTTTAGGCAGATGGCCCTGTTTGATCTGTGGAAAAGGCGTAGGTAGGAACTCCATAAGATCAGTGTAAGCTATGGGCATATAAGAGGCACAGCGATATCAGAGGAAGTTTAGCAAGGAAGATAGTTTGTGTGTGGAAAGTGCACAAGTACAATGAACGCCAAAAATGTACAGAAAATAGATTCCATCACATGCCAGGGGGAAAAAACTAGAAGTAATTGATAGCAGCCATTACCTAGGTGACCAAGTCAGTAGCAGGGGTGGATACTCTGAGAGTGTAGTTGCTAGAATAAGAATAGGCTGGGCAAAGTTCAGAGAACTCCTACCTCTGCTGGCAACAATGGATCTCTTGCTCAGAGTGAAAGGCAGAATGTATGATGCCTGTGTATGAACAGCCATGCTACATAGCACTGAAACATGGGTTGCGACTGCTAAGGACATGCGTAGGCTTGTAAGAAATGAAGTTAGTATGCTCCGCTGGATGTGTAATGTCAGTGTGCATGCACAACAGAGTGTAAGCATCCTGAAAGAAAAGTTGGATATAAGGAGCATCAGATGTGGTATGCAAAAGAGATGACTGCACTGGCATGGTCATGTGATGCATATGGATGAGGACAGGTGTGTGAAGAAGTGTTGCACTCAAATGGTGGAGGGAACCTGTGGAAGAGGTAGACTCAGGAAGACATGGGATGAGGTGGTAAAGTACGATCTTTGAATGTTTGGCCTCACAGAGGCAATGACAAGCAACTGAGACCTTTGAAAATATGCCCTGCCTGAGAAGACCTATGAAGCCAAGTGAGATCGTAGCCATTCAAGAATTTGGACCTGGAGATCTCCATTTCCAGTGACTTCGAGGGCCACCTCCCAGTGGTGTTGGGTGTCACCGAAGAGCCCTCAACTACAAGATGACCAAAGTTTTTTCTTTTCAAGGTCTGGGGTCTCCCGCCCCTAAGCCCTAGACCATCACCTAATCACCCTTACCCGTCTTGTTGCTTAACAACAAGTGAGATTGTAGTGATGGCTGATGCTACAAGCCAAGTGAGATGATAGTTGTGACCAGTGCCAGTGTCACATAACTGGCTCATTAAAAGCACCCTTCAATCGTTGTGCTTATGAAGACCTGTCAAACTGAGTGAAATTGTAGTCATGGCTGATGTTAGTGCCATCTGACTGGCACCATGCCAGTGGCTTGTAAAAAACATTATTCGAGCGTTGGGCTTCATGCAAGCTGTGATGTCAAGCCAAGTGAGATTGTAGTTGTGGCCGATGCCAGTGTCATGTAACTGACTTGTTGGGCAATATACTGTGCTTGTGAAGATCTGTTGAACTGACTGAAATTGCAGTCATGGCCAATGCCAGTCCTGTCTGACTGGCACATGTACTGGTAGCATATAAAAAGCACCATTTGAACTTCGGGCCTCATGGGGGCAATAACAGGTGATATACTGTGCTTCTGTATACCTGTCAAGCCAAGTAAGACTGTAGTCATGACCAATGCCATTGTCAAGTTATTGGCACTCATGCCGGTGGCACATATAAAAACACCCCCTACACTTTCAGAAAGGTTAGTGTTAGGAAGGGCATCCAGCCATAGAAACCTTGCCAAATTCAGATCGGAACTTGGTGCAGCCTCCCAGTTTTCAGCCAAACCATCCAACCCATGCCAGCATGGAAAGTGGATATTAAATGATGATGATGATGATGATGCATACACATGCTTGCATGCACAAACACACATACACACACACACACACATACTTCATTGAATACACAACTGTATTCAAGTTTTGTCTTTTTTATTTTAGATTTTTCATATTTTCTTCTAAGCTTTTTTACTGTGTTTGGAGCCATTAAGTTATAAAGTTCTTAAACTATTTAACTTTTCCTGACATTCAGTCTCATTTCCAAGAATTGAATATATTTGCATTTGTGCTGTTTCTTATATACTTGTTGAAATCACGTAGACTTCCCTACAAAAGATTTTTTTACTGTTAGCTCCATATGTCAGCAGTCCTGTGTTGATTTGTTTGTCACAGTGAAATTTTGATCATTAGATTTTTATACCAGTAGTCACATATTAATTTTTTTAGCTATGAGAATTGCTTGCCTGTTGATTTTAGTATTGTATGTCATACAATGCCACATAGAAAATATGTTTTTTTATGCACAAATGAATTTAAATACAAGAAGCTATTTCATGGCCCAGTGTCTTTTTTTTATCTGTGATATCTACATGCAGACATTTTGAATTATTTAGTAGTCTAGTATTACATCAGTGTTACCACCTCAATTTCCTGTGGAGGTGGTGGGAGAGGAGGCGTGAGGTTCACACCATGCCCTGAATTCTGCATAATATTTCATTACTTTGAATGCTGTCGTTCAATCTCAGGTCAAGCCTGAATTGAACAGACGTGTGACTAAAGGCATTCAAACCATAACCAACCTGTTTGCTTGTTTTTTTCCCCTTTTTTAACTGTCAGTGTCATAGGACTACAACATACTACATATAAAATGACAGGATATAAGTTGAGTGATATTCGGCTGCTATTTTTAGCAGTTGAGTGATCATGTAAAGCAGGCATATGCAACGTTCTATGAGATTTGGACCATATGAAAAATGGTTCATCATCAGGTAGATTTCTTTATTAAAATAATTACCCCAACAATAATTGACATTACCTTCACCTTTTTCCTCTTCCATAGTTGAGTTATCTCATATATGAGATATATTGCATATGTCTATTTTTTTGCTTTCCTTCTCAACTATTCATGGGTCAAATGGGCATACAGAATCAGTTTTAGAGCACATGTCATTTATCATACCCACCATTAGGTCAAGCATGTTATGCTCAAGCACCTGGTCCATTTGGATTGGCAAACCCCACAGAATTCTGCAAGACTCTGCTTTAGTCACTCTCTGTGGTTTGTGTTCATACCATGCCTTGCCTCTCTCTAACCCCAACTTTTCAGTTTCCTATTCAACTTTTGCTACTTCATGACATCACCACAACTTATGTTGAAAGTACCATCAAGAGATTTCATTACCTTCGTGCGACCAGGTCAGCGGATCCGTTTCAAGAAGATCAAGAAATTTCCTGAGAGAAATGAAAAGTGGAACGGCTATTGGGAGGTAACTGCAGATTTACCTGGGTGCCAGGTTTTCTTTCCTATTCCAGTTACGAAAAAACCAGATATTTTGATGTGGTGTGAAAGAAAGAAAGTTGTAAATATAGTCGAGCTAACGGTTCCTCATGAAGATAATATGGACGCTGCTCAGGCTCGAAAATTGAACCGTTATGTAAACCTCCCCGAGGAATGTGAAGACGCAGGCTGGAAAGCGGAACATTTTCCTATTGAAGTCGGATGTAGAGGGTTTGTTGGTTGGAGTCGGATGTAGAGGGTTTGTTGGTTGGACACAGCGTGAGACGACTGTTGTTATTGCTAGGCCTAACTCATCGTAAAGTCAATACCACTATGACTGATATCCAATCTACAGTGGAGAAGGCTAGCCACTGGATTTGGTTAAAAAGAGACGATGAGCGATAGCTAGAAGGATATTGAGTTTAACTTTATAACCAGCTGATCTAGCAAGCGGGGCCTCATATCAGTGAGGGGGGCTGGTGCGCATTGATGCCGTCAACAGGTAGGCCCCGAAACAGCGCACATTCTCTCCTGATGACCCCATACACTTGCTGGCTTCCGGTATACGGAGCTTTTGACTGGTAGCACTTGCATGTGCAAGTTGTTTGCAAGACATCAAGTGGAAGCAGTGCTGGATTAGCCATTAAACAAAATAAGCACATGCTTAGAGCATCAAGGGGTTGGGGGCATTACAGAAATGAAAATGGTTTATGGCATGAAAGAAATCACTTTAAACTTGCTAAAATAATATTTGTAATACCTTATCTCTACTAAGTATAGAAGCAGAAATTTTACATAAAATTAATTTTAACAATATTATTGAAGACTTTGCAATTAAAAAAAAAAACGAAGGAGAAAACTTCAAATATAAATAAAGTGGAAGCATACAAAAACAAACATTATTTTCTATCTTACTATTAATTTTGTTTCATTTTGAAAAATAAAAATTTACTTGATGGGTTATTACATTTTACATTTTGAACCATCTAAATATGAGGGTACCAAAACCTTCTCAGTGCTTAGGGCCTCTATAGGTCTTAATCCGGCCCTGAGTGGAAGACATTCATTCATAAATATGAGCAATAGTTTTGTCAAATCCAATACAAATTTGGCACAATGGAGATACTTGCTCATTTCTAAAGTTGACCCTCCAACTTATGGCCTTGCACAGCAAGTCAGTTTGTGAATCTAGTAATTTACCAGTTTAGGACTTTTGCTGAGCTAGATGCATGAGGATATACTACAGTAGGAACATTCATGAAATGGAGTTCAGTGTCTGATGAGTTGTTTAGGTAGGTGTAGCAGATAGTTATTGTTACCTAGTTCAGAGGTGCATGGCATAGTGGTTAGGGTGTTGGATCATAAGTTTGTGGTTTCAATTTCTGGACCAGGCAATGTATTGGATTCTTGAGGAAAGCACTTCATTTCACATTACTCCAGTTCATTCAGCTGATAAAAATGAGTAATCCTGTAACAGACTGGTGTCCTGTCCAGGGACGAATATACATGCCAGGAAACCAGCCCTCTGCTCCTACAGAGTAATGTAGACTGACCAGTTCATGTGATTATAGCAAAAGTAGGTAGCTAAGGTAAAGTAGGAGTTGAAGTATTTTAGAGAGAAATGTTGTTTAGATCAGCTCTGACCCACGATTTGAAAAATTCCATCCATGACTTTCCTTCTTTTTTCTTTCAGATATGTCTCTATTAACCAATATACTATCTTTTTTTCTAAGACTTACGGTAAGACTGGAGAGAAATTTGGTAGGTATTTCTAACAGATCAAGTGACACTGTAGAGGCTCCCTTGGCCAAAGAGATGTTGTCTTTCTTTGTTGGCAACAAAAGATTTTATTAAGTAGCCTAAACCTAAAAGACATTTTGGATACACTAAATCTGGATCAATTAACAGAAAAACTATTGAGGAAGACCTTTAATAACAAGTCTGCAGTAACTGGGTTAAAAATCAATAAAGTGTTTCTCTCTTAAGCCAAAACCTAGTACTGCATGACACACACATAAGGAGCAAGGTATAGGCCATAGTCTATAAAAGTATCAACAGTTTGACTGGCTCCTCTTTCTTATTTGATTGACTGTTCACGACCATCTCCTTGAAACTGGTTTCACTTATCCAGTGTCATTTTGCAGATGATGTGAAGAGGAAACATTCTTACTCCTTTGTGGTCTCAAAATATAGAATGAACAGGCAAAATACAAATAGAAGTGTTAATTATTCAAAAGAGATTCAAACAGGATGGTAGGTCAATAAGAATTATGGTATTTCTTATAACAGATGATTAAAACTACTATGAATACTATAGCATGTAGCTCAAAGGAGGCATATGTATATTTTTTATCTTATGAATTATAGTAGGAATATTTGATTAGAGAAAGGTGAAATGTTCTAATTAGTATGATAACTGAGTTTAGTATAATTATCAGAAGTTTGTAGTAAATTAATAACAGAATTGTAAGATTACAAGTGGTGTATGAGGCTCTATATTAAAACACTCTGGTAATTAATTTCAATGAATTTAGGTTGATTAATGAATGTACAAGGACCTTGATGGAGATAGACATTTTAAGCTTGGTAGTCAGATAACTAAGATAAAGGAGAAGGATGGGAAAAGAGGTTGTGTAAGACTGCATATCTACCAAGATTTATACATGTCCATTTAGCTATATAAGGGTATAAGGTGTAAAGGATTTAATAGCTCCATAGGAGATAAGTGGGATCAGGTGAAAAATTAAGGATTAATAAAGTGTCTAGCTTGAGGGTGTCAGTTGAAGGCTGGGAATAGGTTTAGTGATAGTTTGTGAAGAGAAATGGTTAGTAAAATCTTATTTTGAGTTAATCTGTACAGGAAAAGGAGTTTATGAAAGTAATCAGGCATCTAGTTAGCACTTGTATTGTGTTGATATTTATGTGAAAAAAATTTAAAAAAGCAAGTTTAGAGATGTTCTTTAATTCTTACTATGAGTAAAGTACCCTTTGAAGTTTTGTTCATTGTTAGGGTGAGTGGAATTGGAAGAGAGAATCCTTTTCGTTTTAGAGAAGGATGGTACTAGAGTGATAAATAAGGTTTATAAAATAAGTAATAAAACGAAGTTATAGGATAGGAGTTAACACTTAGATTCTGTAATTGAGGATCAGAGTCAGAATTGTAGTTTCTTGAGGTTTCCAAAATTTTTGTAAAATTTTTTTTAAAGAATATTTTTCTAAATATGCAGAAAAATACGGACATTATGATTCAGACAAAAATACAGTTCTATATTTAAGAGATGAGGAATTATGTACATTATTTACATTTGATGGATATTTGTCCTCATCTTGTTTGTTGTTAACACATTTTGGCTATATACCCTCCAGCCTTCATCGGGGGAAATTTCGAACCTGGGTTCTCATTCTTGAGGTATTTTTCGATGTTGTTGTTGGTATTCTTCTTCTTCTCCTTATTATTATTCAAGTCACTGCTTGGAATCGAACTCAGAATCTTGGGGTTAGTAGCCCACGCTCTTAACCACTATGCCATATGCCCACGGGCATATGGCGTAGTGGTTAAGAGCGCGGGCTACTAACCCCAAGATTCCAAGTTCAATTCCAGGCAGTGACCTGAATAATAATAATAATAATAACAATGATAATGATAATGATAATGATAATAATAATAATAATAATAATAATAATAATAACAACAACATCGAAAAATACTATAGGAATGAGAACCCAGGTTCGAAATTTCCCCAAGGCACCCGATGAAGGCTGGAGGGTATACCACCAGAAACGTTGTGTTAACAACAAACAAGATGAGGACATATATCAATCAAATATAAATAATGTAAATAATCGGACAAAAATTTCAAAACAGGCGCAGGAGTGGCCGTGTGGTAAGTAGCTTGCTAAGCAACCACATGGTTCCGGCTTCAGTCTCACTGCGTGGCACCTTGGGCAAGTGTCTTCTACTATAGCCCCGGGCCGACCAATGCCTTGTGAGTGGATTTGGTAGACGGAAACTGAAAGAAGCCTCTCGTATATATGTATATATATATGTGTGTGTATGTGTTTGTGTGTCTGTGTTTGTCTCCCAAGCATTGCTTGACAACCGATGCTGGTGTGTTTACGTCCCCGTTACTTAGCAGTTCGGCAAAAAGAGACCAATAGAATAAGCACTGGGCTTACAAAGAATAAGCCCCGGGGTCGATTTGCTCGACTAAAGGCGGTGCTCCAGCATGGCCGCAGTCAAATGACTGAAACAAGTAAAAGAGTAAAAGAGTAAAAGAGAAAGAGTTCTGTAGTTATAGTTAGGATTAGGGTTAGTGTTGGGGAAAAAAGTTAAAATTGAAGAATTTGGGGGGATTTAACAATGCCGATTTTTGGCAATTTTCCGGAAGCCCCGTATCCGAAAACAGGGGTTTTTGACAAAAAAGAAAAAAAAATTACAAAAATAAACAAATTTGGGAGAAAATGGGGGAGGGGGGGCAAGTCTTTCCCAAATCAACTCGCAAGGCTTTGGTCGACCTGAATCTATAGTAGAAAACACTAGCCCAAGGTTCCATGCATTCTACTACCACCTACTCTCATTTCTCACCTCTTCTCTACCGTTACATCTAGAACCATCTCCTTACTGTTACATGGATAATTGGTTGTCACATATACCACGTCTTCTCTATTCTCTCACTCACCCCTCATCATGATATCCAGAATCATCTCTCTGTTGTCACATCTATCACATCATTTCTCTATTGGCAAAAATATCACCATCTCTCTACTGTTACATATCATCATCTCCCCAATCCAGCAGGTAATCCTGTCCTCCTCACAACCAACAGTATCATTGCTATCCTGTTGCTCTCCCATATATCCATGTTTCACCACCCACTTGCATTCCACCCTTTCCCACCCTTCTCTCCTCTTTTTACACTTTTGTGAACTCTCTACTCATGCACCCTGGGCAGTCCTGTACCACAGTGCTCCAGAACTGGTATGCCACAGTACACTGGTGTACCATGAGATGATGCTAGGTGTGCTGCAGTGTAACCTGAATATAATTTTCCCCCCTATACTTTTAGTTCAGGTGTGCCACTGAATTTCGATAAGAATATAAGTGTGCCGCAAGTGAAAAAGAGTTGTGGAGCACTATTCTACCATTCCATTTATATTCACCTTCTACCTTGAAAGTATGCCCTGGCACATTGCCACCATCTCTCTTACTTTTGCTCTCTCTCTCTCTCTCTCTCTCTCTCTCTCTCTCTCTCTCTCTCTCTCTCTCTTTTTTCTCCTTTCCAGCCGGGGTAACTATGTATCTCCTCAGCAAGACACCCATTTCTGTTCTTCTCTTATACTCTAACCTCTTATCACCTGGCATCACCAATACCATACTTACCTCTTGAGGCATCTTTGTCTTGCTAGTTGCTTGGTGACCTCCTTGGAGCTGTTAAGAAGGGCACCCAGCCTTAAAAACCATACGTATTTCGTATGCCGCTATGTTCTGAGTTCAAATTCCACCGAGGTTAACTTTGCCTTTCATCCTTTCGGGTTCGATTAAATAAGTACCAGTTACGCACTGGAGTCGATATAATCGACTTAATCCGTTTGTCTGTCCTTGTTTGTCCTCTCTGTGTTTAGCCCCTTGTGGGTAGTAAAGAAATAGGTATTTCACTCATTGCTACATTCTGAGTTCAAAATCCACTGAAGTCCACTTAGCCTTTTGTTCGTTCAGGGTTGATGAAATAAAGTACCAGTTGAACACTGGGTACAATGTAATCAATTGTACTCCTCCCCCCAAATTTCAGGCCTTGTGTCTTTAGTAGAAAGGATTATTATAATATGGCTTATCTCAAAGCTTTTTCATTTTTATGTATATGGCTTTCATTTGAAACTAGACAGAAGGTTAAGAATTTTTGTTTATCAACAGAAGCCACCCAAGTTACTTGTTGCATTACTGATTGCAAGGATGAGATAGAGAGAAAGCCATATGTGCTCTCACTCAACAGATGGGATGCCAACAAAGTCAAGAATTTAATAGTTATCAACACGGCTCCTCCAAACATCACATGGGACAAAGCATAATTTACTTGTAATTGATGATAGTTTGTGAGTTTAGACTAAGTTATTCTTACATTATACAACATTACATTGATACTAGTGCCACGAGACCATGATTTTAGATCAAGTTGTTTTTAGATCACAAGTGAAGAACTTGCAATTCATATATCCTCAAACTGCTTCTGAAACTGATTTGACTTCAAAATTTCCTTTGTCGGAGAAAGAGGGTTTACAGTACCCTTAGACCATTAGAGGAATTCTGTGTGTTCATATGAGAAGTACCATCAGGGCTGGATTCATGTGTGAGCCCTGCTAGTTTGAAGAAGCCTAAAGCATGAAGCTAAAAAATATATATACAACAAACACATAAATAATTCGTAATTTTTTTACTTGTTTAAATATTTTTTAATCCAATATAATTCTTTTGGAATTTTTGAGCTTTCTTTGATTTAATGGGTCCTTTTAAACTCAAAAAAGCCTTTAAACCCTTCTAAACCTACAAGGCTCTTTTAAGTTTTTGGGGGTCTCTTTAAACTTTTTAGGGGCTCCAGATTCATTAGAGCCCTCTTTATTATCTTATGCTTTGAATTAGCAAAATCGTAGGGACTCTAATACCTATTGACCCAGAGGTCCCATGAGTTTAAATCTTGCAATAATTTTAACTTCCACCACCTTTTCAAAACTACAGTGAACATCTACATGGTGATAGATGTATTGAGAGAGTTGGTAGTAGATTGTGGAGTAGATTGGTGATACTAGATGTGATAATATATAGGTAGTCCCAGGCATGGTTAGAAAATGGCGGTGAGTGTGACAAAAGACAGGTGAATGAATATGAATATGACAATAGAGAGGTAGTGATAGATATTACAGTAAACATGCTACTGTCTAGCAGTCTACTGTATGACACTGCATATTCTAGGATTCTGCAGCCTGACACTCAGCTATTTGACAATTTATAGTTAACATTCTACAGTGTGATAATCAACAGACTTACATATGTAGTATTTATAGGAAACTAGCAGCTAAGTCCGGTTTCACCCAGTCGGTTTGGATGATGTGGCTGTAAAACCTGCTCTGTATAAGCATTCAACTTGTCTGGGGATGCAGAATGACTTTTTTCTGTCAAAATGCTAAAAATAACTGACCAACAAAAAAAACCCCAACCAAGATTCAACCAAATCAAAAAATAAACCCAAATACTAAGCGAACAAAGATAAACCATCCTACTTCCATTGTATGTGCACACGCACACACACATACACACTCACATACCCCGCTTTTACATACACACACATATATTCACACAGAGTTGAAACACTGTTTGATTTATTTTTTCAGCGTACAATTTTCATCATCCCACTACCAAGTATGACACCACCCCTTCCTTCCTTATTCATGTATCACCCCTTCCTTTCTCATTCATAAACACAAAAGTATTACTATAGTAGATTATCTCAGTAACCATGGGAGCTATGAAAAAATATGACATCACCCCTTCCTTTCTCATTCATAAACACAGGAGTATTATTATAGTAGATTATCTAGGTAACCATGGGAGCTATGAAAAAATACAAAGCCCAGCAACACCACTGGATCATTCTACATATGGGTAATTTTTTGCGCAATTTCCACCCAGCCATTTGACCATGAATCCCAAGGCAAGAAAGAATCACCTATGTCAAATTTATATGTATAGATGGGTAAACTTGATTAGATTAACATTGGTTCACTACAGACACTTATTTTAAATATTTTAAAATAATATAAAGCAATTTCAGTTACAGCAAAGTTCATATTAGTAAGTTGAGGAACCAAACTGAATATTACAATCTACTTAAGTCGCTGTTTTAGCCATCTCTATCCAATTTAGCTTGCTTCATTATATAGCTGCAAACCTAGTCTTTAGCTAGTTGTATACCTCCTATATGCTAGCTCCTGTGTCTCTCTACCTTCCTTTACTGTGTCTCAGATATCAGACCTTAAACAAAACACTTTTCTCATTTCTCACTGGAAGCAAAAAAATCTATTGACTGTATATATTCAAATAGTCTTTGGAACGCTATTGGCAATAGTCTCAGTTTCTTGAGAATGGTTCCTGACAAGTTAATTCTTCTATGCACATCATCAGGAAGTATTGTCTATCAAGACAGCCTGGTAGTTTTCTATTAACTCCATCCTCAATTTTTTTATTTCAAGCAATTACTGTTGGAGCTCATGTTCAAGAAGGTATATCATGTTGTTCCATTTAAAATATTTTTCTATTTCAGCATTTTCTTCCTCAGCTGAGTCCCAAACAGCTTTTGAGATCTCTATTCCTGTTCAAATATGTTTTGAGGCTTGCAATTTTATTAAATTAAAGCATTACAAAGACACTTCTAAACAATTCTTTTCATAATTCTTTGAAAGGGCATGCTTACATAAATTCATTTAGAATAATTGTCAAAAGATGACATGAAATAAAATCCCACTATAGAAATATAGCTTGGAGACAGATCAAAATGATCCCAAGACAGTGCATGAAGGTCACGTCTTCATCAGTATGGAAATACACCAGTATGTTTTTTGGATGTTTCCTTTCTTTTTTTAATTTGTCTGAGAGATTGGGTCAGTGGCTATAAAACATGCAGGCTTTCCCAGACTGCAAATATGGATGACTTGTTCCAAAACACCCTCGAGTAGTTATAATTTGTAGTTATATCGCATTAGAAGGTAGCAATTGTTTTTAGGCGGGGTCACCAATTGTTACGGTATGGTTAAGGGGGAATCAGTGGTCACTTGTGAAGTGATGCCTTTCAACGCTTCCATTGTTTTTTCCCCTTCACTTCTTCCACATCTGCAAAACGTTTTCCTTTAAGGACTTTTTCATTTGGGGGAATAAAAAATGTCACAGTGAGCAAGATCAGGTGAATAGAGAGAGTGGGAGTAAGTGGGGCCATGCCATTTTTAGTAAAAAAAACTGACTCACACTGTGTGCAGGTGCATTGTCGTGACGAAACCACCACTCTCTATTTTGTCACAGGTCGGGGCATTTTTGTCTCACCGTGTCACACGAATGCTTCAGAACTGCAAAGTAAAATGTCTGGTTAACAGTTTGACCAGGAGGAACAAATTTTATGTTGACAATTCCTTTTGCATCAATGAAACAAATCAGCATCATTTTGACATTGGACTTCACTTCACGCACTTTGGGGGGGGGGGGCGACATTGAATGCTTCCATTGACTTGATTGCTGCTTTGTTTCCAGGTTGTAGCTATAGCCTCACCTTTTGTCACCAGTGATGACCTTTGAAAAAATGTCTGGATCAACTTCCAACTGTTCTTTTAGGTCACGACACACATTCAATCATAAGTGCTTTTGATCGTCCTTGAGCAAACAAGGCACAAATTTTGCTGCAACTCTTTCCATTTGCAATTCCTCATTCAAAATTCGTTAGCAGGAGCTCCAGGACACACCAGTCATATCAACAAGTTTGTCGATTGCTTGGCGACAGTTCTCCAAGATCAATTTATGAATTTCCTTGATGTTTTCAGTCATTCAGGAGGCCAATGTTGTCCCTAAATGGAGTTGGTCTTCAAGCGGCAAGTGACCCTTCTTAAAGCGAGAAAAGCACTTGTAAGCTTGTGTTTTGCTCATGGCAGTGTCCTTGTAAGCTGCTTGAAGCATGACAACTTTTTCAGCTACCATTTTCCCCAGCATAGAACAAAATTTCATGGAAGCACACTGTTCCTTCATTTCAGCCATCACAAAAATCGACAAACAGGGGAGAAGCACTGCAACACAAAGACACACCGAGTTTCAGTACAACCTCAACCACTGCCACCGGTCAGCAAACTTATGTTTGATGGTCTCATCAAGTGGCTTCTAGCAGTGGAAGCCTGAACTACAATGTGCTTGTCCCACAGAGAACGTTTCTTGTTAATTTTAGGTATATGAATTGTCAGCAGTTCACATATCCGAAAAAAACCCACACTCTAATGCATTAGAGCAGCAATCTACTTTTTTAGGATGTTAAAAGTTATGGCTGGTCTTGCACCTAATTTATAGACTGTATATGCAGCCATTTGAATCTGACGAGTCACCTATACTGCTAAGTGCTTTATAGGTGTGAAACCAATGGTCACTTTATGACTGGTCATAACTTTTAACTTCTCAAAACATATATATAGGTATGTTGATGCAAACAGGAAAAAATAGATCTCAAATATGAGTATATGTATACTCTTATTAATATTTAGCAGAAGTAACAGAGTGATACAAGGTTTGAGAGTTTTGTGCGTTGGCACAACCAAAACTCTCAGACCTTGAGTCACTCTGTTACTTCTGCAAAATATGTGTGTGTGTGTGTATGAGTTAGAGGTTAAACAACCATCTAAGGGATAATAAATATCCAATATATTACTGAATGTATACCCACGTATTTATATCTAAGTGCTTACTATTGCAGGGCAGTAGCGCAATTGAATAATATGTATGAGTGGGGGTAATGCAGAAATTTACCCAGAATTTATAAGGCAAATAAGAAAATGGAGAGGATAATCAATCGACAACATTCATTGGATCAATTTATTAATTTATTTATTACAATCATATGTACAAGTAATCAAAATAAATAAACAAATAAACAAGTAAATAATTTGATAAATAAAAACAAATATATGAATAAAAATAAATGAGTGAAAAAATACATATATATATATACTGGCACTCCAACGGTTACAACGACAAAGGTTCCAGTTGATCCAATTAGCAGAACAGCCTGCTCGTGAAATTTATGTGAAAGTGGCTGAGTACTCCATAGACATGTGTATCCTTAACATAGTTCTCAAGAAGATTCCGCATGACACAGAATGTGACAAAACCGGCCCTTAGAATTACGGGTACAACTAATTTGTGTCAATTGAATACACTGGAGCAATATGAAATAAAATGTCTTGCTCAAGGACACAACACGCCGCTGGGAATCGAACTTACGACCTTACGATAATGACCCGATTACCCTAACCACTAAGCCACAGGCCTTCACGCACACACACGCACATATATTTCATAACAGTTGACTGAATTCCATGAGACTTAAAATTTCGTGGGCGCGTAGGATGGACCTGATGAGCTGGGTCCACCCTATGCAGCCATGAAACTTTAAGTCAAATGGGTATCAGTCAGAACTATTATTAAAAATATAAGTAACTCCAAAACAAATTAGCTGAGTGCTAAGTACCACTTCTTGCGTTTGTCCAGTCGGAAATACATGTGTGTGTGTGTGTTCAAATTTTGCTTCGTATATAGTTTAGGTATCTATCTTTTATTAAATCCCTTGAAAAATGATATAAATTTTGCATGCACCACCAATCCAAATGACAAGGGAAATAACTTTTGGAGTGTAAAGAAGGTCGACTCAATATGGCAGCATCTGGTGTCCGGACGATAAGAGTGAGTTATTGCATAACGAACGTCATCGTATAAAGAGTTGTACTTATTTTATTTTTCATCTTCGTTCCTTCTATAAACAACCGTATATTCATAGTTTTTTTTAGACTCCACTTTAAGACATGCCCGTTTTCTTATTTACCTGTATATTTGACCTTTGTATTATGAGCCAATGAGGGAATCTTTACGCGCTTTCTTGATCTGCGGAAAGCAGCTGCTAAATTCCTCTCACAATATACCCCATCGTCTTAGGGTAGGACTCCTTGGGTACTGTAGTTTTAGGTTCTCTGCGCGTAAGAAAAAACATGTGATGGAACTGTTGGAATAACTTTAAGCATACGTCTGCTCCATCACGGACAACCTATGGTTAAATAACAACTGCCTTCCGACTCGTGTCATGTTGTCCTGTTTACCTTTTCACCAAAATGACGAAATAAATAGATGTCATTGTCAACTTTTACCATGCACATGGGCAATTTTCTATACGGTCCATGTTTACAACCATCAGAACCTCCCTTCTTTTATTATATAAAATATAGAAGTAGTTGTGAAAGTTTAGTTAAATTATGTTATGTATATATATATATATATATATAACCCCACCCTACACATATATATATATAATTATACACACGTACACATTTGTGCGTGTATAATTGTTTATGAGGGTGAGACTTGATGCAATCGATCAATTTAATTATCGACGCCAAATGATAAGACCGGTTTTCCTCAGAGTTTTTTTTTTACCTTAAACTATCTTTACTAATGATACTTTGGTTTATTTTACAGTGGATTGAGTCCACATTTCGTAAGGTTATTGCAAGTTATTGAATCAACTTAATGTATTTTTCTTATAACCCAGAACAATAAACTATTGAATTAAAGAGAGTATATTGATATTTTTGTGTTCTGTTTTCTCTCTCTCTCTCTCTCTGTATATATATATATATATATATGGATTGGTATATCTTATGATTTCTTGTAAATAATAAAAACGCTTAAAATTAATGACAAGCTTCAGATGCATAGCTGTACTTAGGCGAATTGAACTTGTATCGTTTTCGACGAATTAATGTCCCCGTTCTTCGAACAACAAACTCGATTTATAGTGTAAGTGATTGGCCATTCCACGTGCACTTCATCCCTTAAAGTAAATTTGATGGTTAACTATCAGTGTAATAAGCAATGACACGAATTCGACGGGCTTCCCATACAATTTCCGACTATTCACTTTTTACTCATCAGGCTTAGTCGACTCCAGGCTCTTCCAGAAGATTTTTTATCAAGTATCGTGTGCATTGGATTCGTTCCCCGAATTTTGGGATGAGCGAAGTAAACTGCTTTATCCCAATGTCATGTTATGCGATTTTAAACTCTTTGGAAATTGTCAAATGAATTATTCACTATAATGTATCAATAAATTATTGTACGCCTTGATATTAAGGAATATAAACAAAAGTTGTTTTTAATGTTTATAACGGATTAAATAGACAAAATAGACTTTTTAGGCAATCATTCTAGGTGTCTGCGAACTTCTTAAATCACCAAAGGCGTATGCGCACACACTAAAAGTCCAGTTAATTAGGTCAATAGTGAGATTTTTAAAAAGTATGCTTGTTATATATGTATTTTTGCTACTAACCTTTAATGTAAAGCCTGTATAAGTTCTTGATGCCTTCAGATGTTTATTTTCATTAGTTGACTCTGTATGAGTTTAACTTGCTAAACTTTAGCTTTGGAAACCTGTTTATTGTCCCTGTTTTTTTTTTTATAAACACTGAAAATGAAGAATTAATCATCTTTGATTTACCTATTCCACTTGCAAAATGGCTCATACTAGCTGTTTCTCACCTCCAACATACCACATGTACGAGCCTTTGCTACCTAATAATATATTGTTTTGTTTCTCTTCTATATATCTTCTAGTATTGCACAGATCAGTTTGGGTGTAAACCTCCACACTAGGTGTGGACAACATCTTACTCAGAGAATTTTGCCCACATTCAAATGTGCAACCACTCATTAATGAAGTATATAAAAATCCATTGTAAAAAAATAGTTAAAACCTTAATGCCAAAACAGTAATTTAATATAAGTTACTTATTTTTGAATTTGTAAAATTATTTTCTCAACCCTGATACATCACCATATTCTTAGGCACCTACAATTCTCCCCCAGTACTAAAACGAATGGTTCTCTGCTCTTCTCTGTATGGTTGATCAACCTACTAGAAGTAGCTGTTAAGTCTCTCTCAAATTGTGCCCTCCTATTTTAAATAAACAAAGACACATTAAACACTAGTCCCTTATGTAGAAAAGGGATGGGACATCTGCTATGATTATTGAGCTGCTTGATCAGGACTGACCTGGGGCTAAACAACAAGTTCTACAGCTTCTGTTTCTTTGAAATACCAAGCTGCATACATTATACCCAAGCCTCTCTGCCTCTGTTACATATCATCAGTACTGGGTCTCATCTCCAACCCCTAATTAAACAATTTTCTCAGTCTTTACTAGAAGTACTGTCTTCTGGAAATTCCCTCTAAACCATGTTTTATCTACAAAAATTTAAGCTGAACATTAACATCAAGTTCACTAGTTTAGAAGAACTTTTAATGCTTATATTATAGTTTCTTTTGGATTGTCAGAGTTTGTCTCTTTTTTTTTTCTTTGAACATTGTCTTGTGATACACATCTTGAATAGTATATATAACAAGCATACTTTTTTAAAATGTTGCATTCTTAGTCCACTTTGCTCACATCAGTTGTAGACCAGTACCATCTTAAGATATGAGCACAGTAGACGATTGCCTGGTGGGGCGGGGGTAGAGATCTAGAGGGTCCATGCTTATCTATGTAAGCTGCAGCTTGTTATCAATAAATAAATACTATAGGCCCTTGTGCATTACTTTTCCGGGGGGCTTATAACACTGTCAAGATATCCCTGGTATGGACATCACCTAGAGCAGCAGTTCTCAACTGGGGTTCATATGATCCCTAGAGATCCATATAAGATTTTTGGGGGTCCATGCAAGCAAAGTAGTAAATTGGGGATCTGTAGTAGTATATTAAGGTTCCATGAAAAAATGTTGCTTTACATGTATTTATGACAAGAAACAGATTTCTTCCTCTAACATTTTACATAGTTCAACCTACACAAGTTAATGTCTGAAAAACAAAATAGGGATTTTGAAAGAAGTATCTATAAAATTAGTTTTTAAACTTTGAGTAGCAATGGGGATCCACTAGAGTAAAATAGTAATGAAACGGGTCCATAGGTAAAAAAAAAACAGGTGAGAACCATTAACTTAGAGCCTACTGACATACAGTCAGATATAGGGTGGAGAGTAGACAAAATATTTGTTGAGATTGCTACAGTGTACCTTATATGATATATCACTGAATGTTGAAGTATACAGTATAGTCCTTCAAAAAGTAAAATCCTGCTGTACCTGGAGCAAGGGATTGGTGATGTTGGTCACAGCTAATCATTCAACTGATTACCTATATACTGTATGTCTGCTTGTTCAATTAGAGTCGACCTAGAACTACACAATAACAAGAACAAACTTATTATTTACTGTTCTGTTTGTTTGATTTGGTCAGGGTCTTGCAACAGAGTGAGTGGTACTAATATCAAGGTACTAATATCGGAGATGTTGCCTCACAAGACAAAGGACTCTCTCCATTCTCTATTGGTTTTGTTGGCAAATTACCATCACTAGCATAAGGATCTAAATCTCTTCTCATATAACATTAAATATATATTTTTTTTGCAGGCCATAAAGCCACATGTGCCTTTAATTAAGTTTCCTGACCGAAGAGCAAAAGGTATTTCTTACTAACATTGATTAAATCTTGTGTTTTCAACAGTTATAATTGCACAAAAACAACATTAATCAACACCACTTGATAAAGGGTGTCTAGATACATATGTAACACTGATTAACGGTTTCTTGATATGATATTTGAGTGGTTGTGTGATAAGAAGCTTGCTTCTCAACTACATGGTTCCAGGTTCAATCCCACTGCATGACACCTTAGGCAAGTGTCTTCTACTATAGCCTTGTGAGTGGGTCTAGTAGATGGAAACTGAAAGAAGCCTGTTGCATACATATGTGCATGGCAGTGTATGTATTTGTGTCTCCTTGTCTTGACATCACCTGATAGTTGTAAAATGATTTGTCACTCATTTATTTCCAATATTCTGCAAGATCATGTCTGACCATAGAGAAATATTACTTTGCTTGGAAACAGGTGAGGGTTGGTGACAAGAAAATTTACCTCCGATAAACTCCATCTGAACCATGCAAGCATGAATATTAAATGATGATGATATGTGTGTGAGCTTGTATTTCCTCACATTCACTGGTTTGTGAACAATGACTTCCTGACAGTGTTGTTTGTTTGCAGCCCACCATGGAAGCAAGACTGGGCTTTATGACATGTTGCAAAAATGGCTCGTTCAGCTGGTGCCATTTGTCTCTAATCTTTTGCATAAAATAGACTGTTTATTCTTCAGTAGACTGAAGCAAGATAATAAGGAGATCTTGATGTAAAAAAAAAAAAAAAACGCTGCTCCAATGTACTCTCATCAGATTCATGCAAGCATGGAAAAGTAGATGTTAAAACTGTGGCAATAACGATGACGAGCATTGATTAATAATGTCCAGATATATACCACTGATTAATGGTGTCTGGATATATCCACTATTAATTAATTAATGGTGTTTGGAGGTATGGCATTGAATTATAGTGTCTAGCTAGAAGCAAAGACTAATGCTTCAAGACTGCAGATGCCATTGGATTTAAATCAGTAAAAATGCTTTTGGCACTGTGTGCAGCTAAATTGCTACGGTATTGGTCAACAAGCTGAATGGTTGTGCACTCAGCTAAATGTGCTTTATGACATGTTGTAAGTGGGTACCACATGAAAATAGAGTTTACTAGTTTATTACTGTTTGCAGCTTTAGTGTAACACTTTTCATACCAGCCCTCCTTTGTTCTATGATACAAATTCTATGTTTTAAAGTGATCTAAATTAAAGCTGTCTACCAAAATTTCATGTTAATTTCTATTCCAAATACTAGTTTAATAATGACAAAATTATTTTAACAAATTCATTATTTTTCAAAATTAATTGAAACAAAGGCAGTGTATTTAAGCAGATGTATGATAAAAGGGTTAAAATTGTTTTGTTACTGGGTGTGACCAGCAGTTTGGGTGCTGCTCATCTAATTCATGTCTAGATGTAATGTGGTTGTAAGCATGGTTTGTGATAGAAGTTACAAAACCTGTACTACATGAGTACCATATATTGATATACGCAACAGTAGTAATAATCCTACTATAGGCACAAGGCCTGAAATTTTGTGGGCAGGTTATTTCATCGACCTTGAAAGGATGAAAGACAAGGTTGACCTCAGTGGCATTTGAACTCGGAACATAAAGATGGACGAAATGCTGCTAAGCATTTTGTCTGGCATGCTAACTGTTTGTAATTGTTGGCAGAAATAGCAGAGAGTCAGGCAAAATAATTTTCAGTATTCAATTACTCTTCTTTAACTTCTTGGATTTCGGTTAGTGTGAAAGTAAGCTGTGCCTTTACAACTTCTGTGTTTGATACAATTAATTATCAGTAAAGTACAGAGGTTGATCTAACCGATTAAACCCATTCTTTATATATTGGTTTCAAATTTTGGTGCAAGGTCAACAAGTTCAGGGGAGACATCTGACTAAATCATTAGGATGTTAGATTCTTGGTCAAAGGTCCTATCATTCACATTCCATCACTAGTACCATACAAGGACATTTAAATCTGACTGTCCAAGACAGGAATAAAACTGCAAGCAGGGAGTGCACTGTTTACAGTAGCAAGTATTTTATTATATGGCATTGAGTGGGATGGTCCCCATCTGGTTACCTTGTCTTAGAAACACTACATTTGTCTTTAATGCACTATGAAGTACACCACCAAGTTAGCTACTTGATAGAAATAAGTTAAAGGACTGACTCTCAATGGTGTAGGGGGAAAATGAGCAGTCATTACTTCAACAGTAGCAGATTGTTAAAAATTGAGAGAAAGTAATTCAGTGTAGATTTTGACATGAGAAATCATAAGCAGAGTTGAATTCTAACACCAGAGCAACAAGAAAACTGTCACAAGAAATTTAGTGGTCACTAAATATCTGACATGAGTTGGTAATAAAATTGTCATTATTTGGACAAGTCTTTTAATGTTTTGATCAGTTTTATCTTCAGTTGCCTTGGATGTGTACACAGTCCCAGGCTGGATTTGAACTAAACTAAGAGTTGTCCAATACTGTGTACAAACTGAGGAAGTGATCTGATGATAACTGGAGATCAAGTCAGTTAACTCTTTTCTTATCATAAGTTTACTCTAAACATCCATGCTTGTTTTCAAACTTTTAGTTAGCTTTGTTTTGTATGTTGTGAGTAATATAAAGCTTTCCTTCCAAAAGTCCCAAATTACTCTGGTGGTTGAATAAAAATGAGAATCCATATCATATATGATGCATGGACACCAGGGAAATATATCCTGCTTATCACTATGTGAAACACAGGCAGGAAAATAGTTAAAAGTAGTATAGATGTAAATGTTAAAATATTTTTCATCTATAAAGATGTCCCTAATAGTCTGATTGTCTCACTCTATTCATGGTCAATATAGACAAGTTGTTTTCTGAACATAATTCTCTCTCTCTCTCTCTCACTGAAGACTGATCTTTGGATTTGCTTGTGCCAAGTTTCTGGCACTAACTGGCAATCTCTCTAGATCTAGTCTCTGAATATGGTAAAAGCAGATTTTCTTTTTTGCTGAATTTGAAGATGTTTTTGCAAGTGTTATACCAGCATAGTTATTTAGTCCTTTTAAATTTGTCTAGCCCCTATTTGGTATCTAGTTAAATGCATTTCTCTTAGTATTTGTCAACATTGATTTTGTTGTTTAGCTGAATTCATTAGATTTATGGTCAAATTTATTCCTGTGAATATCATTCCACTGCATCTAAGACTGCATCATGCAGTGTGTCCTTCCATTTCAAAAGTGGTATAGTGTAGGATTTGAGGGATATTTGTAGTTGGGCAAGTTTCTTGAGACTTCTTCATTGAGTTAAGATATTTGTTGGCTCAAATGATGTTTCTTATTGAGAGAGATTGGATGATATTCTATACATGATTCAGTTACAGTGGCAACTATAGATCAAAAGTTATCTGGTGAAATAAACCAAAAATGCAATAAAAATAAATATTCTGTGGAAGATAGGAAATGATCAACATTGCTTGTATGACAGTGATTCTCATTTACAACCATAATGATGTCAAGACAAAGCTACACGAAAAGCATGCACACATGTGCTTAACATTAAGAAGGACATCAAGTTGTAGGAACCAAGCCAAAGCAGATACTGAAGCTTGGTATAATCCTCTGGCTCACTTGTTTCTGTCAAACTGTCCAACACATGCCAGCATGGAAAAAAAGATGATATAATACAGTGGGCTGTTTTTTTATTTCTACTGCCTGAATCCACTCACAAAGCTTTGATCATTGGCTTGGGGTTGTTGTAGAAGGCACTTGCCCAAGGTGTCACACAGTGGGACTAATCTTGAAACCACATGGTTGGGAAGTAAGCTTCTCACCCACATAACCATGTCTGTGCCAGTTTTTAGAAAGTTAGTTAATTAGATGATGAATATCATCATCACTGCTTTAACCTTTTAGCATTCAAATTATTCTGTAAGTGTAACGCTTATTTATTCACATTGTTTTTAATTAATCATGCATTATCTTGTAGCTTCGATATTTTGATGATGTGATTGTCTATTTGTAAAATAACCTTGTAGGGTAGATATTAGAAGCCAGATCTGGCCAGTTAGAACATTAAATTTGTAGAATATTTGGGCCAGATATGGCTGGTTTAAATACTAAAGGGTTAATGTTTACTTTTCTTTCTGAAGGGTTTTAATCTTGTTTTCTCTTTGTATAACTTAATGTTGTCTGAACTGAGCTGATGTTAAATACTTCAGCACCACATTTCTTATGATTGTAAACTCCTTCACAAATAACTGATAAGAAAATGTAATTTATGCTAGACTTAATACAATATGTATTGCTGTTTCAGGGGTAGTAAAATCTACTTCTTCACTAAATATGATACCATCAGCTTCACCTAATGTTTCCAAATCTACAAACATAACTTTAGCTACCAGTTTAGAATGGGAAGATTTACCAGCCAAGTACCACAGAAAGTCTCTTACACCTGAGGAAATGGAATTTATTGAGGCAAGTGTCTTTTGATTGTGTATTATTGTTTCTGATTGACAGGATATTTTACAATATTTTGCAAATATTTTATAATATCATTCTTTAAGGAGGCAAACAGGCAGAATGCACACTGAGCAAAATGCTTAGTAGCATTTTATCAGTGTCTTTACTTTCTGAGTTCAAATTCCACCAAGGTTGATTTTGCCTTGCATCTTTTCAGAGTCAATAAGATAAGAACCAGTTGAGCATTGGGGTCAATGTAATCAAGTTACCTACCACCCTGAAATTACTAGCTTTTCCTAAAATTTGAAATCAATATTATATCATACCTTGATACTGTGTGGACTGAAATCCTTGTTGACAAGCTGTTGATATTAAAAGAAGGATTAAATACTTATAGTATGCAAATTAGCAGCCCCTGTTCTTTGAAGCTACTGGATTTGTTGTGTGTATAAACCAATAGGCTACTTATTTCTTAGGGATTACTCAAGTGATCCCTGATGAAAACCTGCTAAAGTTCAAAAATTAATTGAGGTGGTTCACCACTTTTTCAGCCTACAGAAAAATAGTTAAATCTGCTATGTTTATGTGTCATCTATATAGGTTTATATATATTATATCATACATAACTCTACTTGTGAAGACCTGTTGAGGAAAGTGAAAATCAAAAAATCAAATCGAAATCGATCTACATCAATGGAATTTGTAGTTTGTGGTACCAGTGCCGGTAGCACATAAGAGAACAATCAGAACTTGGCCGTAGCCAGCACCACATCAACTGGCCTCCGTGCTGGTGGCACGTAACAAAAACCATCCGATCATGGCCGTGCCAGCCTCGCCTGGCCTCCGTACCGGTGGCACGTAAAAAGCACCATCCGAGCATGGCCGTTCGCCAGCCTCGTCTGGCACCTGTGTCGGTGGCACATAAAAAGCACCCACTACACTCACGGAGTGGTTGGCATTAGGAAGGGTATCCAGCTGTAGAAACACCGCCAGATCTGACTGGCCTGGTGCAGCCTTTGGGCTTCCCAGACCCCAGTTGAACCGTCCAACCCATGCTAGCATGGAAAGCAGACGTTAAACGATGATGATGACCTTGTTACTGAATGGACTGAAATCCCTGTTGACAGGCAGCTGATATTAAATAAAGTATTTGTTGTGTTTTAAACAGACTGGCTACTTATTTCTTTGGGATTGGCCAAGTGGTGTAGACATCTGATGAGAACCTAATGAGGTTCAGAAATCAATTGAAGCTGTTTATTTTTTTCAGTCTATGAAGAAATAATTAAATTTTCTCTGTTTATATGTCTACTACATAATATTACACAATAATAAATGTCTGATAACCTCTTGGATTTGAGAAGAGAATTTGACTTTTTAATGTCTTACGCATGTCCTCTGCCATTTTGTGGATAGTTCTGAAAATTTTAATTATTTTATGAAGGTATTTTTACAGTTGGAAGACCTTTCCCAAGTCAGATAATGCATTTTCAGTTCCAAAATATAACATCAGCACTGTGCTTATCTGGTTGTCATGCTACTCCAGCAGTTAATCTAACTTTCTAGTTATGGTTACAGAATATCAATGATTCTTGTTAACAGCATAAACTTCAAGATAAATTGTCATCAGATACAATAATGACATTACATCATCTTCCTTTAACATCCGTTTTCCATGCTGGCATGGGCTGGATGGTTTGAGCAGAGCTTGCCTGTAGGAGAGCTGCACCAAGTTCCAGTCTAATTAGGCTTGGTTTCTACTGCTGGATACCTTTCTTAATGCCAACCATTTACAGTGTGTGCTGGGTGCTTTTAATGTGACAGCAGCACAAACACTTTTTTCTTTTCAATAATATATATCTAAAGATTTACTAGGTTCCCTTACTCGTGATACATTAAATATCTTCCTCTTAACATTTATAATACTCTACTTTTTATTTCTTAATATGTTTAAACAACCAGAGCTAGACTGTGTGTTATACCTGAAATACATAAATGTGTAGGTGTGTATGTGTATTGTAAGCTACAGCTGTCTACACACACCTATCTCTCCTTCCTGTTCTCCTCCATCTCCTCACTGAAGGTGTCGTTTGGCCGAATATTTTTAAATGTTTATTATATAATAAATAATAATAATAATCTAGCTATAGAAACCATACCACAACAAACAGTTGGAGTCTGAACAGCTCCCTGCTAGCCAACTCCAGGTCAGACCATCCAGCCCACACCAACATGGAGAGTGGACATTAAACAATGATGATGAAGTCTTAATTTCTACTTCTTGTTTTTCAGAGAGGAGGCCCAGCCTAATGGATTTATCTCCAGAAAGTTACAGCCAGAATGCTAGTGTTGTTTATTTATTATAAAAGCTCAAGGACCTTATAACCATGATTTAGACAAAAAAAAAAATGAAAAGAAAAACTCTCATATTGTCAAACAAGTTTTAATAGTTCCGAGAGGTTTATTTGGAACATAAAAGTATTGAAAAATCACAGCATTTAATTTTAATAAATGCTAATGATTGTAAAATAAATACTTGTAATTATAAATTTTTTTTTCATGTCATTTAAAACTCAACATTTGTATGTATTGATGACAAAATTAAGTTTGGAATATTTTTAACTCTTTAGCATTCAAACAACTTGTTTTGAATTAATCATGCATAATTTTTTCAAAATTTTGGACGATGTAATTTTTGTATTTTTAGAATGACATTGTAGGGTAGGTGTGAGAGGCTGGATCTGGGTAGTTTGAACACGAAACAATTGAATATTTGGGCTGGATGTAGCTGGTTTAAATGCTAAAAGCTTAGTTAAATGATTGCTTCTTCAGTTAGTAATTATTTAAGATTAAATTATTTTTTTAACTCTAAGATATATTTCTTTGCTAAGCACACCAAACTTCATGAGAATTACTTCAATTCTCAATTCCTTTACTGGTTTCAGCCACTGAACTGCTGGTATATTGGGTATCACCTGCAAGGGTTTTTAGTTAATCATATCAGTAAGAGAGTCTCTTTGAGATTTTCTACCAACTAGAAATAGCTAGATCTCTCAAAGGGCACTTTGGATAATGTAGTTCACAACACCCTGATAAGATGATCATGGCTATGATCATCATCAATCAAAAGTTTGTTCAATCAGAACTAAACTATGCTAAATAGATAATATCCATTATCTGTATAGATAATGGATAAAAGGGAGAGAAAATATGCAGAGAACTTTAGTCTAACAATTTCAGATACTAATAGTTGAAAGAACATTCGAACTCAGCTGATTGAAAATATATTAAAGTTCTCATTTGATATATACCTCTACATTTGTGGGGGAAAGTTCTGGCTTTACCCTAGGATCCTGGATCCTGGTCCACCAACTTCAGTTAGGAAAATTCTTGTGGAGAATTAATAGAAATTACCAGAAATGTGGTCTTAGTGATGTATCAGTGCCAATATTAATAATGGTTAAGACGGCAAGCTGGAAGAATCGTTAACATGCCAGACAAAATGCTTAACAGCATTTCTTTCAGTTATACTTTCTGAGTTCCAATCCTGCCATGGTCAACTTTGCCTTTCATAGTCAATAAAGTAAGTACCAGTTGAGAACTGGGGTCAATGTAATCGACTAATCACCTCCCCTAAAATTTTAGGCCTTGTGCCTTTAGTAGAAAGGATTATTATTATTATTAAGGCAGCAAACTGGCAGAATCATTAGCACAGTGGGCAAAATGCTTTGTAGTATTACTTCTGACACTCATTTCTGCCAGTTCACCTCATTACTACTACTACTACTATTAAGGTGGCGAGCTAGCAGAATCGTTAGTACACTGGATAAAATGCTTAGTTTTTCACCCATCGCTGCATTCTCAGTTCAAATTCCACCAAGGTTGACTTTGCCTTTCATCCTTTCAGGGTCAATAAATTAAATACCAGTGAAACACTGGGGTCACAAATTTCAGGCCTTGTGCCTATAGTTGAAAGGATTATTATTATTATTAAGGCAGTGAGCTGGCACAATCATTAGCATACCAGGCATAATGCTTAGCAGCATTTCATCAGTTTTTATGTTCTGAGTTCAAATTCCACCAAGGTCAACTTTGCCTGTCATCCTTTTGGGGTTGATAAATTAAGTATCAGTGAAACACTGGGGTCAATGTAATCAACTAGTCTCCTCTCCACAAATATCAGGCCTTGTGCCTTTAGTAGAAAGGATTATTATTATTATTGATAATAATAATAATATAGGCACAAGACCATAAAGATGGGGTGGATGGGATATAGTTAATTAAACTGACCCAAGTATTTCACTGGTACTTTATTTTATCAGCCCTATAGGGCTAAAAACAAAGTTAACTTCAGAAGATATTAAGGTCAGAATTTAAAGCAATGTAACTCAATACCAAATAGTTTTCTCAAACACCAATAATACTAATTTAATATATTTACTTAGAAAAACTAAATAAAAACAGTGCTACTCTGCTTTAATGACTTTTTTTTATTTGTTGGATGTGGAGAGATCAGTCCTTGGCTTTTGCAGATTCTCTAAGATCAGTGAGATTGTTGCAATTTATGTTCCTCCTAAACCTTTGTAAATGAACAATCATGGGAAAGATATGAGCATGGAGGAAATTTCAGAGAGTGAATGTTCTGGAAAGGGAGGATTTGGAGTAGTGCAGGGTCTGATAAATTGGAGATGAATGGGACATGAATGCCTGAGTAGAGGTGGCATGAGTGCAGCCAGCTTTGAGGTATAGATGCCATTATAGTAACAGTAGAAAAAGCAGTGTCTGAAGAGACAGGTACTTGTGGGCCAGAGGTTGAAACATATCTTAGTGACTTAATGCTAATCAGTTGAGCAGCCTTTTGTGGATACAGTCAAAAGGGTCTATGTGCAGCAGCAGTAGCACTGTCCAAGATGTGAGAACAATATTCTGTAGTGAGCCTCATCCAAGCTTTATAGAATATCATTAATTGTCGTGGGTTGAAGAACCTTTTGCTACTGAAGAGAAGGGCCAGCTATTGCAATGCAATGTGGTTTCATCAAGTGAAATCCAACAGGTGATACAATATTGAGGGCACTAGCTGAGTGCTGCTCATGATTAAACAGGAATGGGGTGATGATGTCTTGAAAAGAGACAAGAAAAACTAAGAAGATGACTTGTGTATAATAAATAACAACTGCTTCATTTAATGTTCTTTTTGTAAGTTTCTCTACCTAACTAAGATGGTCAAAGCTCTGAAGATAGCGCTAGTAGTAAAGATACCTGCTAGGTTATTGTATAAATGACTGTATTTGTAAAATCAATTAATTCACACAAGTGTGGAAAAATGATTCTAAAATCTCATTTATCAAGGATCAGTTTAATATTTGATAACCTCAAATAATTTGACATGACTGATTTAAATCATTGTTTGCAACTACAAATATTTTATTTTTAAAATACACTTTATTCTTTCAAAATAGATATATAAATAAAATGGTCTATCTTACAAAATTCTTTAATTCTTTTTCTGAACAACAGTGGAAATTTCAAATAACCTTCAGTTGTAAAGTAATTACTGGATGGCCCCCATCCAATTTTATGATGCCTCTTCTGTCTCAAAATAATCTTTCAATGTGGATGTATCAAGTTGGATGACGAGATGTTCTATGCCATCTGCAGCCTGAAACAAATAATTTGAACAAATTAGTTGTATTTGATTGGTTCAGTATTTGGTTTGAATACTTGAGACAAGTATTTCTACTACACAATTCTGTGATTATTTCCCAGTCTACAATTCAGATTTAAGTGTATTCAAAACAAAATGCCAATATGAATAAAAGTCACAATTAAAATAATTTACAATCAATATTATATAATATGCTAAAGATTTAAGCTACTACACTAACACTAAATTCATAATATACCACATACGTGGTCTTTGCCAATACCAGGGACACATAAAAAACACTCAGTACATTGTAAAGTAGTTGATGTTATGAAGGGTATTCAGCTGTAGAAACCAAGCCAAAACAGACAACTGGAGCCTGGTGCAGCTCTCTGGCTTACCAGTTGCAGTCAAATTGTCTAACCCATGCCAGCATGGAAAACAGACGTTAAATGGTGATGATAAGGTTTCTTTTATTTACAATAGAGCATAAAGAAGTTAGTGACTGTTAATGTTACTCTCTAGACTACTACATAAACTAAAAGATTGAGACGTAAATATTGAGTTATTTTTAAGACAGTAATACAACAGGAAATTTGGCTGTTGTTTCTAGCAGGTTGAGTAAAATGTAATGGTTCTTTTCTTGGTACTACTGAGTCTCTACTTCTATGTGGTCGTTTGACCTGCTAGAAACAGTAGCCAAAGTCTCTTTCAAATCTCATCCTCGTATCTTAAAGGAAGAGAACATTTTAAACAAAGTAGCCTTGATATACAAACAGATGAAATGGTTAGACTTGGGCCACTTTCAATCATAGATCTGCTTGATCAAGATGATTTGGTGAGGCTAAACCACAACAACCAGGTAGAGGCGTGTAATATATTGCAAGAATTGGCTCTATAGTGCACACTCAATTGCTCAACAGACTATGTGGCTGACTATGACTACATAACAATATAACTGCTCAGGTGCTAATGCACTTTGCTGAAGGTAACCAAGATTGAGTGGCCATGCTAAACAAATGATGGGCTAGATCCAACAATCAATAACAATGCAGGTCCATCCTATGCAGTTTCCTTCTACCTAGTTTCACTCACAAAATATATGCTGGTAAAAGACCATAGGAACCATGTAATAGGATTAAACATGGAACCATTGAAAAGTGAACTTATCTACACATACCTGCATCGACATGGAAACCTGATTGTGTTCTAATTGAAAGATTTCTATATTTACATTTCAGTCCTTCAGTTTGTTTAGTATGATAAAGTTGCTATCAATATTTCTGAACCTTAAGGTGGTGGGCTGGCAGAATCATTAGCACACTGGGCAAAATGCTTAGTGGCATTTTGCCCATTGTTATGTTGTGGGTTCAAATTCTGCCACGGTCAATTTTACCTTTCATCCTTTCAGGGTCCACCTCCCCAAAATTGCTGGCCTTATGCCAAAATTTGAAACTAATATTTCTGGACCTTAAGGTGGAAAATGGCAGAATTGTGAGCATGCTGGGCAAAATCCTTAACTATTTTGTCTGTCTTTATGTTGTGAGTTCAAATTCTGCTGGGGTTGACTTTTCCTTTCATCTTTTTGGTGTTGATAAAATAAGTGTCAGTTGTGCCCTAGGGGTTGATTACAGCAACTTATCCCCTCCAGCAAACATGTTGGCCTTGTGCCAAAATCTAAAACTAATATTTCTGGACTTTGAGGCAGTAAGCTAGCAGAATCGTTAGCATACTGAATAAAATGCATAGTGATATTTCATCGGTCTTTACATTCGGTGTTTAAATTCCGTCGAGGTCGACTTTCTGGACCTTCACAGTTTAAACATCTGGATAAGTAGGTGGCAAACAAACAGAACCAACATAATGTTGAGAGCATTTGGTCTGTTGAGGACATAGAAACCTCTCTAGTGTTGGTACCACAATAAAATGCACCTAGTACACTCTTTAATGATTGGCATTAGGAAACCAAACCTAAATTAAAATATCTGGAGGGCAGTAACTTTAAATGAGAACGTATTGAACTATAACACACCATTTGAACCTGTGCTGGCAAGAAAAGCAGACATAAAAATAAAATATGTTTCTCCATTTGTCATCTTCATATAGCTTATCACTACATTTCTTTCCAGTCTTCACATATTCTCGAAATTCAGAGCCCATGTCTTGCTACAACGGAATTGCATGGTATTCTTTTGTGACACCCACCTCCAACACTGATTGGTCACCTAGGTAACAGGAACTACCAACTACTTCTAAGAAGTCTTCAGAGCAATTGAGAGACATCTGTTCTTGTATGCCCTTATTATAAGCTACTCCCATGCATTTATTACATATGGAATTCCCCTCTGTCAGTCTGCCTGAGATTCTATGTCATCTTTTGTGTACCCATTGCTTGTACTGGGTTCATAGTTATAGAGTTACTATCTATAACCTTTACTGCATATTGAGCATGACCAATTTCCAAATATAAAATGTAAAGAATTAAATTTTACCTTCTTAGATTTAATCAGCTTATGGTCTCTGAACTCTGTCAACTGTGATCGCAAAGCAATATCATTGTTTACTAAAAATGATTCTCGGCAACGCTGGTAGAGGTCATGGAAAGACATTCCTGAATGTTAACAAAGAAACAATGATAAATACATAAAAATACAACTTCAAGTGACAGTAAATGTATATATATCATAAATGAGTTGGTATTAATATGGTTATAATGTTTTTGAACTGTAAACTTCTTTAGAAATAGAAAATGTTTAATATTTATATCTGAATTATTTTTCGTTGACGATCAAACTGATGGAAACATATAGTGTATGTTTTGAAAGTCTTTTCATCTCAAAAATGATATTAATAGTCCCCCAAAATCATAGTTTTATTGTAACAATACACTTCAATATTTTCATTTAATATGTAAATCAGTAAAATCAGAAGACAAAATGTAGATTACTAAAACAATTTCTTCTAAGAACAAGTGTGTTTAAGTAAGACAAAAATTTTTTTTAAATGTGAAGATGAAGTAAAAAAAAAAAAAGAACAGTATAACAGGTTGAGGCAGTATTTAATTAAAGTAGCCATTTAGGTATCGTACTTAATATATAAACACTGTTGAAAGGCTAGTTACTACAGTATTTGTCCTGAGATAACATCTCTTAAGGACTTACTGTATTATCAAGTCATCCCATAAGTTCTGTCCAAATTTTGAATAAAGTAAAACAAGTGATCAAATGTTATAGTTAATGGAAATTTAATCAATGTACTTTCCCTGATTATCTATGACTTCCTTCCATCTATTTACAAGCTTTTTAATCCCATCAATGTAAAACTCTTGGTTTCAAAGCCAACTCTGAAATGTCAATTTCAACCTCCTCCTGACTTGCGAAAGTTATGTACCCCAAATGATTCTGTAAACTACAAAACAAATGGTAGTTTGAAGGAGCAAGGTTGGGAGAATAAGGTGGATGAGGAATTTTTTCCCGACTAATCTCTTCGATCTTCTGTGATGGGATCTTTGCAGTGTGGGGTCGCGCATTGTCCTGATGAAACACCATCCTTTTCGATTCACTAAAGCAGGTCTTCTTTTCTTTAAAGCTTGGTTCAAACACTCTAATTGCTGACAGTAGACTTGAGCATTGATTGTTGAATTAGGTGGTAACAATTCAAAGTGAATTACTCCTTTGCAATCCCACCAGATAGAGAGAAGAACCTTTTTCCCATGAAGTTCCCTTCTTGGTTGTGGTTGAACTTCTTTTTCCTTTTACCAAGCCACTGTTTATGATGTTTAACATTTCCATAGAAGATCCATTTTCAGTCACCAGTCACAAGTCTATCCAAAAAGGGTGAAATGAGTTCACAAGAATGGAGAGAAGAGCAGATTTCAACTTGGGATTTGCAGTTGCTTTTGGACAATTCATGAGGCACCCATTTTCCAAGTTTAGGAACCTTTCAAAGTTGTTGAAGATGATGATGAACAGTTGTATGGTTTGAACTAAGCTTTATTGCCAATTCTTCAACTGATAATCCAGGATTTTCTTCAAGTAATGCCTCAAGGAGCTTATCATCAACTGGACGTCCTGTTCGATCTTCATCTTCAAGGCTGAAATCTCCACTACTGAATTTTGCAAGTTCTTTCATTCAAGCATTCTTTCCCATAAACTGAGTGTATGTTTCAAGTTGCTTTGGCTGCAGAGTTTCCTTTTTTTGTACTCATAAAGCATTATGCGCCTCAAATACTCTTTGGATACTTCCATGTTAGAAAGGGTTTTAATCAAAGAAATTTTTAATCTATTATTCTGTAAAATAATATTTAATTAGTTTAAATGTATACAAATGCATAAAAATAATTTTTAATTCCATTAAACATTCTAAAATACTATTAAATTTCATTCAATTTAAAAAAAAAGGTAAAATCGGCCAGAACTTATGGGATGACCTGATAAAAGGACAATATCAGGAGTCTCCTACTGCTGCTGCTACCACTATGACCCAGCAACAATCAGAAGGAAATGAAACAGCACAATGTAATTTTTGTAAGGAAAACATGTGAACTTCCAGAACCTGATATAATGAAATTTTTATTCATTTATTTCAGCATGACTAAATCATCTTTTTAAGTGACTGAAGCCAGTAGCATATTTTGATGAAAATGTAAATACTTTCTTGCTTTTACTCATGTTAAATTTCTCAAAGTACTTTCATCCTTGACATTCCTGGGTGTTTGCTGTGGAACTACTGCAATACACATTTTTGTAATGTAGTCAGTACTACAACTCTTTGCACATACATCAGAATATCATTGCATTTTGAGAAACTACTCAAATTTGTATTTTTATTCTGCTTATTTTTTAAAGCTTTTTTCATCTTTGTAATATACTCATTACCTACAGATTTCATTTTTATATCCTGTACAGTCACTGGCAGTTCTTGGATAACATTAGTCATAACACTTTTTATTTCATTTTCTGCCTGCAGTGCAGCTGTCGCGGTATCTTCTAGTGGTTCAGCATTTTTGGGAATTAGTCTTGATAGACACTTCACATGATCAATTTTTTCAATGGAATATATTGAATTTTGAAATTATAATTTAGTAATATTACACCCCAATGTTGTAGTCGGTTCCCTTTCTTTGGCCCATAAATTGATAGCAATTGATAACTCAAACTGTAAATTGTACCTGGACTTCGAAAACCAAACTAGGAAACTGCCGACTACATCAGACTGCTACTATTTATATGTAGTGGTCCCGTCTATTCTCGTCATAGAGCATTGTACTCCTGCCACAATAATGATACAAACTTATTTTGTTCAAGTGATCTAAATTAAAACCTTCCATCAAAATTTCATGTTAATTAATGTTCTAAACACCCACTTAAACATTTATCTAACTAAAATCTTATTATTTTCAAATTAATTTAAACAAAAGCAGCACATTTCAACAGAAATATGGTAATGAAAGGATTAAAGTAAGGTAAATACTGGTATTTAGGTAAAGATAGATAACTAATAGACAAGTTGAGAAAGATGAACAACCAGTGAAGGAGAGCCTGTAACAGTCACAAGGGTCTCCACATCCAACTTTTACTAACTAAAATCATAAATGAATAAATTGATAAATACTAGATACAAGCATATTACTGAAATTAATGTCAAAAATTTAAAATACATAAAACTAGCTAAACTAATTTTTATGTACAGTGGTCCACCAGTTTATAGAGTACTTTGCACAGTTTTGATTTTGGTCATTTTAAAAAACTTTTTTTTTATGAGGGCAAGCTGAAAAATTCATAGGATGATCAAGATGCTCTCATGGAGTGTGACCAAATGAGGTTTATTTTTCAACATACTTCTCTTTGTGGTCCACATGCTTCTTCCATTGGTGTTGTAGCGCTTGGATCCCATTGCTGAAAAATCTTTCGTCTTGTTAGTCAAAAAAGTCACCAACAGCTGATGTGACAGCATCACTGCAACACTAATTCCCAGCCAAGTGTTTTTTCACATTGAGGAGCAAATGATAGTCAGATGGGACCAAATCAGGAGAATAGGGAGGTTAATCAACCAGTTCAAAGCCATTTACACACTGCAGCCATTGAAACTTAGGACTTGTGTGCTAGAGCACTGTCCTGATGAAACAAGACCCGTTTCATGAGTTTTCCTGGGTGTTTGGTCTTGATAGCCTTTTGTAACTACCTCAACAAGTTGGCATAGCACCTTTCATTGATGATGTGGCCCTTTTAAATATAGTTAATAAACACAATGCATTTTGCATCCCAAAAAACTGAGGCTGTCACCTTCCTGACAGATGAAACGACCTTGGCTTTCTTTGGAACAGGTGAGGAGGAGTGTTTCCACTGCATAGATTGTTTCTTTGTCTTTGGCTCGAAGTGATGAACCCAACACTCATCTTGGCTGAGGGAAACATTTTTCTGCAGGTGCTTGATAACAACATGATGCCAAATTTTGTCCATTTTCAAAAGAAGTTGCTACTAGTTACTTTTGAAGTCTCTGAACAGTCAGAAGTCAGTTTATCGGGAAAGAACCACTACAGTTATTAATAAGAAGAATCAAAATTAATGCATGCAAGATTATACCGTCCAACCCATGCTAGCATGGAAAGCGGACACTAAATGATGATGATGATGATGATGATGATTTCAGAGCTCTAGCATCACTCCTTCATAGTCAACCTATGAACTTTTCAGGTCACCTTCTTATATATTTTACATATGCAGCAACACCATTTTGTTGTTTGTTTTTCATTTTACTTTAATTTCACTTCTTCAATAATGAGGCAGATATACTCTAAGCTAACACATAAGATTTTATTTTCAAGATTCAGTAATAGAGCTGCAAAAAATTGAATAAGAGAACTGCAGAGAAATAAACTTTCTCTGCAAATAAAAATTAAGATATTAAATCAACTTCTAAAATGGAAAGAATCTGAAAGAAACTGGGAAATGGTTTACTATAATAGAGCAAGAGTTTAAGAGAATTAAAGAAAATAGAGTCAATATAATTATTGGATCTTCAACGAATTCAAAACACTCATCAAACACACATACATAGTAACATTTTGGAATCAATGGAAAAGACTACTATTTTGGATAGAAGGTAAACCCAATATTATGACATACATGCTAGTGCCATGTAAAAGCACCCAGTACACTCTGTAAAATGGTTGGTGTTAGGAAGGACATCCAATCCCTGAAACCTCACCAAAGCAGACAATTGGAGCCTGATGTAGCTCTCCAGCTCCTGTCAAACTGTCCAACCCATGTCAACATGATGATGATGAGGAGGATGAAGATGATGTACGTGTGTGCATGCAGACATATGTGTGTGTATGCACACATCCCCATTTCAATAAATATTGGGTCATCCCATAAATAATGCAGTTCTTTTTTTCTTCCTTTATTTTTTAAAATTATGATAAACAAAGTTCTTTTTTAATCTAATCTATACTCTCCTTCATTTTCTACAAAGCTCTTCCATCTATCTGGTAGACTTGCAAGGCTCCTCTTCCAAAGTTCACTTGTCCATGACGAAAAATATTCCTCCAGTATTGTTCTGACCTTATCTACAAAATTCATATTTTTTTCATCCAAATGATTTTGCAGACTGCAGAATAAAAAATAATCAGATGGGGCATGTCTGGTGCATATATGGTATGTGGGGCATCATTTCCCATTCAAACTGCTCCAGCCTTTGGAATGTCATCCTCGCTGTATGTGGCCAAGCATTATCCTGATGGAAGAACACTTTTCATCTTGAAACCAAAGATGCTTGTTTTTCTTCTAGTGCTGACTTAAGCTGCTCACAGTAGATCTCCTTTGTTATTATTTGGTTGGGTTTAAAAGTTCAAAGTGGACTAAACCTTTTATATCCCACCAAACAGATAACAACACCTTATGTGGGTGAAGACCTTCTTTAGCCTGGGGTGCTAGTGTTACTCTTTTCCTGACCCACTGTCTTTGGTGCTTGACATTTTTATAGAGAACCAATTTCTTGTCACTATTTGGTTCAAAAAGGGTTCATTTGTGAAATGTAACAGTAAAGAAGAGCACACATTCACTCTCCGCATGTGACTAGACTCGGAAGTTTGTGAAGAACCCATTAACTCAATTTTCTGACTCTTTCAATAGCATACATACAAAATAGTTTTACGAGAAAGTTACCTTGATAGTTCTGAACACTGGCTTGATTTTCCATTTGATAGCGAGCAAGAAGCATGAATATCCCTTTAGCATTTGATGTTAAACTATGCATGACATGTGACAGGGAGCTCAGTGCTAAACGTCCAGATTGTTGCACCATCAGGGAATTTTCATAGGCTGTTTCCTCCATGTAAGGCTCATAAGTAGTTACATCACACCACAACCAATTGAATTTGATGTAGCGCATCTGGTCCCAGACTGAAATAGCAAAATTACATTACAATAAAAACAATGAAAAAATTGCATTAAATACAACAATATAAGGTTGGGGTTTTGTTGTCTTCGAATAGTTCTTTGATCAGCCCCACAAGTATGAAGTATTTGATCAATTATAGGACATGGTAATAATAATATTTAGAAGTAGAATGCATGATCCCTATTTTACACTATACAGGGCTTGTGGAAGCAGTTTTGGTTGCTATATTGTGCATACTGAGTATTTACATAAAAGCTTCCATGCTGGCTACATGCTAAAGACAGTATGGAAATTATTGAGGAGGATTTGGTAACAGCATTGTTCCAGTTGAAAAAATTCACCAAATCCTTCCTGTTGGTTCTATATTAAAGACAATAAGGAGATTTGTAGAGGAAAACCTAGCAGCTCTATTCAACAGATGAAGCAACCATATAGATGATCCCACTCTTCTTCCAGACTGATGTAAGCTGGAAATGAGTACATAACAAAACATTTTATACATGGCAATATATCTAGGAATTTGTGGTTTAAATTCCAACTAGGAACATACGATTAGTAACTGAACCATTTTGTTTTCACTCATTCACTCATAAAACCTGGGTTCAAGTCAACACTTCGATTCATGTATGGAATTTATTCCCTAATTTTCTGTAAAGTGTCAGCTATAGTAACAGACACAATTATTATACAGTGATGTTGGTCTTTCAATGAAATAATGTCACATTGGATTGTTGGATCAGGGAGATTTTATGTCAAACACAGATTTGAATTTGTTTACTGTCATTTCAAGGTCTATAATGGAATTTGAATTCCTCACTGCATTCTATTAATGCACTTGTGAGCTGTGGCTCAGCATAATACCAATTACAGCTGAAGTTAAATATTTATACCATAGTACCAACTTGCTCAGTTGCAGCTAGCCATTAATAACAATCATAACAAAGTTTAAAATATTAGAAAAATTCTATGTCTCAGTGTTCTTATTAACGTAGAAGAAACAATAGAAGAAACAATACTACAGAATTATGATTGCCAAAAATTTTAGTAAGCAGTAAACAATTAAATGTTTAACAGAAGGAAAAGACACCATCCGGCTGCAAAACTAATGATTTCATCACAAAAACCTTTCTATGTACACATGCAAGAAAAAATGGATGCAAAACGAGAGAAAGAAAGATAGAGGAGTTAAATGACTTACTTAAAGGTGCATTTATGTGATCAACAGAAGCGACCATATGGAAACGCTTAATTTTACATAGGAAACTAAATATATTCTGGACTTTAGCTGAACGTAACATGATGCCATCAATATTATGGATTAACAGGTAGAAATCTCTGTCATCATCTGTATTAAAAATAAATGAAAAAAAACAAAATATACTTTGTTAATTAGTAGATAAGTTAACAACACAATTCATCATCCAAATATTAATGTCATGAACCTTCCTATAGCCCTGCTGTGCAGCAGTAGTGGTGGATAGTGGCATTAAGACCCAGAAAGTAAGTTCAATTCTTTCTGAGCTACTGTACTTAACTGTTTGCCTGTCCTGTGACACTCAAATTGTTTCCTTGGTGTCTATGCATTATACGGGGTTGGCCAAAAGTCACTGGGCAGTAAATCAATACCATTTAATTCCAAGATTTATTTATGTTTAACAATTGAATGAATTTAATAAAAACATCTAAATATGAAACATCATGAAAATTGTTCAAACTGAAGTCCTTCTTGAGCAATACATTTTTCCATTTGAGTCAATACAGAATTAGATAGAATTTATGGAATTTTGATTTACAGTCAAGTGACTTTTGGCCAACCCTGTATATAATATCATCATCGTTTAACGTCTGCTTTCCATGCTAGCATGGGTTGGACAGTTCAACTGGGGTCTGGGAAGCCAGGTGGCTGCACCAGGCCCAGTCTAATCTGGCAGTGTTTCTACAGCTGGATGCCTTTCCTAACACCAAACACTCCGTGAGTGTAGTGGGTGCTTTTTAGGTGCCAGATGAGGCTGGCAAACGGCCACGATCGGATGGTGCTTTTTACATGCCACCGGCATGGAGACCAGATGAAGCTGGCAACGGCCACGGTCGGATGGTGCTTTTTACGTGCCACCGGCACGCCCAATTTTTTTTCAACAACTAGAGGAACTTTAGATTACTCAAAACATATGAAACAAATGAAAATGCTTTGGACAGGTAAAGAGTTATGTCATTCTGCATGTATCTCTGTTTGTTGAAACAACTGACACTTCCTACTTACCATATCTTCTTCACATTCTTTTGAATATAGAACAAGCAAAATTGAAAAGCAGTCGTCAACAATGTAATATTGCTTTGTGATAAGAAAACTCCAATGGGTTCAAACATGATATAATATAAATTTCCATGTTCCTGCTAATATCCATCTCATAATAGATTCAGGAGTAAATTAATAGAGAGGTGGACAAAATCTCCTGCAGCATTTATTGCAAATTCCACCTGAATGATTTTGGCTTTCAGCTTTCCAAGTTGATAAAATAAGAACTAGTCAAGTACTGGTTTAATTTAATTGGATGTACCCCTTCACAAAAATTTGTCACCCTTGTATCTTTGATAGAAGGTTGACAGAATGGTAGAAGTGATAGAAGGATGAATTTTTTCCATTTTTTTAAACATGCCTTTATGTATTTTTCTAACCCTGTTATATTTAATTTTGCCTACAGATACCAGTAATGTACTGCATTAATTTACTTAACTATAGTTCTTTCATTACCAATGTGTGATCTTGTACCCAAAGCTATAAATCAATATTTAAAATATATTTTTATTTTCTTATTGCACTAACTGGAAGGAATTGTGGGCTGATTAAGTTTACTTTTAGTCTTTACAGTGTTAATTAGCTGAGAAGCAAAATAGAATGTCAGTCTATCCCAGGGTTTAACTCAACCCTACAAATTTAAGAGAACACTTGTCAATTACAGTGATACCATCATTTACACTGGTAAGCTATAACAACTATATTGGCTGATTTACAGCTAGTTACACTGAATCAACAAAAATGAAATGCCTGTCAAGTCAGCACTGGTGACTGTTAACCTACAGTGACTCGAGATTACCTTTTTTTTAAGTAACAAAATAAAGCTATTGTAGAGTATTAGTACGTCATACAAAAATTTGGAGATAACAAACAATAAAAATATTATTGTTACACATATTTCCAACCTTCTTCAAATAGAGAAGATTAAAGAAATTTTACTTTTATTTATGTTTGTTAATACTAGGAGATGGTTGAATGGGTCCACAAATTATGTTACTCTGAAGAGCCACTTCAACAAGCGTTTTAAGACCTACATAGTTTGCATCAATTAACCGATTATATCTGTGGTTCCATGTTGGCATGCTTTAAATGAAAACTGTTAAAGAAGATTTTCTACAGCTGGATGCTCTCCCAGTCACTAACTCTTACTTGTTTCCCAAGTAAGGTACTTGGAAAACAGCATGGAAAACAGATGCTAAATGATGATGATGATCTGATGGTCTTCTTCACCTACCAATTCCAGTAAGAAGGCATTTGTCAGCCCAGTGTCATAGTAGAAGACACTTGCCCATGGAGCCATGCACTGAAACTGAACCTGGAACCACATGACTACAAAGCAAACTTCATAACCTCACAGCCATGTTTGCACTTATGGTAAATTGAAATAACAAGCATACTACATTGTAGCTTCAATGTTCCTCAGACAACAAGTCTACCTGACACAGTTGTCCCTCTTCCTCTCAATACCCTTATTGATCTCATTCTAAATACTTTGACCAATGAATACCAATACTTTGACTCAGTACATTTGATGTTAGGAGGGCATCCAGCCATTGAAACCATGCCAAAGTAGACAGTGGAGCATGATGCAGTCCTTAGCTCCATAGGACCCTGTCAAGTCATCCTACCCATGCCAGCATGAGCAAGATGGCTTGACAGTTATCTTCAGAACTGCAATTCATTCCTTGTTCACATAGCAAACACCAGCCTACAGATGTTAAAAACTGAAAGTAAGTCACACCAGTCTATAAGAACCAGCAAAGGTTATAAGTACTGTCACTAATTTATAAATCACAAAAAATAAAAATAACAATTTAATGAGGGAAACAAATAAAAAGCCACTGACCTTCTAGAGACTTCTTAATAAATTCACACTGGTCCAACAGGGTTTTAAATGTTCCTTCTTCATTAAGAATCTCTTCTGTTATTGAATCTAAAATCTAAAATGTGAAAGACAATAAGTTCTTTAAACTGTAGTTATAAAACACGATTCACATGTTAGAGAAATTTCATCTCCAATTAACTCAATTTAAATAGATGATTATTTTATGGACTATTAGCTTTAGCTATTATTTTTTAAAACTATTTATTCATTATTACTATTTTGTACTGAGCTGCACATTGAGCTGCTCTCTCAAAGATGTATTAATTTCTTTTTTATGAGAAGAGATTACTAGCTCTTGAGATATTTATATATATATATATCTACTTTATTTCAATTAATTTGCCCTTTGTCAACAGGCATTCATTAGGGAAAGGGAACATTCATAGGCACAAGTGTGCTTGTGTGGTTAGAAAGGGCATCTGGCTACAGAAACCATGAAAAAAAAATGTAACTTACATGTGGGATGTGGTCTTCAAAGCCATCAAAGAGTGCAATAATCACCCAACCAACCCTAGCATGGAAAACTGATGTAAAATCCTGATGATTTTTTTCCCAGCATTTCAATACTCTGGAATTCCACTCAACCCTTATTTTTACAGCAGAGTTTAATATGCAAATGTTTAAACTCAACATCAACCACATTGCTTTCACAAATAAGGGAGAGTCAGCAAACACTAATACCACTTGCACAATTTTTCAGCCTGTGACTAACTTATAGTCTTTTATAAAAAAAAAAATTCTCACAAAGTCACCTTTTCTATAATAATTTTTAATCCAACTCATTTTTCTTTGAAATGGCTCTTCAGGCCGTAACATCTTCAACATCTTCAAAATCAGTGAAATAAAATGAAAGGTCAACATACGTGTTTTATTGACAGACTTGGGAAGAAGCCATTGACAATAACATGATCATATCCATTGAGTTTTTCAGAGAAGAATTTTTCTAATAATGATTTCTTGGAACCAAATCCATATACCATAATATTGAATCCATAACTGAGAAAAAAAAATCTGTATGTTAATGACTTATAGAAATTAGTATACAAGCAGTTAATGCACTGTATAATAAAGCAGTGCTATACAGTGCAGCAGTCACATTATTATGAAATACAGTAAGACACTTGCAATACAGTGTAATATACCCGTACATGTATAACAAAATCTGCTGCTGCATAAGCAGTATCTCCCCCACACACACACACACACACACTTTCTCTAATTATATACACAGGTGTTGGACAAAATAATGGAAACACCTAGCATCATAGTATCATAATTTTGTAATATATATAAAACCATCAAAAGCTGGTTTATTTTTGTCTTTTGATTTATTATTAGTGTTGCTTAATATGTGTTGCTAAAATTACTGTTTCTTTTCAGATATCATCAGAAAAAGGTAATTAAAATGACAGATCTATCAGACTTTCAAAGAGGTCAAACTGTTGGTGCTTGTATGCCAGGCACTAGCATAACAAAAACAGCCGAAATGTTTGGTGCGTATCAAGAAGTACTGTCTCGAAACCATGCCAAATCAAACTGGAAACTGGTGTAGCCCCTCAGCTTACCAGCCTTGGTCAAACCATCTAACCCATCCCAACATTGACAATGGATGTTAAATGATGATGATGATGATGATTTCACACACAATTCATCAGTCAAACTGAGGCAAAAGTGGAAGACACTCGTCCAAAGTACTGTGAAATGGGACTGAATATAGAACCACATGCTTGCAAAGCAAACTTCTTAACAACACAGTAATACCTGCATTCATCATCATCATCATCATCGTCGTCGTTTAGCGTCCGTTTTCCATGCTAGCATGGGTTGGACATACATATAAATATATATTATACAAATTTGGTGATGCAAACAGGAAAACTACAACATATATATATATATTTATTTATATATATCATCATCATTTAACATCCATTTTCCATGCATGTATGGGTAGGATAGTTGACAGGAGCTGGCCAGGTAAAAGACTACCCCAGACTACTATGTCTGTTTTGGCAGGTTTTTTATGGCTGGATGCCCTTCTGAACACCCACCACTTTGCAGAGTGGACTGATTTATGTTTAAACTGGCCAGATCTGACATCTCACACTTACCCTTCAATATCATTCTAAAAAGAAACAATCACATCGTCAAAACCTCAAAGCTATGAGATAATGCATGGTTAATTTAAAACAATGTGAATAAAAAAAAAGCATTGCATTTGACAAAGTTATCTGAATGCTAGACAATTAAATGATTATAAAAAAAAATCAAATATTTACCTATCTATGCAAGTATATAGACACACTATCACTTCCATAATAATTAATAATAAATCACCAATCTCAACAGCTTTTAGTACTCTTTAGTCATTTAGTTACACACCAGCATATAAAATAACAAATATGAACTACAGGTGACAGTGAATTCATGAAATAGATTACCTGAGTAAAAATAACCATTTGTCAAAATATTCAGAATATTTGTTAAAAAGCTGTTTGTACTCCTTGCAATGGTTTCCCGAGACATTTTTTAGAAGTTTCTGTAAATCGTCTAAATCAATTCGTGGCATATCCAGTCGAGACAGTGTTCGGTCTGATGTAAGTCCTTTTGTAGAATGTACTTCAAAATACTGTTCTACAATAGATGGCTGTTAGAAGACAAGTTTTAAGCAATGTCACATGAACATAAAAGACACGTTTACAGTTTTTTTTTTTAACTTCCACTAGTTTTTGGCACTACTTTGAAGGGTGTAGTCAAACATCGACCCCAGTACTTATTTTTAAATCCTGGTAGTTATTGTATCAGTAATTTTTGCCAAACTATTAGTTGGTTGGTTGGTTGGTTACACACACACACACACAACAGTCTTCTCTCAGTTTCCGCCAACCAAATCTACTCACAAGCACAAAGCTCAGTTGGCCTGGGACTATAGTAGAAGGCACTTGCTCAAGATGCCATGTAGTGGGACTGAACCCAAGACCACATGATTGGGAAACAAGTTTCTTAACCACAGTTACGCCTGCACCTGCTGTTAAAGTGATTGTTATTTACCATGTTTATCTTTTTTATTGCTATACTGGCTCAGAGAAACCTAAAGAAAAATGTATTTCAAATGTTATTAACACAATTTCTTACTTTACAAAGCTAACATTTATTATGCCACTCTTTAAATATTCAGTCATTTTGCATACTTAAGCAAAAAGAAAAAAGAAAAGAAAGAAAAACTTTTATTTTTTTCATTTGTTTGGCTGATTGGTTCACTGAGTTTCTAATGTGATATCTCAGAAACTAATGAAGGCAGCAACTGTTTTTTCAATGATTTTTAAGTGAAAATCAGTATTGTCTTTTTTTACTAACTTTATTTTTAGGCAACTAAACAGGATACCAAGCAAGTGGTTTAGTTCTGTTCAACACGATATATATTGGCTATGCTATAAGAAAAACAAAATTGGTGGCACATGAAATAAAATGCAAGAGGTTCACTTAATACACACATAGGTACATACCAACATATACATACAGACACACACACAACAGTCTCCTTTCAGTTTTCATCTACCAAATCCACTCACAAGGTTTTGATTGGCCTGTGACTATAAAACGAGACACTTGCTCAAGGTACCAGATAGTGGGACTGAACCCTGAGTCATGTGGTTGGGAAGCAAACTTCTTAACACACAGCCACACCTGCGACTTTTTGTACTTTGTTAAAATGTAGAAACATCAGCTAGTTTGCCTCAAAAACAAATTAGCAGAATTTATTAATTATGGCCTTGTGATAAGTGTGAAGTTTGTTATAATCTTATGCAGCAAGTATAGCACGTACGAATTCTTAGAACTTATCTTAAGAGCCTGTTCTTTCATATGACGGCATGTAGGATAATCATGGTATCACAGTATCAATCAGGCTATCAGATGTTGTTATACATCGCTGACCACAATGCTCTGCGCATCGTTTTAGCTTCAAGCAGACCAACATCCCTCCTAATTAGAAGGCTATTCTGTTGTGGGCTTATCCATTTGTATCTGAGCAGACCAGAGCAATGTGAAGTGAAGTGTTTTTCTCAAGAACACAATGCATCACCTGGTCCAGGAATTGAACCCACGATCTTGTGATTTTGAGTTTTGATCTTGTGATTTTGAGTGCAACCTCTAGGTCAGATGCTTTCACATGTACGATAATATATAATGTAATATACAAAGATAACATATACTTCATGCATTAACATACATACCATATCTTCCTCAGACATTTTTTTGGAAGCACTTGGAGTGGAAATTTTTGTGTTAGCTTTAGAAGTTGGCTTAATTTTAGAGGAATCCTTAGACTCCTTGATAGTTAAATCAGCAGTGTTTGAAAGGACCTTTTGTTGGGGTTCAAAGCTTGAGTCACTTTCATCACTGGAAGAACATAAACTGTCACTGGAGGATTCATCATTGTAAGCTGTAAAAAATCAAATATTTTTGGCTTCAGTGAAAATTTGATTAATAAGACAAGTCATGAAGTTAAAGTACTAGATTATTACCCACAAAGTTAGAAGTTCAAACCTTACTAAATCCAAATTTAGTGTGTATCCCTGAGCATGACCCACAATTCAGCTGTCCACAACCTACCTGGCTGACAAGTTCTACTCCTACATTGTGAGTGAATGGTTTGTGGTGTCCAGTTACAACAGTAATCATTTCAACAAGGTGTAAATTGGAAAAAAATTCATAAAGCTGCCTCAACCATGTAAACAGGAAGAAATAGTTACAAGACAAAGAAATTAAAAATATATATAGATCTCTTGACCTTTTAGCATTCAGGGTACTCTGTCAAATTTAATGCTTATTTATTCATACTGCTTTGAATTAATCATGCATTATCTCATAGATTTGAGATTTCAATGATGCCATTGTTTGCTTTTAGAATGACATTGTAGGGTAGGTGTGAGAGGCTGAATCTGGCCAGTTTGAACATAAAGCAGGTAGAATATTTGGGCCACATATGACCTGTTTAAATGTTAAAGTGTTCAGGCCAATTTAATAGGAAGAAGAAATACAGAGTAAGTCCCTCATAAATGATGTGTTGGGAAAGAACAATCTAATCCAGACTAGGACATTACAGTAAACTCTAGAGATAGCAGGCTAGAAGTTACAAATGGCCTAGAAAAAAAAAAGTGAGAAAAGAAATACTTACCAATATCATTTCTTTTACGGAGCCGATATGGTGTAGTGGTTTCTGGTCTTTTGTGTGATTTCTTCCGTAAGGTCATAGCAAGACTATCTGAAATGTAGAAAAGGAAATATTTTAGTAACACCTTCGAAAAGTAGAAGGATGATGGTTTACTTGGCTTTACTATTAAGGTTCAGCTCATTGACTTTCTTCTTGTTTTTTTTAAATGCTTTGGTCTAGAAGAAGGGTCTATCTTTGCCTTTCAAAGCCCTTCCAAGAATTCTGAGACTGGTGTAGTTGTTCTTCATGAATAACTCAAAAAGAAAAGAGGCTATAGAGGGCATCCTACAGAGAACAAGCTCTGGGAGGGAAGGACTGGATATAGTGGTTAATGCAGAGTTAGAGATGGGTGGGTGAAGAAAACTTCTTTGACTTTTAGCCAACAACAGCTTCTAAATTGTTGCATGACTTACTAAAAATAGCAGCCAAATTTCCCTCAACTCACAGACTAACATGTTAGAAAAGGAAAAGACATCAAATAATATTGTCCTAGATGGGATGGCAACATCTAGAATGGCTGTGATAAGTCTACTCAGTGACGGTTGATTTGGAGCTAAACAACAATTTCTTGACTTACTATTTTCAAAGAATATTTAAACTGTGTAACTGTACTGGACGTCTAAAACAACTGGAAATGTGTTGCTGAAGATGATGACTGCCTTACATTTACCATCATACTTGAATGGGATGGCAGATGTTAGATAAAAGCATTGATAGAATCAATAGAGAATAGACAAATATCTCATGGAATTTAGTTAGACCTATTTATGTTCTAAGTTAAAAAAACATTGTCTTTCTTCCATCCAGAGGAAGTCAACTGATCAGACTTTCTGCCCAAAATTTGCTGCCTTGTATCTTCTTTTACATGTTTCAGTGACAATGCTAGAGTACCACCTTGAAGGGTTTTAGTCAGATTACCCCCAGTACTTATTCTATTGGTTTCTTTTGTCAAACTGCTAAGTTATAGAGATGTTAACAAACCAATATTTGTTGTCAAGTGATCACACACACATACACACACACATTATGCCAGTAGCATGATGTTTCAATGTTGGGCCTCACAGAGGTGATGGTAAGTGACTGAGACCTTTGGCAATATATTGTGGTTGAGAAGACTCATCAAACCAAGTGAAATTGTACTTGCGGCCATTGCTGGTGTCATGTTAATAGTACCTGTACCAGTGGCACGTAGAAAGCAACCATAACACTCTTGGAGTGGTTGGCATTAGGAAGGGCATCCAGCCATAGAAACCATTCCAAATCAGGTTGGAACCTGGTGTAGTTCTTGAGCTTACTAGTTTCAATCAAACTGTCTAACCCATGACAGCATGGAAAGCAAACATTAGATGATGATGTTCCACACAGTTTCTAACAAATTAACTTACAAGACATTGGTTGGCCAGGGATTACAGTAGAAGAAACTTGGCCAAGGTACCATGCAGTGGGATTGAACCTGAAACCATATGGTGGTAAAGTAAGCTACTAAACTACACAGCCATGCCTGTATGTTTGTTATAAATCAATATTTATGCTAACTATTAAAACACATCAGGGACAAAATCCTTTTTTTGTCTTACCTGTTTCTTGTCTATTGGATTCAGATAATGGCTTCCTAGATTTTGGAGTATTTGGAGATCTTGATTGAAGGCCTGAAGAAATAAAGTTGACAAATACATCATGCATCATCAATAAAACTGTCCAAACAATTTTTGATGAAGAATTACACTTTCTAGAGAAATAGGAATCTGTTTATATTCAACAATCCATAAATTTAATTATATTCGTGCTTATTGTAACATTTGAGTTTAGTTATATTAGCTTTATATTCCTAAGACCAGTACCAATTAAAACATCTCAACTTTTACAAGCAAACTTATCTGTCATCAGATCTCATCTACTAGAGAGCCAGACATACTACACACACTAACATATATATTCATATCTACCTGGACACTGCATCATTATTTTATCTTTCTTTCTAGCGCTACTCAGGTTACTACTACCCACTCTTCTATAATGTGAGTAGCCATATAGCTCCTCTACTGCAAGAAACATGTTCTAACCCATTCTTTCCCACTTTAATCTTTCATCTACCATAAAGCCACTCCCTCTCTATTGAAGTCCCACTCTGCTGAAACGGACCTTAGTCTTGCAAGCTGCATGACAACCTCACTAATGCTGGTGCTACAAAAAAAGCTTCCAGTACACTATGTAAAGTAGCTGACATTAGGAAAGGCATCTATCCATAAAAACCATACCAAAACAGATACTGAAGTACGATGCAATTCTTAAACCCATTAGATCCTATTGAATCATCAAACTCAAGCCAGCATGGAAGATGGATATTAAAAAACAATGATATATGCAAACAGATATTGGCATATTTTGTTTGATGCACATTCAGTAGACAATCCAACTATATATTTCTTTGTCTATTTTAAAGTTGAATTTTTCCAGAACACATTTACACTTCTTATATTAAAAAAAAAAAAAACTTTTACTATCATGCATACAATAGACATTTCCTCACGTGGCCAGTTAAAACATACATTCAGGAGTGTACGACAACACTTGAGATATTATATAAAACATGGCCTCATTGTCTAATTGAGTTTTTAACTCTACAAAATCACAGAAGGTAAATTAGTAGAACAACAGAGCAGATAAACTGCCATGCCATACTCATTCTAGCTTTATGCATTCCAGTTTCAATTATCATTGGGGTCAACTTTGTTTTTCTTTCACTCAGGATCAAGAGTACCAGTCCAAGGAGGTGGATTGGCAGTACTTTTAAAACACTAGACAAGATGCTTTGCAGTATCTGTTCTGATTCTTTGCATTTTTAGTTCGGATTCTGCCAAAGGAATCAAATTCTGCCATTAGCCAGGACTAATCACTAGGCCACAACTAATTATGGAAATCTGTAATGGGAAGAGAAGTGTCAGGGCTGTGTAATAAATATAACTCTCAAATGATGATAAGGCGTGATTATGGTATTTATAAACCCAAAAATAACTAAGATGCCTCAGTGCAAAGTTTTAGTAAGTAGAAAAGAAGATAGGAATCTGCTGCTGTCATGGAAATGGTCAGGATCAAATGAATTTCATAGAGTTACTTAATATGATTTGAGGTGAACAAGAGTTATACTGGGAGCACAAGCAAGTTCTCGCAGAAAACAGACTAACATGTGGAAGATGCACAAGAGTAATTAGCAATCAGAGTACTAATAAAATAAATTCTTCTTAATGCTGGAAAGGATCTGTAAGAGCAGCTGATAACTTTTGTTAGGTTACCTAATCAGTAGTGGAAGAATGGAGTCTGTAAGTATAGTAGCCAGAACAAGAACAAGACGGAAAAAAGTTCAGGAAGCTATTATCTCGGCTGGTAGAAATGAAGCAAGTCTGCTCTGCTAGATGTGTAATGTTAGTGAGCATGAGCAATATGGTACAGATGAGCTGAGAGAAAACTGGAGGAAAGAGGAGTCAGGTGTAGTGTGCTTAAGAAAAAATTGTATTGATACAGATATGTAATGCATGTGGATGTAAAAACACAATTGGGTAAAAATGTGCCAGGAAAACCAAGTGGAAGAAAACCAAAGAAGAAATGAGCAGTTGATTCCAGGATGTTGAATCTCACAAAAGAGATGAAAAAGGAAAGTAATAAGTGGTAAGATGCTGCATCGGAAAGGTTCTGTCCAACCCAGACATGCATGGGAAAGCTATTCCAAAAATGATGATGATAGGCCTTTTCTGTAAATAATGAGCTGGAAGAATCACAACCTTGGATTTCTTCCACTACCCACTAGGAATTATCCAGTACAAATTCTTCTATAATGTCACAGGTTCCCAGCAGTTAATATGCAGTTATGTTCTGCCTCAACTAAAGACTAGAGACAAAAGACAGTTAGTAAGCCAAGATACAAGGTACAGAGATTATTATCATTTTCGCTGAAAAGATAATAATCTTCTGAATTGTTTTCTAACTAAACCATAAGTGATCCACATCAAACGACATTATGTGCCACAATAGTTAATAATATTGCAGTACTTGAATAGATCATTCACAAGTAATTATTCCTGAGTGATTTCTTATAACAGAATAACATTACAGTACTACCGAACATAATAGTCTATGAGCTAGTACTAATTTATGACCTGTCAACCATGATAGCCAATAAAGAAATTATATTTCACCAAAGATATGAAAATATAGAGGAGGAGGGAGGTTTTTCCTTTTTCCAACAAGAGACTAAGTGATCTTTGCTCCGTGACTGAATATTAAATTTCCTATTTGCAACCAAATTTGGGGTAGATAAAAGGAAATATTTCATCAAATATTCTGTTACCTAGTCAGCTATATAAAACAATTTGGTAAAGGTGCAATAGATTAATCAGGAACATTTATCAAAAACAAAAGATTAAGTTCTCACTGGGAATTTGAATTTCTAATTGTATAGAACTCTGGAATCAGAAAATGGCCAGGAAATTTTCCAGTCAAAATATTTTATCTGAAATGCACATATAAAAAGGAAGAGCAATCCAGAAGTATACTAAAAAATTTTCCAAACTGTAACTACAAACAAGTTCTTCCATCTTTCAATGTATCTGGATGACTACACTACTAATAATTCCAAATATTGCAATTTTAATCTCTATCAATGTTCAACAGTTTCCACATCATTTCAAGATGTTCAACATTCAAGAAATAGTAGTCAAATCTCCCTCAAATCACATTCTACTACCTTTAAAAAAAATAGATACATTGGATAAAATAGATACTCTATATCTGAGTGGGGAGATAATCATGGTTGGAATGCTTTTGATTATAGATTGGTGATACGTATATAGGAGCTTTCAAGAATCTTTAGCATTTAACTTTTTTCAGAGAACTTGGGAAAGTTCCAATATGAAAATTATTGAATAACTATATAAACATTATTTATCAGCTGAAACACAGAACAAGGTGTTGGCTAAAAACCAATAGAAATTACCTGTATGTTGTCTGTTACATTCTTGCACAGAATTCTTAGATTTTGGAGTGGTTGGTGTTTTTGATTCAAGTGCTGAAAAAGATGAGACATCCTTGGAATAAGTTGATGAATTTTACAGATAAAATATTGACACTGACAAACTCCAACTTTATCTTTTCACTTTTATAACATCATTCTCTACAAGATGGATGAAAACAAAATCATTATCATGACCACATTCAGCCAATCCAACATTATTAATAGTATCAACTGTGACAATGCATTAACATCTGGTATTTGAGATCCCTTTTTACAATAGATTTCATAATCAAATGTTTATACGTAGCATATTGCATAATCATAATATATTAATTATTATATATACATAATATATTTCATCATCAAATATCCTTTGTTAAGCCATTTTAAGACATGTGCAGATGTTACTTTCAGTAAACCTCAATTTTTTTAGAAACAAATACTAGTGGTTGGACATCTAATGTCTTTAGGATGCTAGATCAATAAGTTGCTTAGCTACAGCTTCTACCATAGGTCAGTGTTTCTATACTGACTAAGACAACTGAATGAGGCAGTATATTTCATTGCCTAGTGAGAATAAATGAAAGTAAGGTGGCAGAGAACACAGCTACAACAGAAACTGAAGGTCTGGAGATGATGATAAAAACCAGTCAGAAGGAAGAAATTAAATTGAAAACTTGACAAGTTGAACAATTTACCTTTTTGAGTCATTGAATTTGATTTCTTAGGTGTTCGAAAAGTAAACAAATCTTTACCACCAGCATCTCCATCATTCACCATCAAAGCTTTTTCAGGTAATAATAAAAAAAAAATATATATATAAAATAAAAACAAAAAATAAAAATTAATGAGAACTAGAAATAAATGTAAATTTTCATTTAAAAACAAGTTCAATATCTGCAATACAGTTCACAAAAATAAAAGATTTGCAGTTTTCCTATTAATTGGAAATAATCTTTACTTTGGATTATAGTCTCAATGATCAAATATCTATTTTTGTTCAATAGCAATTATCTGAACAGCACTGTGGTCTGTAGAATTGTTGGTACACCTTGTATTGTGTAGATTGATCATTAGCATTGTATGTAGTAATCTGGTTAACACAGGGTATTAATAATGCCAATGTAGTGGGTCGTAAAGTGGCGAGCTGGCAGAAACGTTATTTCATCTGTCTTTATGTTCTGCCGAGGTTAACTTTGCCTTTCATTCTTTCAGGGTCGACAAATTAAGTACCTGTTGCGTAGTAGGTCGATCTGATTGACTGGCCCCTTCCCCCAAAATTTCAGGCCTTGAAAAGAATGTAGTGGGTTGTAAACAGGCACATCATTATAGTTTAAAATGCACCAATGGACAATGGTCTGCCAATTTTCATATTGTAATGGGTTGATAGGCAATGTGAATTTATATATTTTCAAAAAGTGTAAGAACAAGTAATAAGTATAGTTTTGTGGTTTGTACACTGGTAAGTACAGCTGAATATCTTTTCTAATCAAACTCAATTGTAAAGAGTGAATGTCACCAAAAATTCTAGCTTAGCTGAACAGAATTTAGTTAAGTATCTTGTTCAAGCTCACAAGGCAACACTTGTAAGAAGGTTTGATTCAATCACTTACAGATCAACAGTTAAGCAATCATACCAACTGACTACCTCTACCTTTCCAATACATATGAGAAAATATCTATAATTAATATCATACCTCTTGAGGATTTATAAACTTCATCTTCCTCATCACTACTTCCAAGTACAACTTCTTGGTCATTAATCATAACAGCTTGTCTTTTGGCTCCGCTGGAGACTGTACGCTCCATATGTGGAAGGCCACCTGCAATAGATCATCAAAACTGGGAATCAGCAAGACTAGCAAAATACAAATGAATACAGACTTATATGCACCTCACAACTTCTCATCATGGCCTCAAATACATAACATGTTGAAAACTTGACGTCAAGATTTCATTTTTGAGAGGGAGAAAATACTTCAGCATTCATTAGTTGCTGACCACTTTGTAATATACACTTTTATTGGTTTTGGCCGGTTAAATGTGACCAAGCTACCATCAAAACAATACTAACAGTCATAGGATATAAAAAAAAAAAAAACGCAAGAAACTTGCTTATATCTGGAGACTGTGTCTATTACACAATCATATATACCAGATAACATCCAAAAGCAATATTTGTCTGATTGCTGATGGTTCACTAACCAATGCATACTGTTTCCGCATTTTTTTTCTATCATCATCAGTTTCCTCTTCACTTCCCAAGACCACACAAATGCCCCAAACTTTCCTCTTCTCGTCATCTTTAATATATTTTTAGCCACAAAGTCTCTACTAAGCATCCTTCTCAGTATACTCTCTGCTTGTGTTTTTTCAAACTGTACATAATATCAACTCCACCAATCTCACTAGATTAATTCGTCCCCAGCTCGGCGGATTCACACTATACTTGGAATAGTAGATGAGATGTATGGGAGAGGGGATACACCTAATCTTAGATCGACAATCTTTGCGTCATAGCTCAATTGGTGCTGGATTTGGCATTAAACAAAGACATAAACTAATAATTATAACCATACAACCCTATCAATCCGTAATTTTCCCAGGAAAACCAATAGACAATGTCTGTTAATAATGAGTCTTTTCACAGAAAAATAATAAAAGTACTGAAATCATATTAAAAGTAACGGAGTGTCTTTGTTGTAGATTGAATTTTGACATAAACAACTTGGTGACAGATTTTAGCAATATAACACAATTGCATAATTAAGTTATTCTCACCTCTCTTTCTTTCTTTCAGGTGTACAATATGTTGGACGATGTCTTCATCATTGACAAACTTCACTCGTACCGACTTACGTGTGGCTATTAATTTTGTTAAGTCTTTATCGTCTGTCAACATCATTTTCCAGTTAGTAATCGTTTTTCGCGGGTAATAGTTACTCTTTAGTAAATGAAAGTATAAAAGTAGAGAAACCACCCCTCCCATATTCCTTGAGTTATCTCCCTTAGTTGTTCCAGTTATTTGTAAACGATTGGAACATTTTCGATTTCATATTGCAATTTGTGAATAGCGTCGTTAGTTACATATTTCCAAAGAGATATTTATATTTTTGACTGTGAGAGTAAAAGAGGAAGAATATGAAACTCAGTTGACCTCGTTCGAAACTATTTTCTCTCAATGTTTTACATCCTTTATTGATATAAGGAAAATATGTACTTCGCTCACATCCTCATATTTGTTCTTATTCTTACTCCCATTCTTTTCCTGCTCTTTTTTAAAAAGACGAACACACTTAACCTATTATTGACCATTTCTTATATGTATTACTCCTCCCAACCACTTAGACCCTCTGAAGAAACCTAGAGGCACACTCATCATCCAAGCCTTATCTGCCTATCCCTAGAGAACACTGAAGAGATGAAGATAACCTGGAGGGTTTCATTGTCTCTTGGCAGAAACGACCACAAGGAACTAGCACCCACTGACAATCTGCTCATTTGCTCATTTCTGTACTACTAATACATGTGTATGTATTCATCTAATACATTGGAATAAATAGACAGACTAGAATGTTTACTGGTTGATGTCTGTCAATTTTGTATCCTCTTCACTTTCTTATTTGCCGTATCATCATCATCGTTTAACGTCCACTTTCCATGCTAGCGTGGGTTGGACGAATGACTGAGGGCTGGCGAACCAGATGGCTGCACCAGGCTTCAATCTTCATCTGGCAGAGTTTCTACAGCTGGATGCCCTTCCTAACGCCAACCAGTCAGAGAGTGTAGTGGGTGCTTTTACGTGTCACTGGCACGGGGCCAGTCAGGCAGTACTGGCAATGACCTTGCTCGAATCTTTTACACATTCCACTGGCACTGGTGCCAGTAAGGCGATGCTGATAACGATCACGGCCGAATGGTGTTTTTTACGTGCCACCGGCACGGAGGCCAGATAGCCACTCTGGCAATGATCATGCTCGGATGGTGCTCTTCAAGGCGACGCTGGTAACGATCACGCTCGAATGGTGCCTTTTAAGTGACACTGGCATATATATATATATATATATATATATGTGTGTGTGTGTGGGTATGTATAAATATATATATGTATATATATATGTGTGTGTATAAATATATATATATATATATATATATATATATATATATATATATGTATGTATATATAAATATATATATATACTAGCTGAAGGTGACCCACTCTACGCATGGGTAAGAGTGTGGTTGTTACTTTCTGTTGCTTCCTTTCAGCACGTAAAAAGCACCATACGAACGTGGCCGATTGCAGCGCTGCCTTGACTGGCTTCTGTGCCGGTGGCACGTAAAAAGCACCAACCGATTGTTGCCACTGCGAGCCCCCCTGGCACCTGTGCTGGCGGCACGAAAAAAGCACCCACTACACTCACAGAGTGGTTGGCGTTAGGAAGGTCATCCACCTGTAGAAACACTGCCAGATCAGACTGGAGCCTAGTGCAGCCTCCTGGCTTCCCAGACCCCGGTCAAACTGTACAGCCCGTGCTAGCACGGAAAACGGACGTTAAACGATGATGATGATGTTGATTCTCCCTCTTTGTTTCTCACTTTCCCCACTCTCTTACTCTTCCTTTCTCTCGGACTCTCCCTCGCTTTCTCTTACTCTATCTTTATCTATCTCTCTCCCATTTATAAACAACAAAAGATCTTGAGTAAGTTGAGAAATAAAATATTTAGAAAGATCAATCATAAATATCAGGCAGTAACAACGGAAATGTCTGCTTCAAGGCAGACAGCAAAACACTAACATTTAAAAGGGACAGACGAACTTGCGAGCTGAATAAAAATAATAAAATATTGGAAACCAAAGTTTGAAGGGATAGAATCTGAGGATAGTAGAGTCACCATGGCTGGCATTTCTTAGCGACGGACAGCAACATTTTGACAGTTTAACGGCTGGCGTAAAATTTTGAACTTGATGTAAAAGAAAATCCCTAAACACCAAGTTTTGAAGTGATTCTTTCTCACAACAGTAGACTCACGATGGCAAGCATTCAAAACTTCTTCATCATGGACGGCAACACATTGACGATTAAAAGGCTGGCACAAATTTTTTAGCTTGATGTAACAGAGCATTCCTAAACACCCGTTCCTTTAAATTTTAATCCCCTTCCAGCCCCATTTAGACCCGTTTCACATTTTGGTTAATATAACCTGATTTCATTTGGGTCTACTGGGGCCACATTTTATAAGATGAAGAATTTTGTCCTAGAGGTCACGCCTTTCATTTGAGGAAAAAAAAATAGTTGTCATGCAAACTTGCCAGCACTTTTAACATAGGTCTGCATATTTTCAGCTCAACCAACCACATAATGCACACATTATATATATATATATATATGTGTGTGTGTGTTGGAGTCTCTCTCATACGTGAGCGTTGACGCTGAATTCGACTGGTAAGTAGGTAACCTTGTCTTTGTTGAAATAGTTGTGAGATGCTGGAGTTATTTCTCTGGCGGGTAATAGGAATTTCCATATCCTCCGAGGAAAGGAACTGTTGACCCAGACAATTAGAATTAATTTTAATAAAAGCATCAATTTAAGAAAAAATAATAAAGTAGTAAAAAATGAAAATTTAGCACGAAAAATTTGCAGGGTTCTAAATAAATGTTAAAATGTAATAGATACGAAAAACCTATGTTATCACCAGAACACGAACGCTCGTTGGTGTGTTCTGTTTGTATTTGCTCCATCGGCACGTTGACAGGTAGACAATAGAATGCGATGGCGAGATTCATATTTGTTGTCATGATTGTGTGGTGTTGGTGGTAGCGATGATAATTCTCTTTGAATGCAGACAGATACATAAAAGAACGTCGTTTGACGAAGTGAAAGTGATGGGAAGGTAGGAAATAGAGTGAGTGAAAAAGTGCTGGGAGCGTGAGTGAGTGAGAAAGACAGATACATTAAAGAATGAGAGTGGACTTGTCAAAGTGGGTTTTTGGCCCTAGCAACGACACCTTTTAAGATAGGGATTTCTAACATAGCCCACGGGCATCGTCACCTCATTTTACATGTCCCTGTAAATTTTGGAGTCAATCTAACGGGATGTAGTGGCCTTGAAAGCGATCCAAGCGGTCCAAACGCATTTTAGTTTTATATATAGAGATATATATGTATGTATGTATATATATATATATATATATATATATATATATATATATATATATATATACTACACTCTCGGAGTGGTTGGCGTTAGGAAGGGCATCCAGCTGTAGAAACACTGCCAGATCTGACTGGCCTGGTGCAGCCTTCGGGCTCCCCAGACCCCAGTTGAACCGTCCAACCCATGCTAGCATGGAAAACGGACGCTAAATGATGATGATGATGATGATGATATATATATATATGTATGTATATATATATGTATGTATATATATATATATATATATATGTATGTATATATATATATATGTATGTATATATATATATATATATATATATGTATGTATAATATATATATATGTATGTATATATATGTATGTATATATATATATATATATGTATAAATATATATACATACATGTATATATATAATATATATATATACATATATATACATACATGTATATATATACATATATATATATATATATACATATATATGTATATATATATATATATATATATACATACATGTATATATATACATATATATGTATATATACATGTATATATGTATATATATATATATATATATATATATATATATATATATATATATATATATATATATATGTATGTATGTATATAAATGCTTCATTTAATGTCTTACAAAAATTAGTGAGACAAGGGCTGTCTTTAAAATATAGGTATGGGTTTCTTAATTTTTGGAAAATTCTATAAGAGTTATCATCATCATCCTTTAACATCTGTTTTCCATGCTGGTGTGGGTTGGACAGCTTGACTAAAGATGGTGAGCATGGTAAGTCAGAGAGCTGCACCAGGCTCCAGTCTGTTTGGGCTTGCCTACTATGACTAGGAGCCCTTCCTAATATTAACAACTCCACAGTGTACTGGGTGCCTTTTATGTGAGTGGATTTGGTTGACAGAAACTGAAAGAAGTCTGTCCTAATACAGTTCTATATTTAAGAGATGAGGAATTATGTACATTATTTACATTTGATGGTCTCCCTAAGATTCACAAGGATGGTATTCCATTAAGACCTATAGTGAGCTGTAGAGGTTCAGCATGTCATCCGCTGAGCCGCTTCCTTGTGGATGTAATCAGTCAATTAGCAGGAAAGTCAACATCATATGTGAAGAATACCACCCACTTCAAAGAATTGATCAAGGATATCCCCACTGAATACAACCAGATGGTGAGTCTAGATGTAATAACTCTGTTCATCAAAGTCCCAACTGGTGAAGCACTATCGGTGATTCAAAAAAACTAGTGACAGATATCCATCTAAAAGAACACACTAGTATACCAATAAGAAACTTGATGGAAATGTTGACCGTCTGTGTAGAAACTACCTATTTCAGTATGGACATTGATATATATTGACAAGAGGGTTTAGCTATGGGTTCACCATTATCACCAATAATAGCCATTATATACATGGAATACTTTGAGAATTTGGCTTTAGGGTCAACATCACTAAAACCAACCTATGGCTGTGATATGTTGATGACACCTTTATCTTCTGGCCCCACCAGGAAGATGTCCAAGTGCTGTTAGATCATGTGAACTCAATAAAGCCATCAATACAGTTCACAATGGAAAAGGAAAAAGACAATCAGTTAGCATTCCTGGATGTATTAATAACACACACCAAGTATGGATTCAGGGTATCCGTATACCGCAAGCCAACCTTCACTGGATGATACCTTAACTTCAATTCCCACCATCCATAGTGTAAAGAGGGAAATTGCTCAGTGCCTAAAACATCGATCAAAGAATACAAGTAGCAATCGTGATACCCACCATGAAGAAATGATCAAGCTCAGTAACAATCTATTAAGCAACAACTATCCCCCAAAAATACTATCTACTCCACCCTATGTGAAAAGCCTCTCCGAAAAGATAAAAAAGATATGCGGCCCATATGACATCAGGATAGTATTCAAGGTTAATACAACACTTCACAAATATCTCCTTCGGGTAAAACCACCAATAGAAGAGAATATGATCAAAAACTGCATGTACTCCATCCCATGCAGCTGTGGTAGGTTATACAAAGGCGAAACATGCTGCCATCTCAAAATAAGGGTAGAGGAACATCACAAAGCTGTGACATGAGGAGATATTGATAAATCGGGTATAGCTGATCATGTATGGTAAAATGAAAACCATCTCCCTCTGTGGGATGAAGTTAAAATAATAGACAGAGAACACCACTGGAAAATACGAAAAGTAAAAGAAGCAAGACATATGCTAGAACACAACAGCCTCCTAAGCAGACCGAGTGCAGATATGAATAGCATATGGGAACCAGTATTAAGGAAGGATAGGAAAATATTAGATTTATAAAATTCACTCCATAATTGCTCGCAGGTATATGGTGTAGTGGTTAAGAGTGCAGGCTACTAACCCCAAGATTCTGAGTTCGATTCCAGGCAGTGACTTGAATAATAATAATAAAAATAATAATAATACCTTAGGAATGAGAACCCAGGTTCGAAATTTTCCCAAGACACCTGATGAAGGCTGGAGGTTATATCAGCTGAAATGTTGTGTTAGCAACAAACAAGATGAGAACAAATATCTGTCAAATGTAAATAAGCCTGTTCTATATACATATATGTATATATTCATGTGTGTATTTGTGTCTGTGTTTGTCCACCTCCCTCACCATCACTTGACAACCGGTGCTGGTGTGTTTACATCCCCGTAATTTAGCGGTTCAGCAGAAGACATCAATAGAATAAGCACTAGGCTTTTAAAGAATAAGTCTATGGATCACTTTCTTCAACTAAAAGGTGGTGCTTCAGCATGGCCACACTCAAATGACTGAAACAAGTAAAACAGTAAAAGAGTAATATATATATATATATATATACTTGGAAATGGATGCGTGGCGTTCAATTAAATCATAATATAGAATATATATATATATATATATATACAAGTAACACAGGGAATGACCCTTCATATATATATATACAAGTAACACAGGGAATGACCCTTCACCAGTTGTCGGCTATCTATCTACTTACTCCTCATTTGTCGTTGAATGCTACTTGTCCTGTTTTGTATCTTTCCTCTCATTGTTTGCATATTTAACTCTGTTTTCATACTTCATGTTGCTTACACAGTTGGTGACATCCTGTACCCATATATGCATATTATTTATATTATATACATACATATATATATACATGCACATATATATTATGTGTGTGTGTGTGTGTGTGTACCATAAAAATCCATGTAATTTATGCACTTTTTTTGCAAAAACAAAAATTAACTTTAGGGGATGTGTAAATAACATGAATAGATCATTTGCAGAATTTTTTTAGAAATTTTTTTTTTTGTTGAAAAATGATGTACAGGAAGTTGACTCATTTAGTGTCAGAATAGTTTTTTACAGAAAAAATATAATGAAGTTGACTTTTATTTATGCTGGACAGTATAAATTTACTAAGACCATTAAATGGTTAACTACTTTTTGAAGTTTGACGTTCATGCTGGTAATCACAATCCAGGCCATATTTTGTATTGATTTGAGTTTCTACCTATTGCAATGGAACCCAGCAATTTCCTTAAATAGATCAGTTTTTCTCCACTTAGGGAGTCTAGCTTGCACTTGCACAAGGAAGCTATTTGTTTGCTTTTATCCATGTTACGACACAATGAAATTCACAAGGCCTGGGATTTTGTGGGGAGGGTGCTAGTCAATTACATCGACTCCAATGTTCAAATGATACCTATTTTATCAACCCCAAAAGGATGAATGGCAAAGCTGACCTTAGCAGAACATGAACTCAGAGTGTAAAGGTAGATGAAATGCTACTAAGCATTTTGTCCAGCACATTAACAATTCTACCAGCTTACTGCTTTACTTTAGTTTTATGATGATAGATAACCTTTTTCTTCTTAATCCCTAGCTGGTGATGATGTTATTCCACACTTTCTGATCCATGACACTGGCCTTGGCATTCTCATGGTCAAGGCACTGTGACTTCAGGTCTTCCACAATTTATTTTACCAATGCTTTCTTTCATGTGCTGCACTGGATTCTCCAGTGCAAGAATTGCTGCGACCAAAAAGTTGGTATGGTAGTCTTCCAGTGCTCATCCAGTAGATGTGGCCAAACCACTGTAGCCTTTCACTGCTGGACTTGGTCTTCAATGGTTGGCTACAGCTGGCATTATTCTTGGATGTTGTTGTTTGAAATTCAGTCACATAGATATTATGGATCTGACAAAGACACCGCATTTCGAGCTTATTCAGGTGCTGTTTGAGGTTGGTTTGGGTCAAACCACCAGCCTTTCACTGCTGGACTTGGTCTTCAATGGTTGGCTAATGCTGGCATTATTCTTGGATGTTGTTGTTTGAGATTCAGACATTAAGGATCTGACAAAGACACTGCATTTCGAGCTTGTTCAGGCACTGTTTGAGGTTGGTTCAGGTCTCAGCGCTGTAGAGGAGAATAGGCAGAACCAGTATGTGGAAAAAAATGGATAGTACTTCACTATGCATCCACTGATGATGAAAAGAGATCAAAGTGTAACAGATGTAAACATTAAAAAATATTTCATTTCTGGAAATGAGGTTAATAGTCTTATTAACAACAACCAGTCTTAAAGTTTTGACATCTTTAAGTTTTATATCATTCTAAAATATGGATTCATTTTTTTTTTTTCTTTTCCTTAGCTGCTTTGAAATTTTCCTTACAGTAACAAACAGAATGGTGACAGAACAAAAATCTTTTCTGAAATTTTTATTGTGATTTAAAAATAAATCTCTAGAAAAGAAATATAACTGTAAAAATTACAAAATTTAACCGGGAAACACAGAAAAAGCTGTCTGAAATATAAAATTCTTTGGACTTGTATTTCTGGTTTACTGACAGAAGGACGAACTTTTATCTGGAAGTAAAAAAATTAAGTTTACTGTAACATTTGAAGAACAGTATCTCCATCATTACCGTTATCATAATCTATATAATAATCTGCTAGTTCATTCACCCGTTACGCTTTAGTTAGTTAGAGAGGTGTAGGGGGAGTGAGAGAGAGAGAGGGAGGGAGGAGTGAAGGAAGAAGTAGAGAAAAAAGATAAATATTAATACACTTAGGCCAAACGGTCACATGGTCAGCTGAAGGTAGAGGCAAAAAAAAACAAGAGAAAAAGAGGGAGAGAAGTGTTAACAATGTGTGGTGGGGTGGGGGAAAGAATACTTATTAAGTGGTTAAGATGTTAGCAGAAGGGAAAGGTGAAGAGAAAGAGATATGTTTAGGATACAATATATAGGAGAGGGTGATGTTCTGGTGGTGAGATTTAAGAAAGGTAGTTAGAGAGAGATGAACAGGGGAGGCAGTTATAGTGACCATTGCTAAATGTATGCACATAAGTGCAAACATTTATCATCTGCTTGCTTAAAAAAAATTGGTATTTGTTTATAAAAGCTAATTTAGCCTAAACTATGGATTCACAAGAAACATAGTTGCAAGCTACCCACGAAAGGATACACATATAGAGAGCAAGGATCAGAGAAGATGTAATAAAAAGAGAAAAAAGACAACCAAAAGAGATATAAGCAAATGAATGTAGACAAACATCAAGTACATTTAATGAAAGCAAAATTGTGAATGCTTAAAAATGCAAATCATTCTTTTCATCTTAAATAAATCTTCTCAATTTTTATCATTCTGTAGAAATTATGCAGGCCTCACTAGTGTATTGTAATAGTATATGTCATAACAAACTGTATATGTCCATATTGTAATGATACGTCATAACATATTAGTGGAAAATCATACCACATTGTAGTTGTAAGTCATAAGTGAATATACTGTAGTAGCAAGTAATAATACATTATAGTGACATGTCATTACACATTCTAGTAGTATGTAATAACACACCAGTAGTATATTATAACACACCAGTAGTATGTTATAATACACTGTACTTGTATGTCATAACACATTGTAGTGATGTGTCAAGTTGTATTTAATAAGTGCAACATAACACATAGTATCCAACATGTTATGAAGGCATGTTGAAACATATAGTGATGCATCTTAATATACTTTATAACTATGTAATAGTATAAGAAATAAAGAAAAAAAGAGAAGCATTAGTAGAGTTTTTCTTTTTACAACATCTCATCCATAAGTAAAAATGAGAATGCTGCTGCTTCAGACCTGAATCTGTAGATTACGTTGTCAATTAATATTTTGAAGGTAGTTAGCCTTGGCCTCAGAACAAGGAAGTTGTAAAGCATGTCAGTATAAAGAATTGTCAATTGTTAAATCTGTACAGATTACCCTTGCATAACAATATGTAATTCTTGCTATTTATCCCCAAGTCAGCTCTAGTCTAGAAGACCTGTAATCAAAGGTATTCTAATTGTGGCTATCTTCTTTTCATTCCAGATTTATTTTTTAAACTGTTTGATCCAAAGAAAGGAGTGGAGTCCATAGTCCTCCAAGGTGGGTGAGATCGGTACAGGTGATGTTCCTCTTAAGCAGCTGCAAGTTGATTACTGCACAAAAAAACATGGCAAGAGAGAGAATTCCAAAAAATATAGTGAGTCTAAGACCAGATTATCTAATTTAACCTTCCTTTTTTAAACACAGTAGAGAGTGATTCAAAGGAGAGTAAGCCACTATTTCTAGTTCATCAAACAACTAGATAGAGGCTACCATATCAGCTCACACAATGCGTAACTGCTAAGCCATCTGTTTTCAATATTTGAGTATCTTCTGGCTCTACTGTAAAAGAGTTCTAATTGCATTATCAAAGTTGTATGTAAAGTACAAGTGAAATCATATTTAGAAAAGAATCCAAATTTTATGGAACTGTAATTTAGCAGAGTCAAAATTAGGTTAAGGAGAATTAATAGATGCTGATGACAAATTTGGGCCTGTGGTTCTCTACTTTAAATTCTGCCTCAGTTAATTTAGCCCAAATATCTGCCTATAATAAAATTAATATCAGATTGACCAAAATAGAGAAAAATGTACTTAGGGTATGAAGCTGATTACTTTGGAGCTCTGCCACCAGATCAAAAAAAAAAAGACGTTATTTTAATATTTAAAATGCTGTAGAATTTGGGATTCTGCAAATGTTTTTCAGCTTTCTGGAATCAATAAATAAGTGTTGGTTTTAAACTGAGATTGATTCAACTGACTACACTCCTGCCCCCACACCAATAATTTGTGGTCATAGACAGATGTAAAAAAAATCAATATAGATAATGACCATTATAGACACTGATGGAGGGAAGCAGGCTGGGAGTAATGATTCTGAGACCCAGCTACAATCCAGTTTTCATATTCTCATTGTCAATATTCTCTAAGATTGAACATAGGCTTATACAGTCACCTTAGAGTACAGATAAATTGAATAAATTCAAATCTTTAATATTGAGAGCAGCTAGTCATGGTGGTGGTGGTGGTGATTGTAAAGTGAAGAAAATATCCAAAAGAACCAAGAAAATGTGAAAATCAGCATATCCACACCTCCCCTAAACAAATCCAGGTAAAATTTAATGTAGTTGGAAATAAGATACATGTGGATCTAATGAATCTCTTGTAAGTGAAATAACAGTGCTAATAGTATTATATTATTGTTTAAAATGAGCAGATGAATTCAATTACCTAGTAAACTTCTTTGATAATTCCAACACAGCTGATGATGGACTCATGCTCACTACTGCAGCATGAGGACTATCTGGAAAATATAGTAAAATATCAGTTGACTCATTATAACACTGTTGCAGCTACAAACAAAATTATAAAAAAAGATGTTTCATCATCATCATCATTTAATGTCCGCTTTCCATGCTGGCATGTGTTGGACGGTTTGACTGAGGACTGGTGAGCCAGATGGCTGCACCAGGCTCCTATCTAATCTGGCAGAGTTTCTACAGCTGGATGCCCTTCCTAACGCCAACCAGTCAGAGAGTATAGTGGATGCTTTTACGTGCCACCAGCATGAGGGCCAGTCAGGTGGTACTGGCAACAGCCATGCTGAAATGGTATTTTTTTTAGTTGCCACCTGCACAGGAGCCAGTCCAGCAGCACTGGCAATGACCTCGCTCGAATGTTGTTTTTCATGTGCCAGTAAGGTGACACTGGTAACAATCATGCTCGAATGGTGCTTTTTATGTGCCACGAGCACAGGAGCCAGTCAGTGGCCCTGGCAACTATCACATTCAGATGGTGCTCTTAGCGCTCCACTGGCACGGATGCCAATCATGCGGTGCTGTCATCAAATTTGATTTCGATTTCACTTGCCTCAATAGGACTTCACAAGCAGAGTTTAGTGTCCAATGAAGGAAAGGTACACATAAGTGGGCTGGTTACTTGGCTTGCCGGGTCTTCTCAAGTACAGCATATTTCCAAAGGTGTCAATCACTAGTCATTGCCTTGGTGAGGCCTAATGTTTGAAGGTCATGCCTCACCACCTCATCCCAGGTCTTCTTGGGTCTACCTCTTCCACAGGTTCCCTCAACCGCTAGGGTGTGACACTTCTTCACACAGCTATCCTCATCTATTCTCACCACATGACCATACCAGCACAGTCATCTCTCTTGCAAGTTTATATTAACAAATGTGCCAAACATTTATGGAATAAAATATTCTTCACTAACTACTTTGTTTTATGAATTTGTGTTTCATTAAACAATTTGAAAGTAACTTACCAATTCGGCCCTGAGATGGTGGTGTTCGAATGGAAACTCTACTTGACATTGGAGGGAAATAATTTCCTCCCTGAAATAGAAATACACAAATAGAAGAGTGTCTCATGTACCAGACATTTGACAGGTTCCAGTGTTTAGTGATTGTTAAATATGTTAGTTATGACTGAATGAATGGAGAATATTTGGAAGAGGGAAGAAAAGTTAGAGGTTTGCTTATCTGAATTTTTTGTTATCGTAACATAAGGGATGCCAAGAATTAAAAAGAGATAGATTGTGTGAAATACATTTATATAAGGACAAAAGTAGGAAAATGGAAGCAATCACTGAGGTTTTAGGATATCAGAGAAAAAGCAAATTCCAGCTGCAGTGGAGTAGATATGTAGTATATCTTAACTCCAGACTCCCCAAACAGATCTTTAGTGAACTAGCAGTTGACATTCAGTCGTCTGGTGAACCAAAGAAGAGTTACAAAGACATGCCCAAAACAATCTTGAAAAAGTGTAACATAGAACAGTCTACTGGTAAACATCTTGCTCAAGATCACTCACTGTGACATAAGTGCTGTGTACTCTGGAGTAAAACACTCAGAATCAGATATGGCCAGAGAAGTTAAAGAGAGGAGGACTGCACAGAAAGCAAGAGTCCCACTGGTTCTTGACTTCCCTATTCTGTTCCTCCACTGTAACCATAGATTTCATATAAAATTTGGCTTAATAAGCTACCTCAAGACTTACAAAGTATAAAGCTGATAACCTGATCATCTTCAAAGGCATGAGCTACAAACCTAATAACAGTCATTAAACTGTGCAACAGAAATGTAGTAATGAGAACATGAAAGATATTGATTTTAAGAGATTGACTGAACCTTTAGCACACTGAAGGTGCATCATATCATCATATGAGTTTACTGCCCTGTAGTAACAGGGCATTGGCAAGGAAAACAATTCTACTAACTCCTGGGATGTTCCTGGGTGTTAGAGAAAATCTATTTCACTTGTATTCTTAGTGTTTATTGCCATTACACATTTACCATATATAGCTCTACTTTCTTTGTTAATTTTCTCTATCCACACACACACACACAAAAGCATGTGTTTATAACAAAATCAATAAAACATTACTAACCATATCTGAAGATGTACTTTGAGATGGTGGAGTACGGAAGGACATTGGTATTCCTAGGCTGTTAGTGTTAAACACCTGAAAATCATAAGACAGTTGCAGAACTCATCTTTAGAGTGTATATTTATAATATTTATAAACAAGATTTCATCTATTATTCATGGATTTGTACATGGTCACAGACAAGATTTGAACTAGGAATCTTTATTCCCTAACTAAAGGTAGTAATATGCTTATCCACTAAGTAACTGGACAATAAGGTATAAGATACATATATTGCTACCTTTAGTTTAAAAATAAAGGTTCCTAGCATGAATATAGTTTTGGATCATGGCCACATCCAGGAATAAAACATCTGAAGATCAGAGGTCAAACTGAACAAAACAAAACATATATATACAACAGTTTTTTTTTTTAGTTTCCCTCTACTAAATCCACTCACAAGGCTTTGGTCAGCCCAAAGCTATGGTAGAAGACACTTGTACGAGGTGTCACACAGTGGAACTGAACTTGGAATCATGTGGTTGGGAAGCAAGCTTCTTACCACACAATCATTCCTATAGATAAAGTTAAAAGTTTGCAAAATTATAATCTTTATAATTGCTGAAGCTTGTACAAATCCCCGCGACTGCCACTGCCACAACCAACACCACCATCATTTAGCATCCAAAAATTAAAATGTAAAAAATTTGGATGTAGGATAAGTCTGAAAGTTAAAACATTGGACTGCTTTTTGTTTTTGTATTTTCTTTTTTTTTTCATTCCTGAAGTATTATCCAAGTTTACTTACTGCCTATTAATTCTTTCAAATCTTCACTTAAGCCAACTTAGCTTTCCAAGGAGCTCAACAAAATAAGAGAAGCAAGTTTATTGAGAGTAACTTTCATGAGAAGTGAGATGACTATTCCTATAGTTGAGTAGTAGTTAGTGAAAGTATAATCTTTGGATTGCGTTTAACTAACTGTAAGGATTGGTTAATATGGAGCTGTAAAGTTTATGATTGGCTAACTTTTCAAAGATAATTACATTCATGTCTGCAAATAGGAGGTAAGTAGAAAAAAATCACCATATTTGACTGTGAGATTCTGACATCTGGTAGAAGTGATCTATTGGAAGAAAAATAATAAAATCTTAGTGCAATTTAGTAAAATAGTAATTAATATAGTCATAAGAATTTGTCAATTTCATCACAGGGGTAATATATATTTATATTGAGGTATGTGTTGGTGTAAACATACATAAATTTACAAGAATAGATGCAATATAAATAATGAAATTAAGGCGGTGAGCTGGGAGAATCATTAGCATATCAGGCAAAATGTTTAGTGACATTTCATCTATCTTTACGTTCTGAGTTCAAATTCCACCAAAATCAACTTTGCCTATGGGGGTTAATAAAGTAAATACCAACTGAACAGTGGGGTTCATTTAACCGACTTAGCCCCTTTCTCAAACCTGCTGGTCTTGTGCTAAAATTTGAAGCCAATATAAATAATGGAATTAAATGTAACATAAATAATAGAATATAATAATAAATGCAGTTGAGAAGGATCCTACTCTCTATACTCACCTTTAATTTCAATTAATGTTAAATGAAAATTATGCTTTGTCACAATTCAAAACTTCTAATCTGAGCTCATTTAGTTTTTGTTCACTTCGGACAGTAGACAAATATAAGTGATAGAATGATCTTCACAGTGGACTCTACTAACATCTGGATCCAAACATCATCATCATTGTTGTTTAACATCCACTTTTCTATGCTTGCATGAGTCATAAAATTTGTTGAGGTAGATTTTCTATGGCCTGACGATCTTACCTTATTCCAAGTAAGGTAATATTTCTCCATGACCAGACATTTTCACAGAAGATTGGAAACAAAGGACACCATCTGCATGACAGTGTGATAGCAATATTCATTTACAACTATCACATCAAGTCAAAGCAGGGGGACAGTAACACACAAATTCTCATACATACATACATACATACATCATCGTCATTATCATCATCATTTGACATCTGCTCCCCATGCTGGCATGGATTGGATAGTTTGACATGGCGCTGGCTATCTGGGAGCTGTCCAGATTCCAACCGTCTATTATGACATAGTTTTCATGGTTGGATACCTTTCCTAATACCAACCACTTAGCAGAGTGTACTGGGTGCATTGTATGTGCTATCAGCATAATGCATTTACACACCACTGGCATGGATGCGTTAATGCAGCACTGGCATGCTTTTAAGTGGTTCTCAACTGGGGTCCATATAAAATTTTGTGGGGTCCACGCAGACAAAATAGTAAATTGAGGATTCGCAGTAGTATTTTAAAGATCCAAGAAAAAGATTTTGTTTTGGATGTATTTATTGCAAGAGACAGCTAAGTCTCTTTCTCTAAGGTTTTTACACATTTTAACATGTTTCTGGCAACTGAAACACGTTTTCTCAGAAAATCCTATTACAAACCTATACAAGTGAACATATGAAAAATGAAATAGGAATTTTGAAAGAAGTATGGTGGTGAAGCATGGTCTTTAAACATTGAACCTCATGGAGGCAATGACATGATCAGGACCTTTGGCTATATGCTGTGCTTGAGAAGATTCATCAAGCCAAGTGAAATTATAGTCATGGCTGGTGTCACATAACTGGCACCTATGTTGGTGGCACATAAAAGCATCCATGCTGGTGGCATGTAAAAAGCAACCATTACACTCTTGGAGTGGTTGGCATTAGGAAGGGCATCAAACTGTAGAAACCATGCCAAATCAGATTGGAACTTGGTACAGCTCCCCAGCTTACCAGTACCAATCAAACTGTCTAACCCATACCAGCATGGAAAGTAGATGCTGAATGATGTATCTATAAAACTAGTTTTTAAACATTGAGGTCCACCAGAACAAGTAGTAGTCAAAAAGGGTCCATAGGCAAAAAAAAAAATGGTTGAGAACCACTAGTGTAATATGAAAATGTGTGATGAGCAGTCGCAATAACTAGCATTAGGATGATTTGATAGATGCAGAGATAAGTTTGGTCTGGTAGAGGATGAGTTTGGAAGTGTGAAAAGGATCAAGGAGAATGTTTGGAGTGTTAGTGTGTACTATTTTTAACAGGTCAAACAAATGTGTAGAGATTCCAACAGAAAGTAAACATGTAGGCTAGAGAAAGAAGAAGTAAACATGTAGGCTGGAGAAGGAAGTCATTCTCAGTCTTTTCCAACAACAGATACAATTCTATGTCTAACACAGCAATTTTTCATTCAATATGTCTATAATCCTTTTCTTTCATATGCCTCTACCAAATCAACTCACTTTCATACATTCAGCCAATGCCTTTGATGTATGTATGTATAGACAAATGCAAATTTGTATATGTAAATTGGCTATTACAGTGGTGAAATTAATGAAGTAAATTTTTCTTAAGTATTGCAACTAATGCTAAATATTTAAAGAGAACATGTCAAAATTAAGAGTCCCATCCTATGTAGGTTATGAAGTAGAAAAGTCTCTAAGTTTTGAATATCAGATGTGGTTATGTATACATGATAAAATGTACTCACTGCTGATTTGGAGTGGTTCTTGAATACATGGACATATTCTCCCGTGGAGATAATGAAGGTGAAGCTATTTTAAAAACAGAAACAACAGTTTAAAATCAAACAGTATTTATGTTTCAATATAGAAACTGTAATGAAAATTTTTGTTCTGCCTTATATAGTTGGGGGACGAGGAGGGAAGGGATGCCACCCATGGCCTTTGATGACTCTTTCAGACTGGTAAACTTAATTAATCAATATCTCTGATACTGGAAAATTTCCTAAGGATGTCTTCTGCATTAAGAACATATAGTTAAGTGCAGGCTAACATACATAGTTCAGTGAGCTAAAAAGAATTTTTAATTAATTGAAATTAAACCTATAATAAAAGTCCTTAGCAATTTTTCAAGGAAAGCAAGAGAGAGAACCCTGAAATTTAAATTGGATTATCAATATTTCTTTTATAGAGAGCAGTGCATAGCAGGAATGGTAGACCATTAGATTAATAACAATGTGACCCTTCCTCCACAGCAGAAGTGTTAATGCCACTCCCCTTGCTGAAGAGAATTGGCTTGCAAAAGCTCTGTGCTGGTGTCACATAAAAAGCACCTGTACCAGTGACACATAAAAGGCACCCATACTGGCACCATGTAATAGCAATCATTCTGACACCTCATAAAAGCTGCCATACCAGTGCCATGTAAAAAGTACCCAGCACACTCTTTAAAGTGGTTGGCATTAGGAAGGGCATCCAGCTGTAGAAACCAAGCCAAATCAGACTGGAACCTAGTGCAGCACTCCTGCTTGCCAACTCTGGTGAAACCATCCAACCCATACCAGTGTGGAAAACAGACATAAAGGATGATGATGAGGAAGTGACATTTAGTTACATCTATTTACATACCAGAACAAATCTCACCTAGGTTGATTTAGCCTTCCATTTTTCAGGGTCTATAAATAAATACCAGTCTAGTACTGCAATTTATTAAATTCTTTACATCTCTGCCCCACAATTTACAGCCTAATGCCAAAGTAAGAAATACCTATTATTTCCTTTACAACTTCTTGTAGAATGGACTTATTGTGGCGGAGAGAAAATGCATATAACTGTTTACTCATTCATTTTACATCTGTTTTTCCATGCTAACATAGATTAAATGAATATATCATTGAAACATTGTTTTGCAGCTAGATGCCTTTCTTGTTACTAACCCTTACCTGCTTTCCAATTAAGGGATCTCTTTCACAAGGCACAAAGCAAGCAAGCTAGTGACTTTTGTAGAGCGTAAATATAAGCAAACATGCATGCACATGTGCACACACACAAACACACAAACAAACAAACAAACAAAACAGGCTTCTTTCAGTTTTTATGAAATAAATTCATTCACAAGGCTTTGGTCAGCTAGGAGATAAAACTTTTTATGAAAACCTGCTGTGAAACTAACTGACCATTTTTGATCACTGCTCTGTTGACAAGACAGTTTTTTTTCTATAGTATTTATCAGCTGAGAATAATGTTACCACATAATAAAAAAGCCATTTGCATTTCATTATTGACATCTTTATCATCTTTCAGTTTCCATTCTCATAAATATCGTGTATTGAATGACTACATTGCCCATGCTAATTTCATTAAATTCCTCTCAGGTCATTCTCAGTCTTTTCCAACAACAGATACATCTCTATGTCTAACACAGCAATTTTTCATTCAATATGTATATAATCCTTTTCCTTCATATGTCTCTACCAAACCAACTCACTTTCATACATTCAGCCAATGCCTTTGATGCACAAACCTTTTCTTATCTTACATCCATTCAAATCCTCTCATAAATTAACAGACTACTTTAAAATTATTCTGCTTCAATAGCTGTAAATATCTTGTAATCACTGCTTATGTTTCACTGACATACAACATCACATTTCAAAAACTGGTCATATTTCACTAACATACAACTTCCTACTTCTTATATTTGCCTCACACTTTTAGCAAAAGAGTTTAGCATGTAAACTCAATATCAAAATGTAGATGGCAGTTTGTACATAAAAGCAACGATAAGGATCAGAAGGCATCAAATAAGTGTTCAAATAAATGCAAATTTTATTATTGTTTCTGAACAATGGTGAACAAACGTAAAAACACAGGAGAAAATGAAGTGTGTTCAAAACAACAGATTGCAGATGTTCAGTCTGGAGGAATAAGTTTTGTAAGACATGAATAAATACAGTTGCACTCAGTAATATTTTACAAGTTTCAAGTTTGAGCTGATATAAATTACACGATACAATTGTGTGAGAGTCATCCTGGAGATATAATTCTTGCTGTCTGATGTCAAATTCAGCAACAGGGTAAAAACAATATAAGTTTCTTAACAGCTTGATTCGAATGTCAAGTGAAGAAAAGAGGCAAATTGTCTCAAAGTTGTTAAAACTACTTTGGCTTAATAGCCATAATTACAAAAATAACACCAAGTTATATTTCCATGCTCTATTGAGACAGAGAGAGAGAGCAGTTGGAAAATAGGTAGTGGACAGCTTGACGTCTTTGCTGTAACTGACTTAACTTTTACTTTTGAATGCGCATCAGACTTGTGCTGAAGTTGATGTTTGAAACTTTTGCAATGCTAACCTTAACAGGTCAGGGTCTGTCTCAATTAACTAATTCAAGCTACAGCGAAAACAATAAATTTATGTCTTACTACACACTTTCTAAAATTAGACATATATTCTTAATAAAGTTTTATTGATGCTATCTATCATTACTAACCCTGAATAATTTCATTATTGATCAGGCTATTTGAGCTCAAATCCTGCCCAATGTCAATAAAATAAAGCACCGATCAAGTACTGGTATCAATGAGGCCCTCCCCCTCTCAAAACTGCTGGCTGGTTTTATGCTTAAATTAGAAACAATTATTGATTATCAGTTGCCAAATTAGCAAAACCGGTAGAATGTTAGTATTTAGTTTGTAGTATTTAGCTTCCCCTCTTTACATCTTGAGTTGAAATTGCATCAAGATTGACTTCAACTTTCAAGAGGATGATAACCCAGTATGTTCTGTGGTTAATTCAATCAGCTATAAATCAGCTATATTTCAACCCCTACAGTTTGTTGCCCAATATCAATGTACAAATGTTTTATATTAACATGCTACAGAATACTGTGCCCTTTTCTGTCTCTTCTGTCATTACTAGAATAGTTCCTAGCACTTTGAATTAGTAAACTTTGACAACTTTCACTGAAGGCCATCTGATACACCAGCCATTTGACTTCTTGTCGCATTCCCAAAACTTATACTAAATATTTTTCTCAATTTTCCATCTTCAGAATTGCAACTCACTGGAACTCTTGGCCCAAACTTTCTCTACAAGTATCAAACAACAAAAGGTTACGCTAAAAATCAATCATATAGTGGGAATATTCAGCAATTGTCTGCTGTCACAGTTCATTAGAATATTGCCCATATGACCAATAAAATCTGACTAACCACAGCTTTGCATCAAATAGGCTCTCATGACAATCTTTTCTTTTGGTACATTTCCTTCTGAACCTATCAACCAGTATAAATCCAGTACATTGTAACTACTAGACAGAGCTTTAAGATGCAGAGAGCATTGACAAATACTGTAGGAGTTGGCCAACAGAGATGGTGAACAGCAGATGACAACACAAAGGCAATGAACTGTCAGAGGACGAATGACATTGTAAGTCAGTAGCTGTCAAACAACTAACAACACTTTATCTGTTGTTACAACTACACCAAGAACAAACGCTCTCTAAATGTTTTGTCATTTGTAGTAACAATATTCGTCTTTGTGTACAAAATTACTAGAATTTTGTTTATCATGTGGGCAATATTCTAGCAAATTGCAACATCTGGCAATTGCTGAATATTCCCACTACAATCTTATTGACATCATCATATAGGTATTGAATTGTCCATACTTCCTTGTACTTTGTAATTAAAAAACAAGAAAGCAGTGTATTAAGTAGACTTGAAATTAAAATTTCAAGATATTTTCTTATCTATTTATAAACGTTTAGTTTCTTTTCTTTGTTTTGCTTTTCACAGTTAAACTTTTTAAATGTAGGGAAAACAACAAAGAAAATAAATTCAGATTATTTACCATGTGACTGAACATTAGAAAGATATGATGGTCTACTTGGTGTTGAGTTCCTAGAAGAAAACAGAATAACCAAGGTCTTCAGATTGCTCAAGTTATAAAGCAAAGATAAGAGAAAAAACAACTGATTCAAAAATAGTTCTGATAAAATTCAGTGACTATTGAAGTGAAGTACAATTGTAGCTGTGAAAAAGAGATGTTGTGTGTGCATGCGTGTTTAATAGTCAGTATATGAAGGGCAGTGCGCATGGTCTTTGAAGACCATCGAGACTGATGACATTAAAGCAGTTGATGTTCTGTCTAGACATCTGTTATTTAATGTTTGAAGGAAAAATGTGTCAAGGAAGAGAATTCTGAAAGTTTGCAGATGTGGGAGAAAGAGGAAAACTGTTTAGTATGGAGTTTAAGGCCAGTGAGACACAAGGAGAGGCTGGTATATTGGTTGTATCTGAGAAATGGTGACATATAGTGTGATTTGCAAAAGAAGAAGCCATTATTGTAGTAGTGATAAAAATAGAAACAGTATGTGTGTCAATTAGTGATTACAATCTGTTCATATAAGTGAGTTTTGCCCATCATTTTCCTTTTACTTGCTGGGTGTGCAGGAAGGCTCAGTGCCTGATGAAAGTGAGGCCACTAATGTTCCTCTTGAACCATTATAAGTCAACACCTATGGAAGAGATATGAACAGAGAGAATTCCAGAAGACTGATGTTCTGTCAAGGAAAGATTAGGTATAGTGATTAGTGTGGAACCTCGAGGTGAGGCCAAATCCAAATCCAACCAAATCCAAATCCAACCAAATCCAAAGGGCAAAAGGCCATTACAGTAGCTGTATAAAAGGGAGAGAGAGGTGACAGAATGTCAGTTGGTTGAAATTATCTTTGATGTATGTAGCCTAAGATACTTGTTTGTGCAGCAGCAATACCATTCAGAAGCCGTTTTCTGTAAGTGAGTCAAGGACCTCCTGCGATTTGCTCTGGATCTTGACAATGCTGTTACTCGTGAATGAGGAGAACTTGGTAATAGGGTGCAGTGTCATCATGAAGAATCCATTTCTTCACACTCCACAAATCCAGTCACTTTTGCCAAATGTCCTCCCCCAAATGCTTCAAAGCATCACAGTAGAACTCTCAACTGATAGTCTGGCCCTGAGGGATGAATTCTCAATACACAATACCACATTTTCAGGGGTGACATTCATGGTGGATCTTCCAGATCGCTCGTTATCCTTCAGGAAGGTTCTTCAACTTTTGAAGTGCCTGTGCCACTCAAAATATTGTGTATAACCCATTACCACATTGCTGTAAACTTGCTGAAGCATGATCAATCTGTCTGTAGCAGACTTCCCAAATTTAGTGCGAAATTTTACGTTGGCTGCATGTCCATGGCAAAATCACAAACTACAGTATATACGTGATCACAAAAACAAAAATTTCACAACTTACAAAGTAAACACAGTGATGTCATTCAGCACACTGTCTCATGAAGGTCACCACTAGCTCTCACCATACATGCAACTGTTGCTGCCATCTGTTGGTGCACTACAGAACTAGTCCAGGAACTTTTTGATACCACCTCATAGTTTGGCAATCTGGCAAGTCTTTATGTACATGTAGAAGTATGGCACTTGAAAATGATTGGAGAATAGTTTAATTGAAATATTGTTTAGATAGTTAAAATGTAGATAGAAACTCAGAGTCACTGCTAGCGTATTCTTAAGATGTACATAAACATAAAAGACTACAGTTATGTGAAGTCAAATCCAACTTTTTACTTATTAACAGTAATTTTAAAAGTATCATCTTACCTACTTCCAGAATTTAAACCCTGAAAATATAAAACAAAAACATTTGAGATGATTCTAGGAAATAATAATGAAATCAATGAAGTCCTTAAACTATTTTTCTATGATAGATTTCATCAGCTGTTACTGCTTAGTCTCAAGTTGGCTCTGATTGAGTAGACCTCTTGATCAAAAAGGCATTCCAGCAATGATCACCCTGACTTATCTTTTTCTTTTTTTTCTAAGTGTCATGCATCTAATGGTACACAAAGTCTTAATATCATTTTTAAGAAGGTAGGATATGTTTATTGTTGCCTATGGCCAGCTATATGTTGGTTGTTCAAGGGCAGGGAATGGGAACAAGCTATTTGTACTGACCCCGAATGGGAAGACAAAAAGTGTTGTTTATCATACAACTTTCCAGTAAGTTCCATGTCAACAAATTATATTATTGTTTTGATGAAAATTGTTCATTGCTTGAAAAATATTGTTCAAGTTTAATAAATATGTACTCAATGTAAAGTTTAATAAATATGTACTCAATGCATGAAGTGTCATTGTTGGGCCCAAGACCCATTGAAGAGCCCTCCACAGGAGCTAGCTTAAAAGCCACCTGATAGGGTGGCCTTTAAGCTAGTTTTAAAATAAATTTTTTCACACATGTATTGCCAAGCATTTATCATTAGAACATCAAGATAGTATGTGCAGATCTGGTAGCACTGAAGTTCAGGGAATTTTGATTAAGTCAGAACCATAATCTTTTGAATGTCAGGGAACTTAAAATTATTTCTGGGTAAGCCAAACTATATATTCTTATCTAGAGTTAATCAATTTATACACACTATCTCTCTTTTTTTTTTTTTTTTGTGTTGTAGGGTTGTAACTAAGGTGCTTGGCCTAGTGAAGGTATTGGCCTCGCAATCATAAGGTCTGAATTTGATTTCTGGACTGGACGGCATGTTGTATCCTTAACTCCATCCACTCAGATGAAACTAAATGCCAGCTAAGTGCAGATGCAGCTCCCTCTTCCACCTGTAGTATCCTTGACGTCTTGATGGGTTTAAAGTGGAAAGAGCAAGGTGACTACAAAAGAACCTAAAACAATTAGCAAAAGTCATACTAACTTATAGTGATGGCTATGCTTCTTTGCCTCTTGTAACTAATCCATTAGAAGTCATAAAAAGATCAGCAGTGACTGTTACACAAAGTAGTTTTATCTGTGTTGGTAATGTTACAAGTAGACTGTCATAGCAAATATCATTACAAACAGGCCTTTGCAGGTATATTTTAATATTAACTGCTATCCACAGGATATAACAGAATATCTTATGCGAGTTAATGTATATATAGTCAATACAATGAGATAAGGTATGAGGAGTGCAGAGAGAATGATAAGAAAGAAGAGAAAAATGACAGAAGAAGGGAAGAAAAGAAGATGAGTAAAGCATAATGTTGAATCCCAAATCGAAGTATAATATACTCTCCATTAAAGGGAAGACGACCGTGTTAAGAACACTGGTAGAATGATTCCTTCAGTCACCCCTCTTCAGTCATAACTGAAGGCTTACAACAGAATGAAAATCTGGCAACAAATATAAATTAATTCTGTATCAGAATATATACTTCTTCTATATCATCATCATCATTATTATTTAGCATCCGTTTTCCATGCTGGCATGGGTTAGATGGTTTGAGTGGAATTGGTAAGCCAGAGAGCTGTACCAGGCTCCAGTCTGATTTGGTTTGTTTTCTAAGGCTGGGTGCCTTTCTTAATGCCAATCACCTCAAGAGTGTAGTGGCTGCCTCTTACATATCACCAGCACAGGTGCTTTTTACATGTCACTGTCACTGGTCACAACTATGATTTCACTTGGTTTGACATTACCAAAGGATTATGATTTTGATGTAGTCAGGACTGATTCAGCCTCAGTGCAGTCATAACAACAATATTAACAATAATAACAACAAGGAATAAATAAAGAAATGATAATGATAATATCAGATGACATTTTTAACATATCAAAATGCTCTTCTTTTATCTGCTACATTATCAGTAAAGTTCTGTGGTTCTCAACTATATAACATTTTGTTGTTAAAATTTATCAGCAATAAATGGTTATACTTGTACAATACACAAAATAATTTAACAATTTTTTCTATACAATTCCTAATAATATTTAATTATAAAAATACAATATGATTTTTTTTAAACATTGAATGGCTACGAAGATCCATCTGAGTAAAATAAGAATCAAAAGAGTCCATGAGCAAAAAAATCAGTGAGAAACTGATATGGATCATAGTAACATTTACCTTTTCTGAGATTAACCGCTTCAAATAAAGATTTTCTTCCATTAGTTTGCTGATATCCCTGAAATGGATTTACCATACATAAGAATATTTTTGTGATTTATAGAATATTTTCTACACTTCACTCAGAATAGTAATAAATAGGAGACTGACATTTAGACAAGACCAGAATCAGTAAGTAAATAGCAGAAATATTGACTGATAGATATAAGCAAACAGGTTCCACTCTTCCTTTATAGTTTAGTGGTTAGAACAGAAGAGAACATCATCTAATTGTATAAATAATTGCTACAAAAAAATAAATTTGTGAAGACTATTTCATTCATTCATTCAATCATTGTTGTCATTGTCATCATCATTTAACGTCTGTCTTCCTTGTTGGCATGGTTTTACAGCTGGATGTCCTTCCTAATGCCATAAAATGGACATAAAATATTAAAAGAAAAGGAAATAACTCTGTACATTAGGAAAATGTTTCTGAAAGAATCAGTGTTACGTACTTTTGAAGATCTTGCCTCACTTGAAGAGCTTGATTGATTTGTTTGATGTAAGCATTTTGTTTGTTCACCTGGCAAAAAAAAAAAAAAGATTCCATTAATCAATGGTCCGTTTATAGTAACTACACATCAATACAGTATTTTTTTTTTACCTCAAGACTTATATAATGTTAAATTTTGTTATCTTTGAGGTGAAGTCAGTTCAAATAACATATTGAGAGATAGGTGTCAAATATACTTTTGAAGGTGACACTCAGATTTATCCCTTCCTCTTCTCAATCATATAAAATAACTTGCACATAAGCCAACAGAGTGCATGACTACACAATCTGCAGGAAACACCAGCAAATCTCCTTTAAATAACAACCTATCATCTTAAAAAGAATGATACATTAGACGGACTATGTCCAAATATGAGGGAGAAATGTTACCTTTGATCATAAAACTGCTTGATGAGAGTTGACTGTGCAGGACAATACGAACAACTTTTCTTTTCTAAATATGGCATCAGACAATATATTTTCCTACTGAAACATATCAGCTGTTAGGTTAACATGCTAGACTACCGAGGAGACTAAATGTTTAAATCGTGTTAAGTTATTGTGGTATATCCATCAACAGAATATTTCAACTCTTCCTTCAAAGTTGAATGGTTAGCAGTAAGGACATATATCTCTAAATCTACTTGCTTAAAAAATGTCAGTTTCTAAAAAGTGTATGGCTATTGCCAACAAAAAATTAAGGGTGTGAAATAGTAAGGACAAAAAGAGACAGAAAATCTTGGTTCTTTTCCTTTATAAAGCTAAAAAGGAGAAATAGCCTAGAAGGGTAGGTATTTGAGGAGACACAGCTGGCATCTCATAATTTAAGGCATGACATTTAATTCTAAATCTCAGTTAACTAAGCTGTCCACTCTGCACCATGAAATTAGAATGAAAAATTAGGGTTGGCTCAAAACCCAAGGGACTCTAGATGACATTTACATTTTCAGTTTTGAGATGTAGGAGTAAAATGTAGGGATAAAATCTGTAATCCAATGACACTGCCAGGTTAGAAACAATTAGACCATAGAAATGTTTGTAAAATAATTTGTTAACTTTAATTGATGTGATGAGTGAAGAATGTAATTTTTCAGGTCCTTGCCCTTCATATCAGAGAAACTGATAAATCTATGAAAGCACAGCAAATCTGATGCTATATGATGTTGCTAAATATGACATTAATGAATATAATTTCCACATGGTTCAATAACATTTCTAAGTGCTACAAATCCAATCCTTCTCTAGCAGTGAGTAAACCTATGCATACAGACCTTCAGTTTTCAGATAACAAAGTAGACCAAAAAAATGCAAGTGATATCAAATTAATAAATTTATTGCCATAGAAATAACAATAGAATTCTTTTGTCTTAGTAATAAAAGAATTAAAAATATTAATGATTTCTGAAAATGGTAGAAGGCCACAGCATTTGGGGATAGAGAATAGTCAATTATACCAAAACCAGTTATTAACTGAAATTTATTTTATTAACCTTAGAAGGATGAAAGGCAAAGTCAACCATAGCAGAATTTGAACTCAGAACAAAATACCACAAGATATTTTGTCTGGTGCTCTACTGATTATGTCATGCACTTCCTTTTAATAAGAATAACATCAACATTAATAATAACAATAATATTAAAAGAAGAAAATGAAAATTCTGAATGGAAAAAATTACTTGCCTTATCTCTTAAATAGTTAATAAATCTTCGTCTGTGATTTTTCTGAAATTCAAAGACCTACAAAATAGTTTTTACATATGATACAATATAACATCAACTTTTACTTCTATTTTCTACTTAGCATTTTCTTTTTTAGCAAAATTTATCTGGAAATTAAAGAGCAAAGCTGCAGTGCATTAAACTATGTTAAAAACCAGATAAGTATATTGATCAAATATTGTAAAAATTATATAGAACTAGCAGTATCGCCCGGCGTTGCTCGGGTTTGTAAGGGAAATAACTATATAAGCATTTTTAGAGAGTTATAGCCAAAAAATAGCAAAAAAAATGCATTAAAAATGGAAAAAAAATTATGGTAAATTTTTTTTTAAATCGTTGACCCATCTTAGACATTTTCTGTTTTGGTGTCTTCAAGCCATGAAGTCGTTCTAAAAGAATGCTGGTCTCCTTGACAACGCATTACGACGTTGATTTCCTTACACTCCCTTCCCCACAGCTTCACGAGGGAGGGAAGAAGGGGGAAAAGCAACACAGGTGCAGGCGTGAGCGTGGACACCAACTCCGCCACCATCGACACGCGAAAAAATATGCATTAAAATGGAATAAAAAATGATGTTAAATTATTTTTAAAATCGTAGACTCATTGTAGACGCGCGCTAATACCCAGACGGGCTCAATATGAATCACGACTATAAGATACCCGGTTTTGGTTAAACTGCACCGCAAAATGTGGGAGTAGTTAGGAATCTAAATCGAAGGGGACAGACACTCACACAACTACAGTTTTATATATATAGATATTCCATGTGGAATATGAAGAAATCAGTAATAGTAATTACAAGAACCTGAGAAATTACCTGTATCAGTTGTCTGTTTTGTTTCTTTATCAGTTCAAATGGATCTCCGAAAAATATCTCAACATCAGGTTTCATCTGAAAAGCCATGACAAATAAGCAATGATTGTGAACACAAACTTACCACCAAAAGATTTATACTATATTTATAATTATGAAAACCACAGCAACGAATGTAAATTACAGGCATGACAGTTGTACGCTAGTTTGTATCTATAAGCGGGTGGTTTTACAAGTTACAGTTTCATAGTTTTGAGTTTTCTTCCCACTGAATAAGAATACTAGTAAGTTAATTTCTTTGACGTACTAGTATCTACTTTGCTAAACTGAACTAACCAGAGATGTATTTCTTGCTCAATTTAAAACTATGGAATTTAATCCCAAGCAGCTATGCACCAGTAATAATTCTTTCAATCTTAGTCACTCTTTAAAGATCTGAGGTATCACTAGACATTCTTTGAATTCATGATTGATGTCAAATGCAAGACATCTAAAAGATAATAAAAATGTTTCAAAAATGATTTTTAAAAATTTTGTTTTTTGTGGTCAATGGTGAAGACTAGCCTCAATGTACATTTGAGATTAAAGAAAGCTTCAACAGGACAATTATTGGTATATTGTACACATATTGGCTGTAAAAGATTTGAAAAAAGTATTTCCGTAGGCAACTGATCAGGATGTATTTGCACTCAGAGAGAAACAACAAATAAATCATGTAACGAAAGTAAATGAAGGCGTCTTAGTTGAACTAACAGCAGAAAGAATTTAACGAAACTAATGAACAGATCAGTTCTGCTATAAAATATGCAGTCACATAATATTCTAATAGAAATAAATTTGGTTTAGTTTATTCTTGGGCCCATTTAAACTCTTTGCAGGTTTTTATATAACCTTTGAAAATATTCTGAGTAAACAATTTATTTCATCCTGTTTATTGTGCTGACCCCATGTTGCTGCTAATACATATCAGCTTGCAGTCACAATTTTGCCTTTTGTAACACCAGTGGACAACTTGGCATACAGAATTGTAAGAAGATATGTTTTGGATTAAAGGTAATGTACCTGTATCTACTTTGTATTGTATATTCAAAACTTTTCAGTTTCCAGTCCACTTTACACATAGATGTTTTCATAGGTCTAATTCATTTAATTTATTTCACTTATTTATTGAGCATCTCTGTAATAAACACTTCATTCTGGGGGAAGAATCAAGGTGTACATGTTTGTGTATATGTGTATGAATGTGTCAAACATCTAGTCAACATCATGGTGTTTGGAGGGATCACTAGTGATGGCGATGTTATGCCTCCATTCATCTTCCCACATGGCCGCAGACTCAACACATCAAGAGGCCTACATCAGACTCAACACATCAAGAGGCCTACATCAAGTACCTGAAGGAGGCAGTGCTGCCCTGGGTGAAGAGGGTGGCTGCTGGAAGACCCTAAGTCTGGTAACAGGATGCAGCACTACGCCACACAAGCAGCAGAACCCAGTCATGGCTCCCTAACATCTGGTTACCCAACTCCCTAGACTGCAACCACTTTGATTATTATGGGTTGGACGCAGTTGAGCAAGAGACTAACAAAACTCCTTGTAACACCAAAGATGAACTGAAGACAAGGATTATGGTAGCATTTACCAGATTAAACAAGGCGACTGTCCAGAAGAGTTGCAGGATATTCCAAAGTCATCTGGAAGCTGTGGTTGAAGCCTATGGGAACTTTATTGAATAAATTTACTCTTTAGTATTTCAAGATATGTTTATATAATTTTGGTAAATATACCTGTTAAAATGAGATGTCTGTGTTATTTTCATTTTTGTGTAATTTAGACGACAATTTATTCACTGCACCCAGTGTGTGTGTGTGTGTGTGTATATATATATATATATATGTGTGTGTGTGTGTGGAGGCGCAATGGTCTAGTGGTTAGGGCAGCGGACTCGTGGTCGCAGGATCGCGGTTTCGATTCCCAGACCGGGCGTTGGGAGTGTTTATTGAGCGAAAACACCTAAAAAGCTCCACGAGGCTCAGGCAGGGGGTGGTGATCCCTACTGTACTCTTTCACCACTCTTTCTTCTGTTGGCCTGCTCGCTTAGCCAGCGGAGTGGCGTCATTCGAAGGCTAAAACAATGCGAACGCATTGTGACCAGCGATGTGTAACAACATCTGATGGTCTGGTCGGTCACGTGATCACGTGATATATATATATATATATATATATATATAATTATATCTGAATAAGAAGCACACTCTAGTGTATAGAGCAGTAAAATATTAAATCACTAAAGTTAAAGTCTGATCATAGAGTAACCAATGGTTTTGCATCTATGAAAGCCGCACATTTTGGACAGCTCATCAGACTCCATACAAAAGACAAGTGTAACTGTTTAACTCTTCATCTCTCAGAGGTGGAAATAATGTTCCAGTCAATGGATCAAACGGCCATCAGAGAATGTTCTAGTGGTAGTGAAGATGGGTTGTCTCTGCTCGACCAGCCAATATTGAGAAATAGGGATCTATCTCATGGTCTGCTAACAGATCGTAGTGACGCTTATAAGCTTAATCACCAAATGAAGAAACCTAGTTTTGCTGCAGGTAGTGCTTGAAATGGATGTATTGCGTGAATATTTCTTGATGAGTATTCAGTGAGCCAGGCCTAGTATATTCTCTAAGTATTCTGGCTCGCTCAACAATGCAGATCTTGCAGTCCTACTCCCATTAGTGTAGGGTTTTACATTTGATATCATATGGGGTTCCTTGATCTTTGAGGTGCAAGACACAGCTGGCCAAGAACATGATGAAATGTCTTTCAAGGACCCTGAAGGATGGCCAGTGGTTGTAGAAGCATTGCTTGAAAGCTGTGCTGGCTGATCCAATGTATTTACAGGCTTGGATGATGGTTATGTTCACATTCCTGGTGCATCTCTTGTTGGCACCTAGCCTGGGGATGCTATTGTTGTTGGGGCTGCCATTAGTGTTGCTATCATTATGACACACTGGTCTGGTGGTGCTGCATGTCTTTTGTCGCTGCGGTTGTTATCGCTGTGGTGGCTGTCTCTGGCGATAGGGTTGGCATTGTTGCTGCTGGTAATGTAGGGTGTGGGGCCAATTACTTCAGTGGTGCCATCGGTATCAGTCTGGTCATCCTCTCTGGCTGTGGCATTGGTACTGGGGTCATTGGTGTTGTTGTTGTAACGGAGCCAATAGGCACATACTAAATAGACTTAGAAAAGACATGATTAGCACCCTAGGTTCCATGGTACTCAAGATCGCCATAGAGACAAATCTCACCATAGTTGACTTCCTATACATTACTCTAAGCTTGGGCTCTAGTACACACAGACCCTATCACAAGCCAAATGAGAGGCTGTTCTATATTAACACAGCCTCCTGCCCCCCTCCCCTATCATGTTCAAGAACCTAGTGAAGGGCGTCAGCATAAGGATCTCAAATCTATCCTCTAGTCAAGATGTCTTTGACAATGTCACTCCCTACTACAATAAGGCACTGGCATCCAGTGGGTTTAAAGACTGTATCTCCTACATGCTAGGCCCTAGTACCTAGAAAAGGATGCGCCACTGAAATGTCATTTAGTTTGCCCTACCTTTCTCACTCAATGTCAAGACTTGTGTGGGAAGGCTATTCCTCAGGTTAATAGACAATCACCTCTCTCACACACACACAGATTCAGACATTTATTCAACAAACACAACTTAAGGGTCTCCTTTAGCTGTGCACCCAACATAAAAAATATATTAACTAACAGCCACAAAACATGAGAACAGGCAGGTTGCTCCTTCAAGGTGTACAATGACTGTCTAGTAGGGGTGGGGGTGCTGATGCGAGGTTGAAGGAGTCATTTATGAGGTTATGGTGACATCTAGGTCTGGCAACACAATAACAACAACGTACCATCCAGCAACAATGACAGTACTGGAGGTGGCGACAGTGGCAGAAACATCAGCTCCAATGCCAATGACCCCAGTACCAATACCACAACCAGAGAGGATGACCAGACTGATACCAATGGCACCGATGAAGTAACCAGTCCCACACACTACATTATCAACAACAGCACCCACACCACCACCACCAGCAACAATGCCAACCCTGTCGCCAAAGACAACCACCACACTGATAACTGCAAATACAACAGACATGCCAGCACCACCAGACCATAATGATAGCAACCCTGATGACAGCCCCAACAACAACAACATCCCCCAAGCCCAGGAATGGGAACATAGCCATCACCCAAGCCCGTAAATACATTGGATCAGCCAGCACAGTCTTCAAGCTATGCTTCTACAAACACTGGTCATCCTTCAGGGTCCCAGAATAACGTTTCCTCATGTCCTTGGCCAGCCATGTGTGGCACCTCAAAGATCAAGGGACCCCATATGATATCAAACGGAAGATCTTAGAACAACCTGGCCCCTACACTAATGGGAGCAGGTGCTGCAAGATCTGCATCGTTGAGTGAGCCAGAATATTTAGAGAATATACTAAGCCTGGTTCGCTGAATATTCATCAAGAAATATTCACACAATGCATCCATTTCAAGCGCTACCTGTTGGGATTCTCCATTTGCTGATTAAGCTTATAAGAGTCACTATGATCTGTTAGCAGACTACGAGATAGATCCCTATTTCCTAATATTGATTGGTCTAGCAGAGACAACCCATCCTCTCCAATGCTGGAACTTTCTTCCTCTGATGGCCATTTGACCCATTGACTGAGACATTTTTCCACCTCTGAGAGGTGAAGAGTTAAACTTGTCTTTTGTATGAAGTCTGATAAGCTGCAGCTTTCATGGATGCAAAACCACTGGTTACTCTATGACCAGACTTTAACTTTAGTGATTTAATAATATACATACATATATGTTTCGTTTTTGGATTTGGTTTGCAAGATTCTTTATAGGAGTTCGTGTGTTGAAGCATATTCTGTTGTGTCTGGGGAGAGTCATTTTCTTTTTGTGCCTTAGAGTCAAAACTATTGAAAAGGTTGCAAGACGCAACGAAAATTTTAGGAAAATAAAAATAAGAAAAAAGTGGAAATTTTACTGGTGAGTATATTACATTATAAGGCACAAAAAGAAAATGACTCTCCCCAGACATATACATATATATATACTTACATAGGTAGGTAGGTACATAAGTAATACGGACATACAAGCACACACACACAAGGAGATAGAAACACATGACCATATATACACATACTCCACACACACACACATGCATACACAACTGGCTCATGTGCATACTCACCAAAAATCATATGCATAAACACACTCAAACATACAAACAAAAGGAAACAGAGGTACACACATACATATATACATACATACATACACAAACTCACACACACAACAAAACCTCACTTACAAACAGACAGAGTCAATAGTCACTGAGAAGGTTGCAAAAAGGCACCAAAAGAGCTTTGACAAAAAGAAAATTGGATATTTAGTAAATGAGTAGAATTGAACCAGTGTGTGTGTCAATTATATTGGCATGATGATTCTCCCTAGACACAACAAAATTTGTTTCAAGACATAATTCACATAAAGAATCTTGCAAACCAGATACAAAAACGAAGTATATATATATATATGTATGTATGTATACATACACACACACACACATACATGGTCTAAAGTCTGTCATGAACCAGCTCATTAGGCTAGAGTTTAGTCCAGTTACAATGGCGTGTAAGTGTCCAAGAGTATAATACCCACCCTTTATATAGAATGCCAATCTGTTGCAGTGTTAACCCCTAGTTACTACTGGTATTTATTTGCAGGTGAATGGATGAGAGTGACATGAAATGAGGGGATTTACTCAAGAACACAATGTATTACCTGGTTTAGGAAGTGAAACCATAATTAAGATCATGAGTCCAAAACTTTAACCATGAGGTTATGCACCTTCACAGTATTCAATCCCAGATTAATGTAATGTAGATGTGTAAAAATATGACAGCTGAAGATTACTGAAGAATATACTAATTACATCAGTGTGAATAAACATCAGAAATAACAAGATAAAACTTTTTATAAAAATCCCCAACTGCTTTTAGCCCACACTTATTTTTTATTTACATCATGTCCACCTCAAAGATCAAGGGACCCCATATGATATCAAGCGGAAGATCTTAGAACAACCAGGCCCCTACACTAATGGGAGCGGGTGTTGCAAGATCTGCAGCATCTATTAATTTAATGGCTTTAACCACCCTTAAATTAATTGTACTTAAATCAGATTAATATTGGTTTCAAATTTTGGTACAAGGCCATCTATTTCAGATCAACTTCAATGTTCAAGTAGTATTTATTTTATTGACCCTGAAAGGATGAAAGGAAAAGTTGATCTTAGCAGAATTTGAACTCAAAAAATAAAGATAGATGAAATACCACTAAGCATTTTGTCCAGCATGCTAATGATTTTACAAGCTCACCACCTTTATACAGATTAATATTTATACAAAGAATAGTGTTTGCCTCATTTCTCCTCAACCTCCTCAGATTTTCTACATGTAGTGCATATGTGTCACTTCCAAGCAGCATCACATTTCTTATGTATATTTCTTAGTTTGCTTTTAGAATGACAGGAGAAACTTTTGTTACCATCTAGATAACAACTCTCTGAACTTCTTTCATCTCTCCTTTTTCTCTGACAATAATGTTTTCCCGCAGTCACTTCCAACATTAATTAGATCACCTAGATAGCAGAAACATTCAACTACATCTCTTGAATTATTAAAGCAGCTCCTTAATAATGTCATTCCATGAGAGGCCCTATTGATAACTGTTCTTGTACATCTGAAGTTCTGTCAGCCTGCCATAGAGCCCATTGTGCCTTGTGTATAAACCTTGCTTGCACTGAGTACACATTACTGAGTTCCAACATTCTCCTTTCCTTCATACAAAGCAAAGCCACTTTTTAGAGGGAAGAGGAATTTGTGCATTCTCTTACTAAGGAGCACTTTAGTCCTTGTCATGATAACCATTAGATATTTCAGTTCATGTTTCTACGTTTCAAACATTTGTTTTAACTCCTTGACAAATTCTACTAAAGATTATATATAAACAAGCATCTACCTTATGAAGCACTAAATATTGGGGCAGCTTTGAAAACTTTGTCTTTTTATAGGATATCATAATATCTCCATATAGGGCATCTTCAAAGTAATGACTACAGCCAAACTTAATTATTGGCAACTAAGTTCCCGCCGTTTTTTTTAATTTTGGAATTTATTGCGTTTTTAAATTTTGGAATCTATTTTTTTTCGAGAATTCTATTTTTGAATCATTTTGGAATCTATTTTGTGTTTTTCTAGTTAATTTTAGTTTATTTTCAGATCATTAAAATGGAATGTCAAGTTAAGGAAAATGAGCATTTTCGACACCTGCTTCTTTTTGCTTTTAATCAAGGTTCTAAGGCCGCAAAAGTTGCTCGCGACATTTGTGCTGTGTATGGAGAGGGTGCCATAGCTGAGAAAACCGCTTGTGATTGGTATGCCAAGTTAAAAAATGGAAATTTTGACCTCAAAGACATACCTTGTTCTGGCCATCCTAGTTCGATGAAGAGTGATTAAACCAAATTTTGCATGAAAATTCTCGTTAAATGACAAGGGAACTAGCAGAGAAAATGGAATGCTCTCACACTGCTATAGAGAAGTATCTTCACTCAATGGGAAAGGTTCAGAAGTATGGAGCATAGGTTCCACATGCTTTAAGTGACAACAACAAAAATCAATGAGCCACAATCTCCGCTGGTTTGCTTGCTCGTCACCGCACAACTCATGGACACAAGCAATGATTTCTTTACCAAATTGTTAATGGCGAAGAAAAATGGTGTCTGTACATCAATATGAAGCTGTGTAAGGAATGGCTTAGCCCCAGCAAACAAGTGACACCGCACGTGAAACAAGATCTTCATCCACATAAAACAATGTTGTGTGTATGGTGGAACTGAGAAGGGATTATCCATTACGAATTGCTTGAACAGAACCAAACGGTCAAAGCGGAACTCTATGTTCAACAGATGGAATGACTCAACACGGCTATTCAAGAGAAAAGACCTAATCGACAGCATGGAGTTCTTCTGCTGCATGACAACACCCACCTTCATATCGCTAATATGACTATGGAAATCATTCAAATACATGGCTGGGAAGTGCTGCCACACCCGCCGTACTCTCCTGATTTGTCACCAACAGATTTCCACCTCTTTCAAATGCCTAGTGCAGAGTTTCATCAATACTGATGCAGAATTGAGAGCTTGGTTGGGTCAATTTTTCGAGTCGGAATCGGGTGATTTCTACCAATGAGGTATTGAAAACCTTGTCGAACATTGGGAAGAAGTTGTAAACAAAAAGGGTGAATACATTATTGATTGATTAATTGTTACTTTTTATAAAGAAATTTAAATTTTTAAAAACGGCGAGAACTTAGTTGCCAACCCAATACATGAAACCTTGAAAAGAGGTGGGTTGTAACATATTGTTAATATTTATACCTTTGGCAGAAATATTAGTAGCACAAATGAAATGAAATGACTTCAGTTAAAAACGAAAACTGTTTTGTGGGCTTGGTTTACTGGGAATTTACTCTCTCTGTCTCTGTCTCTCTCTTTCTTAAAACAATTGCATAATTCATTTTAAATTATATACATAAATAAAAACATATATAACTAAGAAGGAAAACAGTGCTGAATATTGTAATTTCATTCAAACCTTTCCTGTCAATAGAATACTGTTGCACACTGCTTTGCACATTTTGCAGTTTTCTCTTGTCCCTGTAAAGAATAAAAAAGAATGTGCAAAACTCCTAAGTTACAGTATATATATATATATACACACACACACACACACACATACATGTGTGTGTGTGTGTGCATGCACGCTTATTTAAAGAAATATATTTATCATTTTAATATGACAAATAATTCAAATCTCAGAGTTACTTTTTTAAGTTAGAAAAGTAATATTTAATATAAACAAACTTATAAGCTATTTTTAGATCAGTATACTTGAAGTGTAGACTGGGTTCCTTCATGTTTTGGTGATAAAAATACAATAAGCACATACATATAGGATCAAGATGTTGAGCTACAGAGAAACAAAATATCAATTTTTGAGAGCCACAGTGGCTTGTTGATTAAGGGTTTATCCCAATTACATGGTATTAATTCAATGAGAAGCAGTTCCCTTGAATAGATGAGAATAGTATATTGCAGGTTTATTTCAATGAGATAATTTGAGAAAATTAGAGTTAATAAAAATTCAATAAATTTGATAACAGTCTAGCTACACATATTTCCAAATTATTTTATTAAGAAATGAAGTCTGCATATCTGAATCACAGATATGTGAGCTGTGAACCTGTAACCAAATCATTTCCAAAGTTTTTATCTGTATGTTTGTTCCAATAGCCGTTGTTATTTTAAAATTACATTTAAATAAAAAAAAAATCTAAATGAATGATGGTTCTTGTACAAAAACCACAAAGCTGCTTACCTTCATTTAAACACTTCTCACAGTAAACATGCCCACAGTTGGTGAGAGAAAATTTAATTCCATTGCCAGGCTGGTTGAAACATAGGTTGCAGTGAAGCCAGTCTACCATTCTATGTCACTTACTCAGAATTAGAAAACTTATAACTGAAAAATATATCAGAAAAAATAAAATATTCGAAATGTCAGTAGGACACAATATGAATTCATATATTGAATTAGCCAGAAAAATATACAAAGTAGAAATGAATATGCAGGGTGCATAAGGTATTTGAGGACATACCTTTTTGGGGTCATTGCTGCAGTTTTTGCTAACTCTATATAATCTTTGTTTCACAAAATAATAATGGCAGACTCTCAGCTTACTCAAGAAATGAAGAGGCATGCTGTTATCATGGCTGTTAATGCTGGTCATAGTGACTTGGAAATATCTTGATTTTTAAAAGTTTCTAAATCTTTTGTCTACAAAGTTTTTAATGAGTAAGAAACTGAAGATGTAAAAGTGTAAAAAGCATTCTAAATGCTCCAAAATCATCAGAACACATGAATGTATCCAGCAAATTCAACAGACCATTGATTACAATCCCAGAAAATCCATGAGGTCAATTGCAAAAGATCTCCATGTGTCAGAAGGAACAATCAGAAATGTTGTCCATGAAAACATCAGACATAAGTCTTATATGATGAAGAAAAGTCAATTTATATCAGAAAAAGCTACAGAAAATTGCTATATCAGATCTAAAAGGCTTTTAAGCAAACTGAAAAATCCAGTAGAAGATTTGATTTGGTTTTTCTCAGATGAGAAAAACTTCAACCAAGATCAAAAAGTTAACAGAAAATGGTTATATGCAGATTCTTCTAAAGTTACAAGAGTTATGCATACAAAATTTCCTGAAACTGTCATGGTTTAGGGGTTGTCAGCAATGAAAGACATGTGATGCCTCTTTATTTCTTTCCACAAGGCCACCTAGATTGAGGTCCTGGAAACAGTTATCAAACCCTGAATAGACAGTATATGCAATGGAAGATCATATGTATTTCAGCAAGACTGCACTATCTTGCATGGCTCAAGTAACACAGAAATAGATGATTGAAAATTTTCATGATCACATATAATCCCTAAAATTTGGACTCCTAATTTACCAGATCTCAATCCACTGGACTATTATGTGTGGAGTGTCAATGAACACACCCATAACACCAAAGATTCTTTGAAAGCCACCATAGTCAGAGTCATATCCAAAATGAACCAGGACCACTTGATCTGAGCATGTAGATGATTTAGATATCATATAGAAGCAGTTATTGAAGTTGAAGAAATGGAGGTTTATTTTTATCCTCTTAGCATTTTTTTTATAATAAATTTATTATCAGTTATTATATATCTGTTTTTAATAAACATAAATCTGTCCTCAGATAACTTATGCGTCCTGTATATGTATATGTGTGTGTTTTTGGTTCCATTAACACAGAAATTAAGCTTTAGCTATTAGGGTTTTTATGCAAACACTTAAAGGAGCTCAATCTAAATGACTTATATGCAGACAACTAATGTATGCAAATGTATCTATCAATCAATTATTATTAACACTATTGCATCACTAAATACTGGATTTAGCAGTGCATTTCTGGCAATCATATCTGTTAAATATTCTCTAGGATTTTCTTGGATTGAAGTTAGGACCTTCTAGGGTAAGGAAAAACGTTTATTTTAATACTAGAATATGAAGGCAGCACATTCTATTGTATAAAATAAACTTTAGTCGACATTGAATCCATAAGAGTTTGTGATAATGTATTTATTTATTTTTTTAAAAAAGGAATTCACATATGAAACATTTCATTCTATATGGTTTGATCAAAATAAGTTTTAAGGTAGAAAATGGGAAATTTAGTGGGGTAAGTGCTGGACAATAATCTTAAATGATTGTCCTGAAGTTATCGAAGTACAGCTCTGATCAAACAATCCTGTGACTGAAGGAGACACTCAAGCCCCTAATAATCCGTCTTTTTTTTTTTAATCTATTTATTGTATCTTGGACTATATTATCAAATGTATCCTTCCTTTTCTAATGGCGGTAAGGTATAATCTGAAAAGCTGTCTGCTATTTCTGAACAAATCTTGGCAGTAATTATCACGTTGGACTTAATGCCTTGTAACATTTAGCTATGGCCCTTGATGTTCACATTGTAATCCTTGAAGATCAACTTTGAATACAACCTTTTGGGGGTTTGATATAAAATACCAGTCGGTTAATACTATTATAATGTATCCAAGACGTTAATGGAATTACAATGGAAGAAGACTACGTATATAGAAGCTTCCCCATCAGTACATATATTATTGTTTTACATTTAGCTGTTATGATAGAACGAAGTAATGAATGCAAAAGACATCAAATACCAAATGCACTTTGATGTTGACATGGCATCGGTATTTAGTATAAAAGATGAAGATGTAGCATATTTAGTAAACCAAGTGAGTGATTTTTTTCACAACAGTAATTAATAATGGTTTCAAAATTTTTGGCACAAGACCAGCAATGACCCCAGTGCTCAACTGGTATTTATTTTATTGACTCCGAAAAATGAAAGGCAAAGTTGATCTCGTCGTAATTTGAAATCAGAATGTGAAGACAAACAATTCTGCCAGTTCGTTGCCATACAACAACAATTAATATTCCAGACTTTATCGACTTAGCCCCACCCTCCTAAATTGCTGGCCTTGTGCCAAAATTTGAAACCAATAGTCCTTTCTGCAATAGGCATAAGCCCTGGAATTTTGAGGGAAGGGATGGTCGATTACGTCGACCCCAGAACTCGACTGGTACTTATTTCATCAACCTCAAAAGGATGAGAGGCAAGTCGATCTCGGCGGAACAGCAGTTAATATTAACATCAAGAACAAGATGAGATATTGGGAATGGTAACAATTCAAACCTATATAGTAGGTCTGTTGTAATGTTTCTCAAAAAGACTGACAAAGGCAACAGGGATCTTTTCGGTTTGAACAGCAGTTTTTCTAGCGGTGTCATATGAAATTGTCACCCATAATTATGACCCTAGTATCGATCTATTGCATTTCAATCTGTTTTAGGGTTAGAGGTGGGGGGAAGGGTATCTTTTTTTCTTCACAAATGTAAATAAACCCAATCTGTTTCTTAAACGAGGGGCATATTCATACGGCACAGAATATTTTCACTTCAATAGACGTCATTGATTGGTTGAAATTGCAGAAATTGAAGAAAAAAAACAACAATTATCTTACAAACTATAGAATTTTCTCAATAAAGCCAAGAAAAAAAGATGTTTTATAAACACTTTCTACCAGTATACGAAGTTTAAAAGTGTTTAGTTACGTGGAAATTATTTTTAAAAACTGCCGTTCAAACCGAAAAGATCCAGCAACATATAGGCATGAATTAAGCTTTTTTTTTTATTGGCATGAAAACAAAGCTGTGGTATTCATAAAGGACATACATTAATAGTCACAATTCTAAAGAGAAAACTGTTCTCTGAAATTCATATTGTTTAGTCAATTTGCATTTTAGTTTGTTACCACGGTTTAGGCATTTCTTTTTGAAGCTGGTCAACTCCAGATCAGCTCTAATAAAACACATTCAAGCCACAACCAGTCTTTTTGTAGCTCAGTGTATTTAGCACTACATTATCCAATATTGCTTCCTTTCCTAAGGCAGTAGGGTGATTTGAGAAAGATCTGGTTTCTATTTTAAGCAGATTGAACAATCACATTAGGTAAATAGAGTAGGAGGGAAGGATGGTAAACTGACTGATCAAATATATATTACGGTATTTGTGAAAGCAGGACGTATTAACACACAATCTTATACACACTATGTTTGATCGTGGTTAAAGTGGAATATCAAACATGAAGGCTGCGAAAAATACAACCTGCAAGAATAGAATAAGTAGATGGCTTTCACAAAATGTCAAAGTCTTTGTCTGTTCATTGAATTCTTTTGCAGAGATGACCTATAAGGAACAATCAAGTGGGACTCCATTTCAAGACAAATTGGTCTGTTGCAAAGGATAAAATAACGTGTCTCGTTGGTCTTTAAATAAATGAAGGGAAAAGATCAAGGATGAAAATTGACTAAAACTAGGGAAGGTTTATGATTTACAATTAATTTCCTCATTTACGAATAAGATTTTTTTACAAAATTGTCTTCAAATATCGCAAAACTTACATTTTGATGACTTTTGTGAATGGCTAACATTTCAATAATAATAATGAATATGAATAAAGTTCACCTCGAAATCACAGAGTGTATATCATTGCTTTTGTCAATCAAGTAGGTTGTTTATCCATAAAACTGCTCGGAAGACAATGCCAACATGAATAAGGAAAATGAAATTGGAAGACGTGGGTGCCTGCAAATATTGTCGTATGTTCGTGTACGAGTATTCCGACATTATCCGGTAACGATCGGTAAATTCCGACAATCTGGTATTGGTGGGCTGTGGACGGTAGTATTGAACTCAGTTAGGTATGGAACTTATTTTATTCGACTAAGAAGAAAGTAAAAAGCAAAGTTCAAGAAATAGAACAGATTTGTCATGAGGAGAAGAGAATTCTAAAGTTTTTAGGCAGAGAAGATGAAAGGCAAAATCGCTACCACTATGATTCGAACTGATTCTGGTATTGTTCATTTTCTGTTGTTTATCTTCAGATTAACCATTACCCAATAGATCAACGATCAAAGGCGCTCCACTCGTGACTATCACGTATTGTTCCAGACATTATTTTGTCTAGGATAACATTAATTAATGTTATTAATTTTTTGACACGATAGAGTTTGATTTCAGAAGATTTACTCACTATTTCTGTCACATCATAAAATAACTTGATGGAAGGGATAAACCAATTGTTTGAGGCTTCTGGAAAAAGTCTGGGAAAGACTTCCGCCACTGCCACCCCCATTTTCTCCCAATTTTTTTTTTTTTCCAAAAACTCCCCGTTTTCGGATACGGAGGTTCCGGAAAATTGCCAAAAGTCGGCATTGTGAAATTTCCCCCACCCCCAACTTCAATTTTGACTTTTTTCCCCCAACACTAACCTCAACCCTAGAACCGTAACTGTAAGTACAGAAATGTTTTGAAATTTTTGTCCGAATCATGATGTCCGTATTTTCCCGCATATTTAAAAAAAAAAAATTTTACAAAGATTTTTGGAAATTTTTTTCAGAATAATAATCTCCGTATTTTTCCTCATATTTTGAAAAAAAAATTGTGAAAAAAAAGTTTAAAATGAAGGAAATGGGGGTGGGGGTGGGAATTTAGAAATGTCGATTTTTGCCAATTTTTTTCCAGATTCGTATTCCCCGTAGCCGAAAATAGGGGTTTGTGTCGGAAAAAAAAATATTCAAGGGTGTGGGGTGGGGGCAGAAGTCTTGTCAAAGTTCGACATTATGTATGTAGGGAATCATGTGATGAAACGAAGTTCTCAGCTATGAATGCTATTTGGCAAAACATGGCCAGATGGCTTTCGTGCTTTTGTAGGCTTACCACCTCTAAAAGAGCTTAAATCAAGTTGAACAAGATATTGTAACCCTGATAAATGATATAGGGTTTGAAAAATAGACGATGTGGTTCAGTTGCTTGGGTAAGTTTGACTAACAAGGTATTGATGATATTCAACAAGACCAAGCTGCAGGGCAAGAAGGGGATATAGAATCTGCACCATATCAATTGACTGTAAAGTATATGTCAAAATATTTGACATGTATAGAGAAAGGTCTACAAGTTTTCATTGATAACGATTCCAATAGTAAATGCAATATAAAAATTACAAGAGGAATTAATATTCAGCTCAGTTCTTACACTGAACTGTATAAAGAGATGGTGCACCGTAAATGTCAAGTAACTCTGGATAAGTTCTTAACCTCTGTGACAGATACTGATGATAATCTGCTAGCAGAGCTGGGTTAAGACCCATAGAGTTCCTAAGTATTTAAAATATTGGCGTAACTTCGGTATATGTACCGGAAGTATCGGATACATTTCAAGAAAGTGTTTTTATGTATATATATATATACAGCGGGTTTCTTTCTGTTTCCGTTTACCAAACCCACTCACAAGGCTTCGGTTGGCCCGAGGCTATAAAAGAAGACACTTGCCCAAGGGGCCACGCAATGGGACTGAACCCGGAATCATGTGGTTCTTATCACACAGCCACGCTTGTGCCTATGTTGTATTGTTCTCCACAAGAAATCTATAACTGTCTTGTCGATATTGACTAATTCATTGGTTGTAAATAAAAATATGTGAACGTAGCGCCATCACACTTCAGTCGGCTATTGTAGATTGTTTGCTTTAGCGCCTCCAATTTGTCGTATTGCTTTGAATTTTTGCGGGAGTTTCAAGGGTGTTTTGAAAACGTATGGCTCCAAGGAGATTGTTCCCTCCCCGACTCCACCACACACATAACTTATAAAAAAAAATAACCTTGCAAACACATCAATTAATAGAAAGCTGATTTCACTACTAGGAAAAAATAGGAAAACAATTTTGAGAAAAGAATTAGTAAAGCAAATTGAGAAACTAATTCCAATTATTTGCTACCAAACTATCAAATACTTTCGTTCGTTTTCAGAAAATGCGGAGAGTTCGCTGGCGCATGCGCAGTTGCGTCGAACCCATTTGAAAACCAAACGTGTGCAACAATGTCCAGGCGAAGACGTGGTTCCTTCAGCGACGACGAAGACAGTAAGTTCATTCTGGTCTTTTCATTTAGCTCAATAATATCATTGATATTTAAGGAGTATGAATTGTATCAGTTATTATATTCACGCGGTAAACTCATCCACGCATAGTCCGCCACTCCTGCTCACTTACCGGCAAACACCCTAGTTTTTGCTCCAACATCATTTTCTCTGTTAATTTTTAATTTGATTTCGAGATTCAATATCGTTTAATTAATAAATAATTTGCCTTTATGAATCGAATGTTTAAAAAATGCAATCATTAATTTCATTCCACTTTTTAAATTGACAATCTGTTTGCCGACCGTTATTCAAGATTTCATGTTTTCACCATTTACCTTTGTAAATTGCAAATTGTTTTGGTTTCGATGTTTTAGTTATTAAACTAGTTTCTGTCTTTGTGTCTGTAAAACTTGGATCCTATCGTTCTAAGTAATCGTATATTTTCTTGTATCTCTTTATGTTTATTGCGTAGTATTGTGTATATGTATACGATGTGTACTTTTTGTGTCTGTTATACACACAAAGATGATAGCACATTGACATCTTAACTAACGTCTCAATTCAAAAAGAATAATAAAACTGAGCGAGAATACTATATGAAACTACAACATAACTTGATAATTGCTTTAAAACTGTCTGGCGGGATAGCATGAGCGTCATGACTCCTTATAATTCGTTTACCCTTAAAACATTAGGCCTTTGTTCTTCGTGAAATGTAATATTTGAGGTCGAGATTCTTGTGACGAGCAAGTAAAAGCATTGTTGTTGGATTTAGTTATGTTTGTCTCCCTCTTGGTTCCTTGTTCAGATCCCACTTAACCGAAATACACTTGGATCGAACCAGTCAACTTTATGAGTTCCTACGAAAAACGAAAAAAGAATCGGTCTTTCTACCTTATTAAGTTTCTTTAATAAAGCCAGACGCCACCTTGTGAACCGATTCCAGTTGATACATTGACGCCAATTCACTGATGCGTCCCCATTGTCTTCAAGAAAAGCCTGCATCTGATTCTCCGCCCTTATAAATTTCTTACTTTATGGCATGTCTTAGACTAAGGGTAATCTGCCGGGTCTCTGTCCTTCTTTCGACCGATCTCTTACTGAAACCCATTTTTATTTTTGTATGTCACATATGTTCTTGGTCAAGAAAACATAAAGCTCACTGATGTTTTACCTCCCTTATAATTCTGATACTTTCTACCTGCATAATAAATCAATCAATGTCTTTTTCATAGAAAAACATAAAAAAAAATCTTGCTTTTGTCTCTAAAATTCCGGTTCTATTTCTATTATTGTAAGTTGCCAATATTTATCCTAGTTTTGACTTATTGTTCACTAATAATTCACAATATATATTAATCTGGACCAACGAGGACGTATCTACCTGGTCGTTTGACCTGTTAAAGATAGCAACCAAAAACCTCTACTCAACATACTTCCCACCGTCTTATAAAGAGAAAGAATATCCTGGAAGAAGCTGTTCCAGATGTCTGGAAAATGGTGTCAGCTTAATTAGGTCTAAGCTTGATCTAATCAGCAACATATCCATGAATTAGTACTTTGACTTGTAATCCTTCTACTTAATTCACATCACTATAAAACGTTAAATGCATTCGACTTCGATTTTCGTGGCTTCTCTGCATATGTGCCACAATCCCCTATGTTCGTTTGCCCTTAAAATATTGGGCATTTGTTCCTAGTGATGTAAAATGTAATATTTGAGGTCGGGATTGCTGTTTACTGTTTTCAATACCGAACTCGTATTTCCGAGACAACCTGTGAAGTATTCCTCGCTAGACATCTAACCGGAAAGAAACCTTAAATATTTTCATTCTGTCGTCTCATTTACAACCTATCAGACTTTTCTACTACCGTCATCACATTTTCTATTTCCAATTTTAATTGGACTCTGGTGCGTCATTTCTTTAAAAATGTCATTCCTCGAGTTGTTGCCCTTGTCTTCGTTTGATTTATTTAGACGCTGTTCAACAATGTTTGCCTCTCCTACATACGAAATATAGTCGCCATCAATTAAAGTTATTGCATTCGCTATAATGTGTTTGCTAGCACTTATTTCACTATCTGTAACTGGCTTGTAAATTACATATTTATAGTCAGAATTACTCAAACACTTTTCATATTAACCTGCCCATGATCATCCACATTGATGTGTTCATTTTTTAAAAATGTCATCATGAAGTTCCAGGTAACTGCAGACGGCTGTATGACTAAGAAGTTTACTTCTCAGGCACATAGCTTCAGGTTCAATTCCACTGCATGACATCATGTCTTCTATTTCAATCTGTAGCCATCCAGTGCCTTTGGAGTTGAGTTGGCTGATGGGAACTGTACAAATCTGTTGTGTTTGTGTGTGTGACTGTTTACTCTTTGCATGAAAAAGTCTGAGCTACAGACAGTGTTGACACTTACTTGTCAACTAATTGTCAGATAGTTCTGCACTTTGGAAGAGGAGTGGAATTAAAATTCCTTGAGAAACCGGTAGGGATTAACAACAAGAAAGGAACTGGGCTCCAAGAACATAACCTCAATAATGTTTGTCTAACCCATGCCAACATGGAAAAATGGATGTAAAAAGTGAATAGATATTTGATCAAATCTTTCTCAGATCTCTTGATTGTATTGAAAAGTTATGGAAACTTCACAGATAGTCAACTAACAGAACCACCGTGTGGTCATTAACCTGTTAGAAATAGCAGCTACATTTCTTCAAGGCTTTGGAAGTTGCCCTGCAAATGTCAATATGGTATTGAAAACGGTACATCTTTGAAAAGTCATTGGCAAACATCACGAACACTTGAGGATGGTCATCTTTTGCCAATTAAACACCCACACTGTTTATTTGATATTTACTTTTATTTAAGTGAAATTTAGTTGAGAGAAAGTGTTTGGAAACCACTTGGAGAGAGGGCCCATTCCTTTTTTGGGAGCAAAAATTTTAATCTGTCTCTCAGTTTAACACCACCTACCCATTGGGTGCCTTTAGCTTTGTGTAAATATCTGGGCTAAGTCTCTGGTCTGAGGACAATTTTCTCCCTCCTTCTTGCTAGTTATGATGTACTGAAAATGGCTATGGACACTGCCATTGCTCCCCTGACTAAACCAATGATTAAAAAAAAAGGCCTTCACTTGTTTTGACATGTTGTAACTAGATGCAGGTGTGGCTATGTGGTCAAGAAGTTTACTGTTCCCAGTTCAGTCCCATTGTGGTACCTTGAGCAAGTGTCTTCTACTATAGCCTAAGGCTGACCACTTGTGTGTGAATTCAGTAGATGGAAACTGAAAGAAGTCTGTCGTGTGTGTGTGTGTATGTTTGTGTCTCTTTGTCATTTCATTACATAACATTGTAAATGAATATTATTTATTTCCAATATTCTGCAAAATGTTTGACCATAGAGAAATATTAGGTTGTCTGGAAAGTGCGTGCTGATTTTTAAAGGAAAGATAAAGGTCAATAAATACTTGCCATTACATTTTTAATCAACCAAATATGAACCATTTTGTTGCACAATGCGTCTCCATCTTTCCTTTAACTTGAAAATACCCTCTTCCCAGAATTGAGGTGGTTTCATGGCAAAGAATTCATCAAGGTATCTTTTTACGTCATCCAAGGAATTGAAATTTTTACCATTAAGGCTATTCTGCAGAGACCTAAATAAGTGGAAATCTGAAGGAGCAATATCTGGTGAATATGGAGGGTGGGGTAACACATCCCAGCTGAGCTGCAGCAATTTTTGTCTGGTTCCCAAAGCATCAAGTGCCGAAAATGAACTTTCTTATCTTCCATTTTAAAGGATTACAGAATTAACACAGGTTATAGGAACATAAACCTTCTTCCACGAAAAGATAGCTTAAACTGTGCTCTAAATGGAGGTGTAGTGAAATCCTATTTTATAGACTCAACCATGTTCTAAAATAAGTCGAAAGGTAAGCTACTATAAATCGGCACGAACTTTCTGGACAACCCAATACCTTGGTTGGAAGCAAATGTTGTTGACAGGAAGGACATCAGGTTGTAGAATACCCGCCTTAATAAGTTCTGTCTGACCCATACAAGCATGGAAAAGTAGATATTTAAAAAAATTATGATTCCATGCTCATGCAAGCCGTATGTAATTATCATATGCTAAATAACAATTGCACTGTAACTTTTTGCTAGTTTTTAGACGTATGTCAATGTTAGACATTGGATGGCAGGGTGTTTGATAAACTGTGCTAATTTGAGAAGTGGAATCACGATATTATATTTCCTGAAAGGATTTGGGTTTTCAGTAAATGGTCATCAGAGTTGGAAATCTGCTGGTTGACAAAGAAATGAGGATATATTTCCTTAATGATCAGATGAATTGCTTGAAATAATAGCCAAATATCACCTTACTCTGTGTTATATATAAATGGCAAGGGCATATTGAATAATAATGTCCTAAATATGCTATGTTTAGGAAAAAAAGACAAGAAGGGTCAATTAGAACTCCTTGGCTGCTCTGTAGCTAAACAACAACCTGCTGGTTGTTCTTGTTGTTTGTTTCTCTCACCCACCCTTGCAGATTTATGGTCAAAAGTGTTCTCGTCATGATCATTGTTTTTTCCCCAAGATTGTTGGCTGTGAGAGATTTGGCTGCTATTTCTAACAGGTTGATTGAACCTGTAAATAATTCCCTCTATTAGGAACCTGTTTTAATAAGGGTAATTTTTTGGAGTCACAGAAATTAACTGAATTTCTCAACTTGACATCTGGAAGGGACAAGCACATTGAATAATGTTATTGTTCTAGCTCCCCATCAGCTTTCAGCAAGCAAACCTATGATGAAAGACATTCCAGCTGTGACCATCCATTTTTTTTTCTTGTTAGTATAGCAAAATTTACATATCAAAATAGAAATAAGAAACTTTACAAAATGCAGGATTTTTATTATTTCTATTATGTTACCACTATTTATTGTTTCAATATAATTACAGCTCGTTCGAGGAAGCGGAGGAGGACAAATGACTTTCTGGATATTGAAGAACGGTTAGAATCTTTGATTACCAGAGTTGGAGAAAAGGTATGTCTGTATAGCACACAGTTTTGTTGTACACATGTAAACTGTTGTAGTTTGTCTAACAGCACTTCATATCTGTCAGAACAAAGCACCCAAATACTTTACATTCAAACAAAACTTTGTGTAGGTCACATGTATTTCAGTGAAATAATTTTTTTCCCCAGAAACATTACTGAAGAATTAAAATTCTATTACAAATTATATTTTCCAAGAATTGGTAGAGTACTAAGACCAAAGACCCTGTAGTATTTCATTACATTGCTTACATTCTTAGTTTAATCTTACTGGAGTCAGCTTCACATTTCTTCCATCCAAGGATTATAAAATAAAATACCAGTCAAGTATGAAGGCAGATATAATCAATTATATCCATTTCAAATTTTAAGCCTTATGCTTATATAAGAAATCCTCATTATTGTTAGACTGGTGCATGACCTGTTGTTTTATGCCTATAATGAGTAATACTTTTTTTTGTATAAAAGATGGCAAAACAGTATTGGAAAAAAAAAACACATTTAGTAGATCAAAATACATATTAGTTTTTAACCGATTTAAAAATTTAATGGGAGAGTTGCGAACCAAACCGAAAGTTAAGCAACAAACAGGCAAATCTAACAATCATTAATTATAAAGATTAGTGAAATGGTGAGCTGATAGAATCGTTAACACGCTAAGCAGAATGCTTAGGGGTGTTTCGTCTGTCCTTATGTTCTGAATTCAAATTCTGCCGAGAACAACTTTGCCCTTCATTCAGGTTTGATAAATTAAGTACCAGTGAAACACTGGGGTCAATATAATTGACTGGTCCCCTCCCCCAAAATTTCAAGCCTTGTGCCTAAAGTAGAAAGGATTATTATAAAAATTAGTGAAGTTGTTAGCGTTGGGCAAAATGCTTTGTAATATTTCCCATATTTAATAGCATATTCTCTTTAGTTCATCATCATTTTATATCAATTTTAAAGTTATATATAAACAAATAAAAGACTGTTATTATAGTATGTATTTCTTTAGGTTTCCAGTGTGTTTCTACAAAATGTTTTCCTTATATTTTCAATTCAGAGCACCTCATCATTGGAGAGTAACCTTGAAGGACTTGCCAATGTACTTGAAACTGATCTACCAAATTACAAGCATAAAATTCTGAAAATATTATGTGAATGGTCAGTTATTTCATTGCCTAAATTTTCTTGATAATAATTTGGTCTTATTTTCAAATTTTATAAATGATTATTATTTTGATATTGATTTATTATCATCAGATATAATGGTTTTATTTACATAAAATAATGAAGCTTTTGATTTGTATGTAATGAGAATTTGTGATGTTAGTTATTTTCTGAAGTTTTTAGTGAGATACAATGTCCAACCTATGTTAGCATGGAAAAGCAGATATTGAGCAAATGAATAGTTATAAGATTATTGTGTTTGACCACTAATCACAATATCATAAGTTCTAATCTTAATATAGATATTGTGTTTTTCCCCCACTTTGCTCAATCCTGTTTCTATAAACAAATTTTTTTAGAAAGAACTAATTTAAAAGAAAAGAGAGAAAAGTGTTCTGTATATACAAAAGCAATCCAAACCTGGATTGTCCCCCATACCAATCCCACAGCTTGACAACCAGTGTTGGTTTGATGTCCCCATAACTTAGCAGTTCAACAAAAAAAGACAAATAGAATAAATACCAGACGTGAAAATAAGTAATGGTTGGATTTACCTAAAACCTTTGAAAGCAGTGCCTTGGCTTGATTGAAACCCGATGACTGAAACAAGTAAAAGATTAAAAATATGTGTGCATCATCTCACACGTTCAGTGCCTTTAACAGAGTCTGCTCTGTTGCAAGCATTTAAATCAGGTCTCTGTTATGAGGGCACATTCTTCTTTCCCTCCTTTCAGTCTCTGTGGCAATGTAAAGCATCATGGGAACTGCTTTCCCTCCTGACAAAAAGAAAAATTTGCATATCCTTAAATTTGAGTACATCCTACCTCTTGCTGCTATGTTTGTTAAACCTGGTACTTAACCCAGCTCTGCTATGGTAGTAAAAATAGAAATTGTAATTTTTTCAACTGAAGTTCCAGTGCAGAATTTACATAACATTTTTTTTTCCCACTTTCAGTGTTGTTCGATTACCTGAGAAGTTAACTGTTTATACAACTTTGGTGGGATTGCTGAATGCCAAGAACTATAACTGCGGGGGCGAGGTATTTATGCTCATCATCATCTATAGTATATATGATAAAATTATATCAGTCATATTCTGTGTGGAAAATAAGAAAAGAATAAATGGCTTTATTTTCTTAGTGTTTTTATTTTTCTTTGGTCTGCAACTATGCTATATTGTAAATTCATTTTGATGTTATTAGTACATTTAGGATTTAGTAAATATACTTGAAGAATGAAAAAGCTGCTGGACTGCTGTTGGCAATTGCTTTAAATGACCCTTTAATCTTGTTTTTTGCTTTCTTTTTTTAATGAGATTCTGTTAATGTAATTGTGGAGTTGCACTTGTTTGGCTAGTAACTTGCTTTGAAATTGTATTGAAACTAAAACATTGTGATTTTATGTCAGTTTTCCTATGCTGGCATGAATCGTTTAGGTCTTGTGACTTTGTGACAGCTCTTCAGCATCTATAATTCACAGGAACTGAGATAAACCAGTCATATTTATCACTGTAATTTAAGATTTTTATAGTCAGATGCAGTAACGGAGTTCATTTTATTGTACCACCATCACTAGAATGATTGTCTGCAGTAGGACTAAAGTGTCCCCTTTATCCTTTCTCCTACTTCAGCTTATATTTAACATATACATCATATTATATTTTATTTTGCGAATATTATATCTTATAAATTGTCCAAACATTTTACTGAACAAAACATAGAGGTTATACATCTGCAGTCTGGTCACTGGAATGATGTCATTATATAGGTTATAGATGTATCATGAAAGTTTTTGACAGTTGTTAGTGTACAATATCTCAAAGTATAAATTAAGCTAAAGCTGTTTTGAATGGCTGTCATGACTACTGTTTTATAATTAGACAATATAATTAATTTAGAAATACTCCACCAATTCACTGTAGTCAGCCTCTCTTATGCCTTAAGGATTTGCTCTGACATCTCTTCGCTACCATCTTTATCTTTTTCCCAGTTACTCCCACCCTTATATAGTTTTGAGTAGCCATATATCTTCTTTATAGCAAGAAAATGGTACTTGCTCTTCTATCATACTTTAGCCCCTCACCATCTGTCATAAAGCCACCTCCCCCTCCCAAATACTCCTCCCTACCACACACTTAATTGAGGAGCCTTTCACCTTCTTTCAAGTTACTTTGGCAACCTCACAAGTGCCAGTGGCATGAAAAAAAAAGCATCCAGTATACTCTATGAAGTGATCAGTATTAAGAAGAGTAGCCATTTGTAGAAGCCATGCCAAGGCTGACATTGGAGTTTGGTGCAGGCCTATAGCTCACTGGATCCTGTCAACCCATGTCAGCATGGCAAACAGACATTAAATAATAATTATGATAATGATTTGGTATTGTCATTTGATATGACAGTCTATTATACACTTTACTTTTCTTGTAGTCCTTAGATTGTTTGAAGTAATTTGTGAAACATTAATAATTCTTGTTGCTATTTGATATAAAATTTTGTTCTTGGATCTCACATATTTTGAGCTTATTATGACATTTAGTTTCTTAAGTGACTTAAATATTTTTCATTCTTTCTACAGTTTGTAGAAATGCTGGTCCGAAATTTAAAAGAATGCCTGAAAGCAGGATATTTTGAAGGTGCCAGGATTATGGTAAGGAGTTCTTAATTGTTGTGTAATAATAATAATTAATCTCAGTATATCAATGGTACATATTATATTTGGAGGAATGAAAAGCAGAATTGGTTGAACTCAAAATATAAAGTAAATAGACCAAAAAGTTTGGTGTGACGCGCTCTGTTCTGCTGTATTGCTTACTGTATTTCCAGACATCAAGGATGTTATTTTCCCCTAAAACAAGTCTCAATAATTATATATCTTTGGACAATGGCTATATCTTTCACAGGCCAATTTAAACTCTATTGTGGTTTAATGTTGGTTTATACTAAACTAACAGTGTTTCCCTATTTTCTTACTTTAAAAGAAAAACAATGCAGGCTATAAAATGACCAACAAGGTGTATTGGGTTGTCTGGAAAGTTTGTGCTGATTTTTAAAGGAAAGAAAAAGATCAATAAATACTTGCCATTACATTTTTAATCAACCAAATATGAACCATTTTGTTGCACAATGCGTCTCCATCTTTCTTTTAACTTGAAAATACCCTCTTCCCAGAATTGAGGTGGTTTCATGGCAAAGAATTCATCAAAGTATCTTTTTACGTCATCCAAGGAATTGAAATTTTTACCATTAAGGCTATTCTGCAGAGACCTGAATAAGTGGAAATCCGAAGGAGCAATATCTGGTGAATATGGAGGGTGGGGTAACACATCCCAGCTGAGCTGCAGCAATTTTTGTCTGGTTCCCAAAGCATCAAGTGCCAAAAATGAACTTTATCTTCCATTTTAAAGGGTTACAGAATTAACACAGGTTGTAGGAACATAAACCTTCTTCCACGAAAAGATAGCTTAAACTGTGCTCTAAATGGAGGTGTAGTCAAATCCTATTTTATAGACTCAACCATGTTCTAAAATAAGTCGAAAGGTAAGCTACTATAGATCGGCACAAACCTCTGGACAACCCAATATATATTACTAAGCCACTAATAAAATATCTGAAACCATATTTTAAGTGCAAATTGGGATACTTAGAGGTCAGGCCATTCCTGATGCCATCAAATATGCTAATAATCATAAAAACTAAGTATATGAGTCACATTTATTTTCTCAACTCCTAGAGCAAGAAATGATTAATTGTTGTTTATTAATCTTTATTTTCAGGTTCGTTTTCTGTGTGACCTGGTCAACTGCCATGTAATTGTGGCTGGATCATTGTTGTCTATGTTTGACAATTTTGTCGAAGTGACTCTTGAAGATAACATTCCTCAGGTTGATTTACCTTTTTATATAGTTTTCTTTGTTATTGTTTTTTATTTTGTCTCTTATATTATGCTATCACTTCTAATCTGTTGGTAACAACCACTTAGCAACAAGCATATGAGTTACTCTTTTTGCTTGCCTGCATTGCTGGAGAAATGGTGCCACAGTTGAATCATAATTGAGTGTTTGATATTTTCACAGACATTCACACTTACGATGGGTTTTTTATTTTATTTTTTAATGATTTTGTCTTACACAAGGCTTGCAGTTGCTGTAGCATAAGGGACTATAAAGAAGGGAAGGAAAAGGGCCTACAATTTCAAAAGATGTCAACTGACAGAAAGCTTAAAGGATTGAATATCATAGACCATAAGAACACAAGATGATGGTCATGAGTTTCAAAGAACAGCAGTTTGAGGGAAAAAAACAAACTATCAGAATGAAGTCAGACTTATGACTAGCAGGAAGCTCAGCAGTGAAATAATGTCTGAGAAGAGAAATGGTGATATGCTTAAAGTCTTAGTATCCTCTTAACAGAGGGTATTAAACCAGAAAATTCATTAGAGTAATGACCATAGAAATACTTATTGGAAATTACTGGAACAGCAGTTACAAAAGCTCCAACTAAGCTCTCCTCTGACCTTGGCACCAAAAGAGTTTTCTCTCTCTGTAGAAAACAGACTCGGAAGTATACTTTAGAAGTGTCATTGCCATTTAACATCCGTTTTCCATGCTAGCATCGATTAGACGGTTTGACTGGAACTGGTAAGCGGGAGAGCTGTACCAAGTTCCAGTTTGAATTGGGCTTGGTTTCTACAGCTGGATACCCTTCCTAATGCCAACCACTCCAAGAGCGTAGTGGGTGCGTTTTAGGTGTCTCTGTCAGAGGTGCCCCTTATGTGTCACCGTCACAGTAGTGTGTGATGCAAAATTATGGTGAGACTTGGGCAGTGAATATGAATTGTCTGCAATGGATAGATATCAGTGAGAGGAGCATGATGTATCGGTTTGTATAGTGCTAACCTACTGGGGAGGCAAAGCACAAGTGAACTGAGATAGCGTGGTTGGCATAAGAGGCATCAGCTGATATAGGTGGGAAAGATGACTATGATGCCATGGATGGGCAATAAATGTTGGTTGAAAATATTCTGTGGGGGAAAAAAAAAGTGATGAGAATCAAATGTCTGGACATCATGATGGCCATCACAAAAAAAGAGCTAACAGTATAGCTCAGAAATACCATCATATGTTTCAACTTGGCATACTATTGTGACAAGTATTAGTGATCAAAATGTGTGGGAACGATACTGTATTATAATCCTAAGCAACCCAGATCAACTTGAGATTAGATTATGAAATATGTAATGTTTCAAAGCTTTAAAAGAAGCACACATACACACACATGGGGGTGCCAAAAAGTTCCTGGCTTTAAGGCCTGGTTGGAAGCCCAACCTTCTGAGTTCTTTTACAGGGCTTAGAATAACTGAAGGACCACTGCAATAAGTGTGTGAATCTGAGAGGGGAATATGTTGAATAAAATCATAACTGCTCCTCCTGTATTTTTTTCTTTTACCCAAAGCCAAGAACTTTTCAGCACCCCCTCATAAATCACAACTAAAGCTGTTGCCATTTACATTCCTTGATTCATTTCAATGCAAATCACCATCAGCCTAATCTTTGTAGTTGCTCTATTTTGCTTGCCTCAGTCTCTCTACTTGCCAGAATGTTTTGCTTCTCATAAATGTTTAGTAATAAGTGCATCACCTGAAATTTAAAAATTAAATTAATCAAAACAAAAATTTACCTGTGTAAGTTTACAAAACCATCCCATTTAGTTCAGAGTAGCAGTTTGTGGGAATCATTGCAATGAACAAACTGAAAATGTAATAGAGAAACATTAATGAAAATCACATGGAAATGTCTTGAAATTTTTGTAACACGGTGTAATTTATTTATTTCAGGTGCGATCCGACTTTTATGTTTATGCAGTTTTATCATCTCTACCATGGGTAAGAATTTTATTTTGTTCAGTTTGTAGATATCTCTTCTAATTTCATAAAAAAGTTTTTCTGTTGTAGAAAACATTCAATTAATTCAGACAATTTGCTTTCAAGATAAGAAACTTCACAAAACCTTATTTGATGTTTCCTTTGCTTGTCTTCAGGTTGGAAGAGAATTGTATGAGAAAAAAGAAACTGAATTAGATAAGCTATTGTTAGTGATTGAGAACTATATCAGGTGAGTTTGCTCTATTTCTGTTGCTACCAGGTGATGGTCTTTAATTCTACAAGGTGCAATGCTTGAATTTAGCAATTTATTTCCAATTTAAGAGCTCAACAATTTTTTCCTGTCTTATAATACCATTTTCTTCATGTTGTCAATTGTTTCATCTCACATCTCGTATAGAACTTTTAAACAGGTGAATAAAGTAACTTACCTTGAATACAGCTCCAGTATATCCTTTTATTTATTAAAGACAGTATGGTTTGATTTGAGAGTGATTTAGTTGATGTTCTAAGTCAAGCAATACAACAAGCACTATGGCAAGAAATTTTGAGTAAACTAGTATTTAAAATATCTGGTCTTTAATCTTTTTTGCTCAATGAGTTTATCAAGTTTGTCTTGTGCATTCAGTGCACCAGTTTTGGTTTACTCTCCTTTAACCATCATATCTCCTTTGTTTTTGTTGCCATACAACATCCAACTTCTTACACTGCTATCATATAATCTGCTGTAGATTGTGAACAAAACTTCACAACTAGTCCCACCAGAAGTACTAATTAGAGCATCCCAAGAAATATTCTTTTGATAGACATGACAATGTTTAGCGTTCTCTAAATGAGATTTACTATTATGATTAACTACTTTTCACACCTCAAGATTTAATTAAGTTGGTTTAAGAAACCAACTTAATTTTCATCATAATCAGTTCACTTTAGCATTCCCTCACTAGGCTTGTGATAGGACACTAAACCTTAAAGCCACTGAGCAAAAATAGGCAGGCTGGTTATTATTTTATATTTCTAACAAAATTTCAAATCTCACTATATCTTTCAGTATGTATATATATTTTCTTTTTAGTTATAAGAAGTATTGCATTATACCTTTAAAATTGATATTTATTGAACCATATAAGCTAATATCAGTACTTGTTTATGTACGCGTGCGTGCCAACACACACACACAAACAAATTCTTGTCTCATGAGCCTCTTTGTAACTTCTGCTGATTGAAAATAAAAAAATATTTATACTTGTGTTTTGAGTTATATTTATAATGTGTGTGCGTGCATATCTATATATGAGAGAGAGAGAGGGGTGATGATGATATGTACACATACATATAGAAAAGAAATGATAAATAGAACTCAAGACAATTGTATATTTTAAACACAGCAGATCCATAAGAAAATATTATCTCTGAATGACTAGCATGGTAATTTTGCATTTTATGATGTATATATATTAAGTATACTACACAGGTGGCTATTTATATATATACAAACGTGTGTGTGTACTGAGTATTTTTTTGTCCTGTTTGTACACCCAAATATATATGTATATATATTTGTTTGTTTTTATTTTTCTTGTACAGTAAAAGATCAAAATCTCATGTTGCTGCTCTGAAAGTTTGGTCCAAAGATACTCCTCACCCACAAGAAGAGGTAAATTTTATTTCTCAAATCCAAAGTGCTTTCAACTAATCATCATCCCTACTATTGCCACCATTCTAACATTATTTTCATACTATAATAGTTTCAATGCTGTGAGATTTCTATCTGATCGATAGAGAACCAGGAGTTTACTTGTAACAGAGTTATGAAAGTAGTTAGCAACTGGGGCACCTATGAACTGAAGTTCATGAAGTATTCTGACAGCTGACTATTGGTTAATTAAGTAAACTTGTACCTGGGGATTAAAGAAAGAGTGGCAGAAGTCAAAGAACTGTTAGCATTTATCAACAATGTGTTACTCTTTGCATGGAGGAAGTTGGGGACATTAATGTATTTTGGTAGTGATTGGAGAGGAATGTTGAGTGTGTAACCTTAACCTCAATGAGAGTCAACAGAGAGATGAGCTTCATCGTCTAAACTTGCCATATTCAATCCAAATAGGGAAGGCACGTGGTTAGGGTATTCAGCTCATGATCATAAGGTCGTGAGTTCAATTCCTGATGATGCATAGTGTCCTTGAACAAGACACTTTATTTCCCGTTGCTCCAGTCCACACAGCTGGCAAAAATGAGTGGTACCTGTATTTCAAAGTGCCAACCTTATTACACTCTGGGTCATGTTGAATCTCCTTGAGAACTACATTAACCCTTTCGTTACTGTATTTATTTTGAGATGCTCTGTGCTTCTTTCGATTAATTTTAAGTATAACAAAGAATTTAGTAAAATAACTTAGTTATCATTCAGCTAGTGTTAAGAACATAAATTGTGACTAAGGTTGTTTGGTGGAAGATTTTAATTCAGAACATATGAAAACAAGACATTTGCACTACAGA
>NC_042999.1:70188798-70376298 GCF_006345805.1 Octopus sinensis | reverse complement strand
TTACTGGCACAGAAATTTGGATAATTTTGTGTGCCATAGAAAGATGAGAATCTTGACATTTAGAGCATTTTACATCCTATTTCTTATCTTTTTCCCTAGATCCCAGCTTTTGATTTGTTGGAATACCACTGAAGCAGTTTAATTTGGCAAAGTCCATCCTTTTCCAAAGGAGGCATTTTTTAACTTATGCTCAGCATTTGTGCATAATTACACCATTTGTTAAAGTTTTCCAATGAACCAATTCACTGATTCAAGCTTACAAGACACTAGTTATATTGTACTTCTGCTACCTACAGAGGTGTATTTTGCATTCCCATGGAACCTATTTAGAATTTGGTGGACTGAGCCATTGACAGTAGGTGTCTCTATGCCAGAAACACACAGCAGTATTAATGATGGGTCAAAGGTGGCTTTCTGGCAGAACCTAGCATGCCAGGCAAAATGATTAGCAACATTTCGTCCATCTTCATATTCTGAGTTCAAATTTTATCGACCCCAGTTAGGGTCAATAAAATTAGCACCAGTTGAGCACTGGGGTTGATGTAATCGGTGTACCCCCTACCCCGAAATTGTTAGCCTTGTACCAAAATTTGAAACCAATATTAATGATGGGACATCAGTCATCCTTTCAGCACCCAATTCACTCATCCAACTGTGGAAGTGAACATATACAATCTTTTCTTTTATAAAAATTCATGAAACACCTACACACCACATAAACTGTTATATTCTTCTTTTTGCACCCAACACAGCTGAGATAACTTGCTAGAAATAGCAACCAAATCTTCCAACCTATTCATCATTATTTTTACATCTGTTTTTCTTCCATGCTTGCTTAGATTGGACAGATCTTTTTCCATACACCATCCCATTATTTGTTTTACATTCCAACTAAAATTTGTGAAATAAGATAGGTTTGTAAGAGGAATTAGTTCTAGTGTTTCAAGCCAGTTCTTTTTGAAGAAAAACATTTTCTTCAAAGAAGGCCTCTTCCTAGAATATCAGAACTCACCTTTCCTTATATTACACAAATTTATCATATTTTAATGTTTTGTTAAAACAGACAATTGGAGCCGGGCACAGCCCCTTGTCAAACTGTTTAACCCATGCAGGATGGAAAACAAATGTTAAATGATGATGAGATACCATTATTTGGTTAGACCCCACCATTCACATTCATTTTGTCATTCATCAATAAAATAAAATCAGTACATGGGGTCAGTATAACCACACATATCCTACTAAGCAGTACCCCATCATGGCTAGAGTCAGTAAACTGGAGGTAGTGAATAAATGAACCCAATGTCTAAATCTCCAGACTCCTATCCCTCAGTAAAGCAGTGTCATACTTCTTTCACATCCTCCATCTAAATCTAAACATGTCATCCTCTTTTAACATCTGCTTTAAATGCATGGGTTGGATGGTTTGACATGGAGCTGGCTAGCATGAGCTGTCCAGTCTCCAACTGTCTGCTGAGGCATGGTTTCTACAGCTGGATACCCTTCCTAATGCCAACCACTCAACAGAGTGTGCTGGGTGCTTTCTGTGTGCCACCTGCATGGGTGCATTTATGTAGCACTAGCATGGATGCTTTTTAAGTAGCACCAGCATCTGAAAGGGTGAGCCTGTATCTGTGGGAGATAGCGATTTTACTTAGCTTGATGTGTCTTATCAAGTACAGCTAATCCACCACATCTCCCAGCCCCTTGTCATTTCCTTAATGTCACCCGAGTAATCTTAACTTCTTTTTTTCCCTCCCAATAGGGCCCTGTCCTACCTGGGAGCCACTCAATTGAACGATATTTAATTGAAGACCAGTTGCACAGTATTATTTCTACCAACCATAACGAAAGAAAAGATTGGTATGTATTGCTTTAGTTCCTGTCCAACTCTTGAAATAACAGCTATGTTTGTTATCTGATATTCACAATAGGAATAGATTGGTGTACATGTGACTGTTAAATCTGTGACTGTTTGTCCCCCACCACTGCTTGAAAACTGGTATTGCTGTATTACGTTCCTGTAACTTAGCAGTTCAGCAAATGAGGGTGATGGGATAAGTACCAGGCTTATAAAAAATAAGTACTGGGGTCGATTCATGTGACTAAAATTCATCGAGGTGATGCCCAGCATGGCCACAGTCTTATGACTTGAACAAGTAAAAGATAATAGAGAAACTGAAGTTAGCAGAGTTGGATGGTATGATGAGGGTTACAACACAATGCCAGCAGGAAAACGTAAACTTTTAACCATGTGGTCAGCATCTTTATTTATCCTCATTTGTCATATATCTGTACCATAAATTAAGAAGTTTACTTTCCAGCCATATAGTTCTGGGTTTAATCCCAGTGCTTAGCACCTTGGGTTGACCAAAGTCTTGTGGATGTAATTTGGTAGATAAAACCTATAGGAAACCCTTTTGGTGGACTGTACTCAGTACTAGCTGTTAAACTGGCAACAGAGATTAAGTCTAACACCACCATCTGGCCTTTGGGTGCCTTTAGCATTTAAACTGGTCGTATCTAGCCAATATATTCTACTTGTTTTATGGCCAGATCATGCATCTCATACCTACCCTACAATGCCATTCTAAAAATTAGCATTCTGATTACTCTGTCAGATGTAATGCTTATTTATTCACATTATTTTGATGATGTCATCATGGATGCTCCTTTCAAACCATCCAACCCATGCCAGCATGGAAGGAGGATGTTAAATGATGATGATGACATCATCAAGATTTTGAAGTTTCAAGATAATTCATGATTAATTCAAAATAATGCAATAAATAAGGGTTACCCCTGACAGGGCAGTCTCAATGCTAAAGGGTTAAACAGGTCTACTGAGTTGCGAGTATTCAGAGTAAGTATTTATGATTTCTTCTTCCCTTTTCCATTACCAGTCTTAGATACCTTGAAAAAAGTCATAGGTGCTGCACTGCCTCACCTGACAAAGACAAAAAGGGGGGTCTAAGGCCTCTCCTTTGTGAAATATTTCTCTTTATTTTTAAACTGTCTGATGTATTTGCAGTGCCACATTGCTTCTTGGTCTTCATAATAAGAATAAAATACCTCTGAATTATATGATAGTTGAGGTGAGTTTTTCAAATAATTTTACCTTGTTTCAAAATTTTCTCTTTCACACACATACATTTAAAATATATATTTACTATGGAGATGTACTTGCATAGCATGTGACCTGATCTGAGATTGTGTACTGGAACGAAAATAATTGCAGCGTGGAAGGTGTTTGTAAGCTATTTAAGAAACACACAAAAACCGTTAGATTCACTTCAACATTTGAATTTATTTAAATATATTTACTAATTTTTCCTTTTATTAATTCATATATTTTCCACCTTGCTTTATGAAAATTGACCACATGTATAAAAAATAGTGTGTGTGTGTGTGTGTGGCTTGAGAAGATTATACATCCTTGTTTCTCTTCCTTTAATTGATTTATGCACAGTAGTTTTGAATCTGATGTACAAATTTAAATTTAAAAAAATTTTTTTGCAGGTTATGTTTGCTCAACTCATGAATCTACCACGGGCACCATTTTTGGAATTGTTCTATGGCTCAACTTTGATTGAGCTCTGTAAGCTGCAACCTAGCTCCATGCCACAAGTCGTATCCTTATTGAAAACTCCTCCACACCCAATCATCTTCCTTCTGTTCACTTTGTTACTGTCTGTTTCTTTGAAGTGATGAAAAAATTTAAACCTTAATTTACACTACTAACTTTATAGTGTAGTTAAGTGCAATTTACAATGTTAAAGATCTTATCTATATTTATATCAAGCTCAGCAGGAACTTATGGTAGATGAATATTTGAAAGTTGTTACACAACTGACCTACTGAACTAGCTTGATATTTTTTAATCAAGGAAGCTAGAGAGTTTCTAAAACTAGTAAATTATCAGATTCATTATGTTACAGTATTAAGTGCTCTCAATTCACCCCCCCCCCCTTTTTTTTTAAGGTAAAGGTTCCCAATCTTTTCACAATCAAAGAAATTTTGTTTTAAATTTTCCCACAAACCCTATGCTTTTTGAAAGTTCTACCTACTCAACAGATCTTTTAACTCAGGGATGCTGAGTACTACTTTTATGGATCCCCAGAGGTTTGTGGTCCCCTGGTTGTGAATTACTGCTATAGGGGTCAGTTAATTTAGTTCTTCTTGTCAAACTTAAGAGAGATCTTCCTCTATACAGTTGTTCAAGGTAATAAAAAAAGAAGCTGCTGTCTTAAAAAGGAGCTACACATTGTGTAGTGTTGTTCTAAATATAGAAAGACTGGGGTGGGGACATGGTTGCAACAAGTGCACTTTAGATCATATTATATATGCATCTTTCTTTTTGTCTTTGTCCTCATGCCTGTATATTGCGCTAGTTTTGAATAATACTTTCGGAAATCTATCATTGTTTAATGTCCACTTTCCATGCTGGCATGGGTTGGACAGTTTGAGGACTGGCAAGCCAGGAAGCTGCACTAGGGTTCAATCTGATCTGGCAAGGTTTCTAAAGTTGGATGCCCTTCCTAATGCCAACCACTCCAAGAGTGTAGTGGGTGCTTGCTTTTTACGTGCCCCTGGCACAAGGGCCAGTCAGGCTGCATTGGCATCAATCATGATTGAATGGTGCTTTTTATGTGCCAATGGCACGGGAATCAGTCAGGTGGCTCTGGTATTGACCACACTCAAATGGTGCTTTTTACATGCTCAAGTGGTGCTTCTTATGTGCCACCGGCATGGGTGCCAGTCAGCAGCACTGGCATCAGCCACCACTTGGCTCAACAGGCCTTCTCAAGCAAAGCATATTGCCTGATTGAAAGGTACTTTTAAATGGGCTGGTTATATAACACTGGCATTGGCCATATCTATGATCTCACTTGGCTTGTCATTGCCTCTGTGACATTACACATCCAGCGGAGCATACTAGCTTCATTTCTTTCAAGCCTACGCATATCCTCTGCAGTCACAGCACGTTTCACTACTGTGTAGCATGACTGTTCGCACACATACTATCTTCCTAGTTAGCCTTCCTTTGATATTGCTGCACCTCTTATGTGTCCATAGCTTACACTGAGTGCATCTTACGGAGTTTCTACCTACACCTTTTCTACAGATCAAGCAGGGCCATCTACCTGAAGGGATTTGTCTACCTTCCTACTTACTAAGACTTTGGCTTTTGCTAGATTGACTTTAAGGTTCTTTGATTCTAGACGTTACTTCCACACCTGAAACTTCTAGTTCTGATAGTGACTCAGCTGTAAGACCAAGATCATCAACATAGAGGAGCTCCCAGGGACATCTTGTCTTGAATTCCTCTTTTATTGCCTGGAGGACTATGATGAATAAGAGGGGGCTGAGGACTGATCCTTGGCGGTCCCCTACCTGGAATTCTTCGCTATACTTGTTGCCAACCCTCACCTTACTGACAGTGTTCCTGTACATGGCTTGTACAGCTCTCACCAACCACCCATCTATCCCTAGTTTCTGCATTGACCAACAGATAAGGGATCAGGATATATATATATATATATATATATCGTAGATCTAAACAACAAGATTTTGATGCATTCTTGAAAGACATTATTGTCTTGCAATCAAATAAAGCTGAGAGTCCCAAGCAACCTCTGTGATAAGTAATGTTGTCTTAGTAGGAATCAAAGTAACCACAACCATCCTATTTTTGCACTTGATTGTTCTAGCTAATCTTGTGTTACTTCTTTGTCTATCAACATGGGGAATAATGCTAAATCTTCCTTCATGGTCGTGTAACTGATACTATTCAGAACAATCAAACACTTGCAAACTTCAGTTCTGGATAACAGTTTTTAGTATGAAAATTGAAAAATGCCATCCGTATTGGACTGTACAGTTCTGTGCTTTACACCAGGGGATCCCAACCAATCCAGACTGTGAACCAGTAACCGGCCACACAAAAAAGAAAAAAATTTAGAATTTTATGGAGGCCCAATGGTTAGGGCAGCGGATTTGCAGTCGTAGGATCGCGGTTTTGATTCCCAGACCAGGCGTTGTGAGTGTTTCTTGAGCGAAAACACCTAAAAACAAAAACAAAAAACAGCTCCATAAGGCTCCAGCAGGGGGTGGTGGCGATCCCTGCTGTACTCTTTCACCACAACTTTCTCTCACTCTTTCTTCGGTTGGCCTGCTCGCTCAGCCAGCGGAGTGGCATCATTTGAAGGCTAAAACAATGCGAAGTGCATTGTGACCAACGATGTGTAGCAACATCTGATAGCCTGGTCGGTCACGGTATCATTTCTATTTTATTGTCACAGTCTACAGGGTGTTTTTGCATTATATAATAATCATGGTGGTGAGCTTGTAGAAGTGCTCAGCAGTATTTCATGTCTTTACATTTTGAGTTCAAATTCTGACATGGTCAACTTAGCCTTTCATATTTTTGAGACTGATAAAATGAATACCATTTGAGCATTGACTTCCCCCACTCCTCAAAATTGTTGGCCTTATGTCAAAGTAAGAAAGGATTATATAAGTTATAATTAATTAATATATCATGCACTTTTTTTTTTTTTTTGTTATGCATGTGATCCCTTGGTCCATATAAAAATTGACTTGCACAAAACCAATCTGTACTGCAAAAAAAAGTTGGGAGCACAGTTTTATGCTACCTACATATGTTTGCTTTTTGTACTTTAGGTAATCAAAATTTGCATACCCTACATATACAGCCAGTTTAATTTGTGGCCTCTTTTTGGTCTCTGGGTACTCTGATATCACCACCTTTCATAGCCATTGTAATTAAAAGGTGACAGGTAAAGGATCAAATGTTTTTTAAGAGCAGTCAAGTGTTCTTAGGAGTTGTACTCTATTGGCTAATATCAGTTTCAAATTTTGGCTCAAAACTAATGAGTGTGGTGGAGGAGGTAAGTCAGTTACATTGACACACACACCCCCTCCCCAGTGTTCAACTGATACATCCGAAAGGATGAATGGTAAAGTTGACCTCAGTGGAATTTGAACTCAGAATGTAAAGACAGTCAAAATGCCACTAAGTATTTTGCCCGGCGTGCTAACGATTCTGCCAGCTCACTGCCATATTCTCTTGACTAATATCACAAATTGTAGCTCATTAAAACCATCTTTGTTATTGTCTTCATCTTCATGCTCTTATATCTTGCTTTATATATCTTGATACAATACTATCTGAAATATATGTTGTCATTGTTTGCCTTAACTCTTGTACAGTTGGCTCAAGCAACAGAGATGGTTTTTGACAGAATAGAGTCTATGAAAACCTCCTCTATTGTAAGGTAATACATGTTTTGACATATCTGGAAATAAGTTGCAGTTGAAGATTTAATTTGCAGGGATGTATAGGGACAAGCATGGCTGTGTGGTTGAAAACGTTTACTTCACAGCCATGTAGTTTAAGGTTGAGTCCCATTGAATTGCACTTTGGGCAAGTATCTGCAGTTATGGCCCTGCCCAGGCCAACCAGTGTTTTGATGGTGAATTTGGTAGACAGAAACTGTACAAAGCCTGTTGTATAGATATGTTTGTGTGAATTCTTTTATTCTTTTCAGTCATTTGACTGTGGCCATGTGGAAGCACTGCCTTAAAGGGTTTTAGTTGAAGAAATCAACCCGGGGATTTATTCTTTGTAAGCCAAGTACTTATTCTATTGGGGTCTTTTGCCAAACCACTAAGTTATGGGTACTTAAGCACACCAGCATTGGTTATCAAGCAATGGTGGGGAGACAAACACACACACATAAATATATACACTCTGCTGGGTAGTTGGTGTTAGGAAGGGCATCCAGCCATAAAAACGCTGCCAAAACAGACAAAGAAGCCTGGTGCAGGCTCCTACGTAGCTGGCTGAAGTCAAACCATCCAACCCATGCCATCATGGAAGATGGATGTTAAACAGTGACAATGATGATATATATGACAGGCTTCTTTTAGTTTCAGTCTATCAAATCCACTCACAAGGCTTTAGTCAGCCTGAAGTTGTAGTAGAAGACACCTGCCCAAGGGAGAGCCTGGAACCATGTGGTTAGGAAACAAGCTTCTTACCACACAACCATGCCTGTGTTTCTCCAAAATATCGCTAAGCTATGGACAATAATGTCATTCTATGTCGACAAGTCATCCAGTAGTTCTGCACTTTTAAAGACAAGTAGAATGAAAATTTCCTTACTTGATAAACAGAAAAGGGTTAGTGACTGAATGAACATCCAGCTACAAAAACAATGCTTCAATAATATGGATTTGTCTAACTTTGGGTGGTGCCTTTAGCCATTCTAAAACAAGCATTTGAACCAGGCCTCCAGTTTGAGGATACCTTCATTCTCACCTGTCTCAGAGGTCCTGTAAAGGTTCATGGATTCTGCTTTGTGGTCTTGGGTTCAATCCAATGCATGGCACCTTAGGCAAGTGTATTCCTCTATAGCTCTTGACCACCCAAAGCATTGTGATTGGATTTGTTAGATGGAAACTGAAAGAAGCCTGTTGTGTGTTTGTGTTTGTTCCTCGCCACTGCTTGGGAACCTGTGTCAGTTCGTTTACATCCCTGTAACTTAGCAATTTAGCAAAAGAGAGACCAATAAGATTAGTAGTCTTAAAAATAAGTGTTGAGGTCGATATGTCCAACTAAAACCCTTGAAAGCAAAGCCCCTGCATAGCCACAGTCAATTGTCTGAAACAAGTAAAAGCAATAAAAGTGAAAAGAAGTAAAAGAAACAAGCAATAATTGAAGTTGGTCTCATAAAGTCCTCCTTTGTTGGTTTTAAGTACTTCTAACTAGATCAGAGAAGAGGGGCTGGTATATCAAGCAGGGTCAGCTATCCTGGGTAGATGTTACTATCATAGGCAGAGCTACCATACAGATATAGCTACACTGGGATTACATACCATATAGACGTGGCATTTGATTTACATTACTGAATTTTGGGTTAATATAAAACTCTTATGTTGAAACTTGGTCTTCATTATAAAGAATATTTGGAATTTTCATGAGGGACATTTCACTGCTGATTTAGACAGATTGAGTTTCTATGGAGTTGTTTCTGTCACTTGATTAGAGAAAATATTGATGGTTGTTTTTGAAAATATATATCTGTTGTGTGTATGTGTGTATATATATATATGTTGTATGTACATATGTGTATGTGTGTTGTATGTACATATATGTGTGTATGTATGTACAAGGAGGTGCTGAAAAGTTCTTGGCTTTAAGAGTATCACAAAAGGCCTGGTTGGAGGTCCAACTTTCCATGTTCTTTTACAGGGCTTAGAAAAACTGAAGGACCACTGCAATAAGTGTGTGAATCTGAGAGGGTAATATGTTAAATAAAGTCATAATTAATTGATCCTCCTGTATTTTCTTTTATCCAAAGTCAGGAAATTTTCAACACCAGCTTATATATATATATATATATATACATATATATATATATATAATATATTTATATATAACTAGTTGATCTACTCTTAAGAGCCCTGTAGTTTCATTTTGGGCTCCCTTTTCACAGTAAGGCTAAACAGTGTTTAGTAAGCAAAGTTGTAGCTCTCTTTACGCACATGCATATATAAAATAACATGCAGAAAACAGGTATGGTGTTCAATGCTTTATGAAACATATGCATGTTTCATTAAAATGCTGTAATAATTACATAATAGTTGTAGAAACATTATGCAATCTTGCATCTTATTTCATTTGTGTTCCACAGTATCTTTAAATATATATTTGTGTGTGTGTCTCTGTAAAAATGTATGTTGTCTAGTGGTGCAACGCAGTTGATGTAAAATTTAAGCTACTAGTCTTGTTGATCAATAATTCACCACTTTAAACCCATAAGCTAGTCTGCCAGTCTGATTTTTGCCTTCTCTTTAACCTTATCCATTGAAAATTCTTTGTAGGGTTTCAAAATGGTTTGCCTATCATTTGAGTAATTTCCAGTTCTGTTGGAGCTGGGATGACTGGGTCTCCTGTGCATCACAAGATATTGATATGCCCAAACCTAAATTCATCCAAGAGACTTTATTGAGATGTCTTCGGTGAGTATCAATAACTCTCTTAATTCTGAGCCAAAATAGTTTCTTGATCAAACCTTTAACCCTTTTAGTTTTAAAATCAGCCCAAATATTTTGCCAGTTTTATGTTGAGACTGGCCGTGTTCAGCCTCACACCTACCTTACAATGTCATTCTAAAAATAAACAAGCACATCATTGAAATCTCAGAGCTATGAGATAATGCCTAGGTAATTCAAAACAGTGCAAATAAAGAAGCATTACATTAAACAGAATAATCTGAATGCTAAAGCATCAATGAGGTTGAGTATTAAAAGAAAAATGAAAAGAAAAACTTCTTTACGTCTCTTCTTCCTCTTCTTTGTTGTGGAGCATAAGGTGCCAACAAAAGGTCTCCGTCTATCTTGATCTTTGACAATGAATAGTAATTATCCCCAGGTGTAGCTGCCTTGATGGAAACTGAAGGAAGCCCATCGCCAGAAGTCTTGAGATGATGACAAGTGACTGAGACTTTTGGCAAGTTGCTGTGCTTGAGAAGACATGTCAAGCTAAGTGGAATCGTAGTCATGGTGACGTGTAAAAGGCACCTGTGCTGGTGTCATTTAGGAGGCATCCGATATATTTTGTGAAGTGGTTGGCGTTAGGAAGGACATCCAGCCTTAGAAACCAAGTCAAACCAGTGGTGCAGCTCTCCAGTTTACCAGTTCCAGTCAAATTGTCTAACCCGTGTCAGCATTGAAAGTGGATGCTAAATGATGATATATATACATGCACACATACATATGTGTGTCTGTGTGCATGTATTACAGCCTCTTTGCTTTGATTTCACATCATAGATATAAACAAGGGTTGGTGACAAGAATGACATCCAGCTGTAGAAAATCCACCACAACATTTTCCATCCCACATGCGGGCATGGAAATGTAGGCATTAAAACAACGGAGATGATGATGACTGCACACACACAAACATTCTAAACCACACGCAACCGATTGACAAAAATCACAATACAGCATACTACAGCGCCTGCCTGTCGGTCACATTGTTCTCCATGTTTGTCCCACCCATGCCAGCATGGAAAGTGGACGTTAAATGATGATAATGATGCTACTGCAACCAGCTTCTTCTCTTCTTAACTAATGACCCACATGCTACCTGTACTTCATTCTATTGGGTCATCCCATAAATAATGCAGTTTTTGTAATTACATGAACTAAAAGTCGGAAAGGGACGGGTTAAACTAACTGCATCAACTTGCTATAAAAGCAGGTAGTTATTTTACCTTGTCCTTATTCTTAGTGCAAGTTTTGGAGAGTGCAGTTCGATTTTAACCATTATTTTTTCAAAGCTATAATGGAAGTGACAAAAGAGCATATTTGGCATATTTTGCTTTAGGAGTTCAATAAAGGCAATGGAAAGTGCAAGGAATATTAATACTGTATATGGAGATTGGACAATAAGCGTAAGCCAGTGTTAACAGTGATTCCAGAAATTCCAAGCGAGAAACTACAGCCTAGGAGACGAGCCTCATCCTGGAAGACCTGGAGAGCTCGACAAGGATGTCCTGGAAACCCTGGTGGAACAAAATCCCATTGTAACTGTTGAAGAACTAGGAGAGAAGCTTGGATTTGGTCATTCAACCATTCATCGACACCTTTGTGTCATCAGAAAACGACCATCCAACCATCTTTAGTTTCAAGACTAAAGGTGTTCTTCCATCAGGATAATGCTCAGCCACATACAGTGAGGATGACATTCCAAAGGAAATGATGCCCCACCTACCATATTCACCAGTCATTGCCCCGTCATTTATTCCGCAGTCTTCAAAATCATTTGGACAGAAAAAATATGAATTCTGTAGACGTGGTCAGAACAGTACTGGAAGAGTATTTTTTGACACAGACAGAACATTATAGATAATGAAGGAGAGTATATTTTAGATTTAAAAAGAAATTTGTTTATCTTAATTTAAAAAATGAAAGAAGTGTAAAAAGACTGCATTATAAATAATGGACTCATTTCTTCTCAGTTCATCATTCCTATTGTATATAACCATCCGGAGGCTGAATGGAATGTTTTCTCAATCACTCTCCACCATTACTGCTATCCTGTGACAAATATTAAAAGCCTTTTTTGCTGGTTCTTGTGGTCATGATGCAGTACTATTTAATTGTTTTTCTTTTTTATAATAGCCATCCATGTGTTATATCTATTTACGACCAAAACTCTGTGATTGCTTGCTTGCATGTCTGTAATTTAATACAACCAAACAGGTGCATAATGGCAAAATACTCTGAAAGTAAGGTACCCTTGAAATGTGAATACAATCGGAATAAAATAAGTTTCATGTAAATTGGACCATGAATTCCTGAGATACGCCGATTTTGGGGGAACCTTCATAAATAGCCAAAACAGTGCATAGTAGGAAAATACTCTGAAAGTAACATAACGCTGAAATGAGAATACAAATGGAATAAAATGAGTTCGGCGTAAATTGGACATGGGTTCCTGAGATACATGGTTTTGTTTGGTACCTTCATAATGTCTGGTGGAACAGAGGGAAAGAGACAGAAGCAGGAGAGATCATGAATCGGATGCTCGGAGTGATGAGCGTCTGGTGGAACAGAGGGGAAGTGACAGAAGCAGGAGAGATCATGAATTGGATGCTAGGAGAGCTGAACGTCTTTGGCAACAAACCAGAATAGAGCAAGGACAGTCCAACAACGTGATCCCTCCATTTCGCCAGATGCTCAGCTCTCCGAGCATCCGATTCCTGATCTCAATGTTTTATAACCTGAACCATCAGTGATCCAGTGGGTCACAGGTAGTGTAGTTCAATGTAAATATGTTGTAAAAAGTAAATTTACTGAGATATTTGTCTGGGGATATTTCTTATGGATGTGCTGTGTATAGAAACATAATATATATCAGAAACAGATGAAAGTCATCCTAGCAGCAGCTGGTGAGAATGCCAGGTGCACATTTCTGCCTTGTTGGACATTGTCAGCAGCATGTATTCACATCCGACCCCCTGTCAAGACAAAATCTGTCATAACTGATGTTTCTAACAGCTGCTCAACTGAATAAAAACCCATTACATGCAACAGAAGCAGTATTAGATTAGAACCGCTTTCTGTGTATCATACTTAATGTAAATACATCATAATAAGCAAAATTTACTGCAGTATTCTCTTTCTCTCTCTCAACTGGTGTAATCATGCATGTATCTCCTCTATAGTAAGACACCCGTTTCTGTCCCCCTATCATACGTTAAGCTCTCATCACTTGGCACAAAGCCACCTCCCTCAATACTGCTCTCAGTTGAAGAGTCTTTATCTTGCAAGTTACTTGGTAACCTTGCTGGTGCTGGGACCACATAAGAATCACTCAATATACACTGTGAAATGGTTGGCTTTAGGAAGAGTATTTAGCTGCAGGAACCATGCTGAAGCAGACAATAGAGCTTTGCGTCCTCTGGTTTGTCAGCTCCTGTCAGAGAGTCCAACCATGCCAGCATAGAAAATGGATGTTAAATGATAATGGCTCATTAAGAGATAATATCTTTTATTTATTTTTTATTTTGTCTTCAGTTTGTCTTATCATCAGAGGATCCAGGATTTTATGCCCAGCGAATTTACAGCACTAATTCCAATGAAGCCTTCTGTTAATTATAAATATGAACGAGAAGGGTCTGGTAAGTTAATTTACATTTTATATTATTATTTAGTAGTTTATAGAACTTGTAGAGCATAAAGCTAGATGCTTTATTACATCCCTTTACATTATAAATTAAAGTCCTTGCTAGGGTCCATTTTCTTATCTTTCCAACACTTCTAAAATAGGCACCAGGCCAAATTTAATTGATTAAATGACAAAAAATTTTATGGCTTTGTGCCAGGTTAGAAATCCTTGTCGCAAGTAATGTAATTTGAATGGCATCAATAGGCTATCTTTTTATCATTGCTAGTAGGTTTATATAACCTTGATAGAATAATGATGTATATATCTATTCTTTATGGGTTTTGGTAAGTTTGAATATGAATATACTGATCACTGTTGTATTTCATCTTCAGAGAACAACAACTACTGTCACACATTGTGTGCTCTCAACATATTCAATTCATTGAGGTAAGGGGACTTTGAGAGACAGCAATGTTTCGACCTAGTTGTGTCTCTTCAGTCAAAGTTACCCTTGGATCAATGAATCTGAACAAGACTTGTGGCTTTTGTTTATAAAAATCGGCTAACAAATTATTTGCTGATGTCCACCAAACCAATTATCAGTGGTCACATTCAAAGAGAACAACAAAAGTCAAAACAATGACATTTATTTGTAACAATCATGAGATAGTGAATTTGATTTCCAGACCTTTTGAAGAAATAATGTGTCTGTTGTGTTCTTGAGCAAGATGCTTTATTTCACACTGCTCCAGTCCACTCAGCTGTAGAAATGAGTTGCAATGTCACTGGTGCCAAGCTGTATCGGCCTTTGCCTTTCCCGTGAATAATATTGGTGGCATGGAAAGGGGAGGCTGGTATGCATGGGCGGCTACTGGTCTTCCATAAATAACCTTGCCTGGATTTGTGCCTTGGAGGAGAACTTTTCTAGGTGCTCCAGTAAATTCAAACGTGAATGTGCAAATTGTTGTTGTATTTTGCCTACAGAGAACAACTCCTTTCAGACAATTTCTCTTCACAACACATTCAATTCTGTTTTTAAAAAATATTTTCCCAAATCTTGCAAATATCATTATTTCTTCAAAATGTTTTCTTTTCAAGGATCTTTACCTGGTACAGTTGTTGCTCATCAACTAAAAGAGGCCCTTAAGAACAAGTGCACAACAGACGAAGCTCTTGAAATTCTCAAAGATCTTCCCAATCCATTACAGGATGAAGAAAGTAAGGTTATATTTACCACACTTTTCAGCAGTTTTCTAAGATTGCTGGTGTTTTCATTGTTTTGTTTGTTTGTTTTTCATTTGTACAATATACTAAGTTGTTTATTGCAATTTATATGAAGTATAAAAATAATGGATTGTTACCCAATCAACCAGGATGTGTTGTATCTGTAGTTTAGTGAATAAGTAGCATGTTGTTGTCTGGAGAACAGATGTTTTGCCTTCATCAGGAGGAAATGATGCTGGTATTGGACAAACAAGACTTATGTAAGATACTGATAAACAAAACTGGTAAAAATCATACAAAGGAGACTCTAACATACACACACACACATGCATACATGTACATAAATACATACAGGGGTTGGACAAAATTATGGAAACACCTAGCATCATAATTCTGAAATATCTATAAACTGTCAAAAGCTTGACATTTTTATGTTTTTTTAAAATTTATTATCAGATCTATCAGACTTTCAAAGAGGTCAAATTGTTGGTGCTCGTATAGTAGGCGCTAGCATAATGAAAACCAGTACTTCTGAAATGTTTGGTGTATCAAGAAGTACTGTCTTGAAAGTAATGACAGCCTTTGAGAAAGAGGGAAAAACCTCCTTGTCAAAACAAAACCCCGGAAGAAAACCCAAACTTTCAGATAGGGACCATTGGACTCTTACACGAATTGTTAGAAAGGATCACAAAAGTACAACCCCCAAAATTACTACAGAGCTTAATGACCACCTCGAGAACTCAGTTTCCACAAAAATTGTTCGCCTCCTGTACAAAGCCGGATTTCACAAGAGGGCTGCAATCAGAAAACCACTACTTACAAAAACAAACGTTACAAAGCATTTAGTGTGGAGTAAAAACCTACAGAATTGGTCCCTAGAGCAGTGGAAGATTGTTATTTTCTTGGACAAGTCATCCTTTACTTTATTTCGACCAACAGTCGAGTATACATGTGGAGACAGTCAACAGAAGCATTTGACCCAGACTGTATTCTTCCAACTGTTAAATATGGAGGAGGATCTGTGATAATCTGGTGGGTGCTATATCTTGGAAATCCACTGGCCCAATAGTTTCCCTTCATGGCAGAATTAATAGTCAAGACTATTTAAGCATTTTATCTGATCAAATTCATCCTGTGGTTGTGGAACTGTTTCAGGAGGGAAACGCAATCTTTCAGTTGTTACTGAATGGCATGAGGAACATTCTAGTGAAGTTGAACATCTTTTCTGGCCACTACAGTCTACAGATCTCACTATTATTGAACGTTTATGGTGAATTTTAGAAAAACAAGTAAGGTGTCAATATCCTCCATCATCATCGCTACAAGAACTGGAGATTGTTTTAGCAGAAGAATGGACAAAAATTCCTTTGAAAACAATTCAAACTTTGTACGAGTCCATACCTCATAGAATTCAAGCTGTGATTAGTGCCAAAGGTGGTCCTACCCAATATTAAAATAAATTTGTTTGAAATTTTAAGGTGTTTCCATTATTTTATTCAACCCTCACAAACGTGCACACATGGTCTTCTTTCAGTTTCTATCTACTGAATCCACTTGCAAGGCTTTGATTGACTAGAGCTATAGTAGAGGACACTTGCTTAGTGTGCAATGCACTAGGACTAAACCCAATACCATGTGGTTGGGAAGCAAACGTCTTGACCACACAGCCATGTCTCTGCCTGTACGTAAAATCTTACTTTGATGCATTGACTTAGCACATCATCGTCGTCATGGGTTGGACAGTTTGACCAGAGCTGGTAAGCAGGAGAGCTACACCAGGTTCCAATCTGATTTGGCTTGGTTCTTGTGGCTACATTCCCTTCCTAATACCAACCACTTTACAGAGTGTGCTGGGGGCTTTTTATGTGGCAGTAATTCCTACCCCTTCCTCTATGGCAATATGCATCATTGGTGTGATGCATATTGCCATCTATTCCCTGACCCCTATGCAAAAATATAGACGAAATAGTATATTTATAGCAAGCATCATAATTTATCATGCTTTTATTATACATATAATGTGTGTGTGTCCTCTTGTTATGTACTATGTACATGATCTCTCAGCAAAATGGTGGTATGTAATTTTAAAATATTTTTTAAAACTTTGTATATTATGTAATAACAAACAAGTGTGTTTATCCCAGCTACGTAAATTTTTTTACTCCAAGGTGTAAATTTACCAATGGTTGTCTTTTTATATTTCTTTTTTGTTTATCATTATTTCTGCAATTCAAGCTGTATCCCTAATCAGTTTCTTCTCTTTTCCAGATGAACCTACACACAACCCCTTAAAAATTGATGTTTTTGTGTCTACAATTTTATATTTGGGCTCCAAGTCTTTTAGTCATTCCTTCTCTGCAATTGCAAAGTAAGTATCTTAATATTATTATTATTATTATTAAGGTGATGAACTGGCAGAATCATTAGCATGCCGGGTAAAATGCTTAGCGGTATTTCGCCTGTCTTCATGTTCTGAGTTCAAATTCCACTGAGGTTGACTTTGTCTTTCATCCTTTTGGGGTCAATAAAATAAGTACCAGTTGAACACTGGGGTTGATGTAATCGTCTCATCCCCACCTCCCACAAGCTGTCCTTGTGACAAAAATTTGAGATTATTGTTGTTAAGGCAGCAAGCTGGCAGAATTGTTAGTATGCCAGGCAAAATGCTTAGCGGTTTTTCACCCATCTTTACATTCTGAATTCAAATTCTGCTGCGGTTGAGTTTGCCTTTCATCCTTGCGGGGTTGATAAAATAAGTACCAGTTATGTACTGGGGTCGGTGTAATTGACTAGCCCCTTTCCCTCAAATTTCAGGCCTTGTGCCTATAATAGAAAGGATTATTAGTTGTTGTTGCTGTTGTTATTAATAAAATGAAGTAATGGTTGTGTGCAGAGGTCACTTTAATCAACTATGCCCCAACTCTTCAAATCTGGCTTTGAGCCAATGTTAAAAAAAGATTACCATTATTTGTTAGCATGCTGGACAAATTGCTTAACGGCATTTCATCCGTCTTTATTTTGTGAGTTCAAATCCCACTGAGATTGTCTTTGCCTTTCATCCTTTCAGGGTTGATGTTGAAATAAATACCTGTTGGGCACTGGGAGTTGATGTAATGAACTTATCTCCTCCCATAAAGTTTCAGGCCTTGTTCCTATAGTAGAAAACATTATAGTTATAGGCTTGGCACCTTGAACAAGTTTCTTCTACTATAGATAGTCTTTGGCTGACCAAAGCTGTGTGAGTGGAATTGGTAGATGGAAATGGAAAAAAAACCCATTGTACATATATATGTATGTATGTATATATTTATATGTGTGTGTCTTTGTCTCTGTGTTTGTCCCCCATTTCCACTTGACAACGTTGTTGGTGTGTTTACATCCCAATAACTTAGTGGTTCAGCAAAAGATAGCAAGCCTAGTATACTAGGCTTACAAAGAATAAGTCCTGGGGTCAATTGTATAATTCATATTGAATAGGATTTCTAAAAGAGATTGTTCTGTTATGGTCAAGAACATTAAATATATGCTAAAAAATAAAGGTCTGAATTCAGGAGTAGCCAAAGAGACAGGAATCTTGCTTTGATTGTGATAACGAATATTGTAGTTGTTTGATCAAAGGAACTAACTACTTATTGGATCGGCCATATGCTGCCCTTGAGAAGACTCATCAAGCCAAGTGGAATCATAGTCCTGGCAAATACTGATGTCATGCAACTGGCAATCAAAAGCACCCATTATACTCTCGGCAGTGGTTGGTGTTAGGAAGGGCATTCAGCTGTAGAAACCCTGCCAAATCAGACTGGAGTTTGGTGCAGCCCATCAGTTTACCAGCCCTGGTCAAGCTGTCTAACCCATGCCAGCATGGACAGTGGGCGTTAAATGATGATGATGGTATTCCACAGCCTTTTGTACTCTTACTGTAATCTTCAGCCAGGATCAACATAACATTGTATACAGCATGGCAGCTCCTTTAAGTGCCAGTTACAGTCCATCTGATGGACTCTGATGCAGATTCTATCTACCCGATTTCACTCACATAACTTAGGTAGCCATAAAGTTATGGTAGAAGACTCTTGCCCAGGATGCTGTGCAATGACCTAAACTATAGACCACAACTGCAAAGCAAACTTCTTGTCCATCAACCATGCTTACACACAGACAGTGATACATAGATCCTAACAGCTAGTTGAACCATTTGACAATTTTTGATTTGGTACCCATTTTAGACAACTAGATGAAAGGATTGGAAGACTGTGGTGTGAAAGTAAATCAGATTTATCTGGGACTAGATGGACTATAGTGTGAGACTAAGCCATATCGATCTGGGACCTGTTCTAGACAGTTAAATGAACTGCTGTGAGAGACTCAACCAGATTGATCTTTTACCTGTTTCTGAGAGGTAAATGGACTGATTTGTGAATTGTGGCTTGAACCTAAATCAGATTGATTTGATACCTAATTGTAGATGAACTGAAGCAATGTAGAGTATAGTCTTGTAGCTCAGAAACATAACATAATAGATTTGAACTCTTGACACCTGAGCACATCTGTCCAGTATCAGTTATCTCATCTCCAGCTTTCCTTTATAGTGTATTTTAAAAAATTTGTTTAACCGTTCTCTCTTTTCTAGATTTCATTATATATTTAAAACACTGGTTGAAAATGAGGAGGGTCAGATATGTCTCCTAAAAACTGTGTATGATTTATGGAGGACACATCAACAGGTATTTGTTTTTCACTGTTCCTATTCTCTCTCTCTCTCTTTTAGAATTCTTGAATAATCTTTAATTTTTGGGGGGGTTGCAGGCATGGCTGTGTGTTTAAGAGGCTTACTTCCTAACCATATGGTTTCGGGTTCAGTCTCACAGCATGGCACTTTAAGCAAATGTCTTCTATAATTCAGGTCAACCAAAGTCTTGTGAATGAATTAGAGGGAAAATGAAAGAAGCTTGTTTGTGTGTGTGTGTCCTTATAAGTACTGAGGTTGATTCCTTTGACTAAAATTCTTCAAGGTGGTGCCCCAGCATGGCCACAGTCTAATGATTGAAACAAGTAAAAAAATAAAAATATATATATAAACACACACACACACACACATGCATAATGAGCTTCTTTCAGTTTTTGTCTACCAAATCTACTCACAAGGCCAATGCTATAGTAGATGACACTTGCCCATGGTACTGTGACGTGAAACTAAATTTGAAATCACATGGATGGGAAGCTAGCTTCTACACCATACAGCTATGCCTGTTCTGTGTGATAAACATTTTAAACTGTTCTGATGTCATTCACATGTTTTTAGTTTTTGGATTCTGTTATATTCTTTGATGTGTCACTTAATTTTTATCTCATAACGATGCTTTTTTTTCTCTTCCTTCCTTCCTCTCATTTCAATACTCCCCTATTCCAGATGCTGGTAGTCTTGATAGATAAACTACTGAAGACTCAGATAATCGAATGCTCAGCTGTTGCTAATTGGTTGTTTTCTGATGAAATGAGCCATGCATTTACAAGGTAATGTGTATATATATATATATATATATATATATATATACATTTTTTTTTTTTTTCAAATTTTCACCATCATTTGTCATAGAGAATGATTCTTTTGTTCAAATCATTTTATTTATATCTGAATTTAGAGATGAGTCAACACATTAACTTTCATAGCTAGGAAACTCCTGCCAAATCACATGTGCAGTTTTTTGTTCACTTTATTATTATTATCATAACTTTTTTTTAATAATAGTACCAGTCAGATACTGGGGTTGAGATATCAACTCAACTCATCCTCAGAATTGTTGGCCTTGTGCTGTAATAAGAAACACCATTATTATATCATTATAAATATTATTAACACCATTATTATAAAAGGCCACAAACTGGCCGAATCATTAGCACATCAGACAAAATGTTTTGTGATATTTGTTTTGGCTCTTTACAATCTAAATTGAAATCCTGCCACCATCTTTCAGCCCTCCAGGATCAATAAAATAAGGTACTAATCAAATGATGGAATTGATTGTATTGACTAACCCCTTCCCCTCAAAATTAGTAACTATTATTATTATTAAGGTGACGAGCTGGCAGAATTGTAAATATGTTGGGCAAAATGCTTAGAATTTCTACCATTCTTTTGCATTTTGATTTCAAATCCTACTATTCATTTTTTTTGTGTGTGGTGGGAGGGGGTCAATAAAATAAATTACCAGTCAAGTATTAGGGTTGTTGTAATCAGTTAACCTTCAACCCCCTAAAATTGTTAGCCTTTTGCCTAAATTAGAAATAGTTGTTATTATGAATACATGAATATATCTCCTATAGAATTAAACCTTACACAAGACACACAACTCTTAATTTATATGAATACATCAATATATCTAAACCATTAGTGTTATGATTGATGCAAAGTTAAACCTTAGACAAGACCGACTACTCTGAATATATATAACAGTATTATGAATGCTATAGAATTCAACCTTAGACAAGACCCACTACTACACTTTAATGCCAACTAATGAGATGAATGCTGCAATTAAACTGAAGGATATAGAATTTAGATTCCTGCTAAGAGATATGCCTAAATGCTGTATTTCATCACACACCCCCTATAGTACTTCATCCATTTACGAATTCCCTAAGAATTATATAAGGTGGCAGTTTGGTTTCTCTGAGAAACCAGCAAAGGAAGTGTCTTGCCTGGAGTCTGCAATTGATTGGCCACAGCAAGATTTACATTTTCATAAAGCTATCACTATTTTAATAGTGAAAAAAGATTGCTAAGTAATTGCTAAATGATTTCAAATCCTTGATTACCTTAAACATTAATTGAAATATATGTAGTTTATCAAAATATGGTCACGAAAGGACTGAACACTTTTGTGATCTAATTTCTATTGGAATGCACTGACTTTGTTTCAATTACTTTTGAAAATTGTGAAGAATTAGATAAAATAACTGTCCTTATTTAGCTGGTGGTAACGAGGTGGTCAGCTAGCAGGATCATTAGCACATTGGGCTTAGCGGTATTTCATCAATTTTTATGTTTTGCATTCTAATTCTGCCTAGGTCAACATTACCTTTCATCATTTGGGGGTCAATAAAATGAGTACCATTTGAATACTGGGATCACCCAAAATTGCTGACCTTGTGCCAAAATTTGAAACCATTATTTAGCTGGTGCTTGGAACATAATTAACATGAAATTTTGATGGAAGATCATTTTAAAGCATGAAGTTTATGTGATCAGGGCGTGGGGGGGGTCTTAGGTAGGTTGTAATTAAAAGAGTTCAAGTGAATAAAATCTTGAATTCTTCAACACTCTGTAGTAGAAAAAAAAAGTATTTAAAAATGTATTGTTGCTATATTTATTTATTGTTTATAAATTTGTTTTTCTTCTTTTGTTTCTTTGTTTTCTGAACATTCTAGTTTCTTTGTATGGGAAATAATGCACAGCACCATCAAAAAGATGATGAAACATGTCACGAAACTTCAGAAAGAAGTAGAAGATGCAAGAGACAAACATGAATCAGCTCAGCAAAAGGTTTACAAAAAAAACAATTTACTTAACACACACTTTCTTCACAAATTACAGTCACTTCCTAAACTTTTGTGAGATTGCTGTTGTTGTTTACACCCAAGTTCTCAGTTATTTGATGTTCTGCCTCTGGTGCTGGCAAGGCTGTGCAGTTAAGTTCTCTTAGATATGCAGTTTTGAGTTCAATACAACCGCACAGCACCTTGTTCCTTCTGCCATAGCCTCTGCTGACCAATACCCACTAGTGTGTAACTAGACTGTGTGCCATCCTGAGCCCCCACAAGTGATACATATTGCCTACAGCAGACCCCTTCGCCCACCTCTAGCTACACTAGTGCCAATGCCTTAATGGTATTTTGGTAGAAAGAGACTATGTGACAGTCTAGTGTGTGTTTGTGTGTCTTTTGGTGAAGTACCTAAACTTGAAGGAGAAAATCAGAAACTGATGCTTTGAGATATTTGTTATGCATTAAGTTAGAGATACTCATTTGCCACGTTCAGAAATGTGGAGAGAGCGGCGAGCTGGCAGAAATGTTAGTACGCCGGGCGAAATGCTTAGTGGTATTTCATCTGTCTTTACGTTCTGAGTTCAAATTCCGCCAAGGTCGACTTTGCCTTTCATCCTTTTGGGGTCGATAAATTAAGGACCAGTTACGTACTGGGGTCGATATAATCGACTTAATCTGTTTGTCTGTCCTTGTTTATCCCCTCTCTGTGTAGCCCCTTGTGGGCAATAAAGAAATAAGAAATGTGGAGAGAGTGTTTGTTGGAAATATGTAACTAGCATCGTATGATATAACATAATAATAATAATAATAACCTGTGGATTCTCACTTCCATTCTTCCACTCCTACTATTAACTATTAAGGATGATGAACACAAAGCTTCTTCATAACTTGTAAAAAAATAAAAAGGCACTACCTATGATCAGTGATGTTCTATCCTGTGTTTCTTTTAATTCAGACACAGTCTATATTATCCAGTATGTTCTTCCATTTCTTAAGATGGTATGGTGTGATTTTAGGGATATGTGACTACTATTTCTAATAGGCCAAGTGACTCCATAAAGGGGGAAGCTGTTAGGTCAACAGATTTGGCCCACTGGCAGGATTATATGGTACATTGAATGCACAGTACTGAGCTAGTCCCCTCCACGCTCTGCAGATATATTCTTATTGTCTCTGTCTCGCTACTCTTTATTATCTAACTGAAAGTGAGAGAGAAAGAAAGAAACTTTTGTTGCCCACAGATAAGCATCTCCCTTGGATTACCTTCCCTCTTCTTGATCTATTTATACTTTCACTACACCACTGCCAGCCATAATTATGTCTTAGATACAAAAGCTCTCTGTTGGGTTGTAGTAATCTATAATTATAATTTATAATAGTAATTTGTAATTTGAATGCCTATGAACCGTGGACAACTAATGTCTTGGTTTCCTGTCTCTCTGCTTGACATTCCATTGCACTTTTTTTCTATATATAACTTAGTCTAGGAGTGGAAATCGATTTGGAGTTGGAGAATTAGCAAGAGCAGCACCAAGTTTTGCTTGTCAGTTTTATTTCTTTGTGTTTTGAGTTCAAATTCCATTAGGGTCAGTTTTTGTGTATATTTCTCTGGGATCACTGCAGTAAGTACCATGATATAATGGAGTATTACAACTAATTTGATGATTGCAACCTTCCTGCATAAATTGGTTATATATTAAAATCAGAGAAACCATTATGTAATGACACCAAAACTGTTTGAGTTCTGAATCTTCACCCTCCACCATTGGAGGAGTTTCTGCATAGTTGCTCGGCCTGCTAGAAATAACAGCCAAATTTCCCTAAAGTTTTGCCCTATTATCTTATAATAAGACTTCAGATATTGTAGACCTAAGTGTAACAGGCATAGGAAAAATACAGGTGGCCATGACCAGAATGCTTTTAATCATAGATCTTTTCAGTTAAAGATGATTTGGGGCTAAATGACAACAACCACCACCACAGTACTTACGGATATGGAATCTTTGCTTCTCCTTGGCCCCTCAAACGTAGAGTAAAATTTCATTTCTTCCTTTCATAAAATTTCTATGCATAGCTGGCTGTTTCCTGTGGTGACACACAAAATGCCTCTACTTGTTTGTGTATGTGTCCTGTATGATATTGTTTTTGTTGTCTAGCCCAAGGCAAGTCTTTGATTAAGCAAACTCTAATCAAGTTTATGTATATCAAGGACAACATAAAGTCTGTGAATCTTTCTTTATTTCAGATAGTAGGATGTGGTTTGAGGGTGATTTGGTAAAAGCTCTGTGCATTGAAGATAGCCCCCTGATTTCTTTTAACATCTCCTGATGTCAGTAATAGAATTTTGTTCTATCACCTAACATAACTCGTTAGTTAAACAAAATGGCATACAAATCACATTTGCCAGGCTGATAAAGTTTAGCATTGTTTTTAATAAGAGTGTGCTTTTTGCCCACATTTTTTGACATTGACTTACAGATATTTAAACTGAACGTGAATTGCATGAATCTCAGGGGCCTGGGAGGATCTGGAAAGCTTAGTGACACTGTCCCTCTTCTGTCTAAGCTATAAATGTAAAAGGTATGTGTAAGAGAGAAAGAGAGCTTAGAGATAGTGATTCTTGCCCAGTTTTTCTCTGCGGACATCAATTTGTAGATGGTCAAACTGAACATCAATCACATGAATTTTACCAGTTAAGAAGCATGTACAAAGTCCATGTATCCTGCCAACTTTGTCCTTGTTAATAAAAAAAGTGTGTGTGTCTGTGTGTGCATGCACATGAATAGTGTGCTAGTCAAATGTGCTTGCCAGACACTAAAGTTTTTGTTTCTGTTCTCTTTGCAACACCTACAGGCTGATGATCTGGATCCTGACAAAGATGATGAAACCCCAAATGCAGAAATGATTGAACGCATGGTAGAGAAATTGGAAGCTGCTCAGAGTCAACAGAAAAATTTATTTCTTATTCTATTTCAGGTAAATAATTGCTTACATATATATATATATATATATATATATATATATATATATATATACTTGTAACATAATCTTACCACCCAGTACACTGTAACTTCTCTAAACACCTCACTTAAGGTCATCACTTTCTCACCTATTCTCTCAGTAATGGGGGATTGTTTTCCCTGTGATTTACAAAGGGTTTAAAGTGGTTAGTATTAGGAAGGGTATCCAAATTGTAGAAGCCAAGCCTAAACTAAGACACTGGAGTAAGACAAGGTTCTGTCACTATAGATTCTGTCAAAATACCTAATTTGTATCAGCATGGAAAACGGGCATGAAATGATGATGTCATCATCATCATTTACCATCTGCTTTCCATGCTGGCATAGGTTAGACTGTTTGACTGGAACTGGTAAGCTGGAGAGCTGTACCAGGCTCCAGTCTGATTTGGCATTGTTTCTATGACTGGATGCCTTTCCTAATGCCAACCACTTCAAGAGTGTAGTGGATGCATTTTACATGCCAGTTATGTGACACCGACATCGGTCATGAATATGATTTGACTTCACAAGTCTCCTCAAGCATGGCTTATCATGAAAGGTCTCGGTCACTTGTCATCACCTCCGTGATGCCCAATGTTCGAAGATCATGCCACCTTGTTCCATGTCTTCCTGGGTTTACCTTTTCTATAGTTAGAGATCAGCACTTCTTTACACAGCTGTCCTCATCCATATATATATATATATATATATATATATAGAGAGAGGAATCTTATGTGTGCTCCTACACATACATATGTCCTATATAAACACTACACACACATGAATGCATTCTAGACATTCCCAAATGTACATACATCCTATATTGACATTCATGCAGTGGAGACTGGTACTAGAAATAGTCAGGTACATTTTTATATCTTTCTATAAAATACGACTGAGAAAATCTGCTGATGTCACAAACGCATATATATATATATATATGATGCTTGTGCAAAGGTGAGCACAGATATGGGTTGTGGAATGCATTTAGGTTGATGTGTGTGTGAATGCATGCATGAAATTGCTTTGTAATTTTTCATGGTCTTTTTCAATCTTTTATCTTTGTAGCGTTTTATTATTTTATTAACTGAACATTTTGCCCGTTGTGAAGCTGAAGGTATTGACTGGAACACCTCCAGATATAAATGGGTTATTGAACGACTTCATGAAGTATTTTTAACTGTAAGTTTATCTTTTCCAGTTTACATTTGTATTGGTTTTAGTGCCGGGCAAGCTGCAGATTCGTTACTAAGCTGGTCAATTCTTCTGTAGCAATTCTTCTGGCTCTTAATGTTCTGAGTTCAAAAGCCAGCAAGGTCAACCTTGCTTTTCATCCTTTCAGGGCCAATAAATACCAGTGGCATATTGGAGATTGATGTTATTGACTTGCTCCTCCCCCCAAATTTCTGGTGTTGTGTCTCTGGTAGAAAGAATTAATTTTAATTCCATCTGGAATGTCATTCTGCTTTATCTTCTTACATTCCATTAAAAAGTTGCCCATGGTTTGTGATTTTTACTACCACCACCAAACACCTCTCTATACTTGTTCATGGCATGCTGGTTAAGATATATATATATGGCAACTGGTAATAATATAGACACAGAGCCTTTCTACATACATGTCTACCCCAAAGCATCTTGTTACTGTAACAAATGTTTCCATCATTTCGTAATTATTCTAGATTTTCTGATCCTTCTACTGTAAGCCAAGTTCATTATGTCCATCAGTTGTGTGTTACATGAGAATAGCTTGATATATGCAACCCATGCCAGCATGGAAAACGGATGTTACATGTTGATGATGATGTCCAACTTCCTTATCATTATTCTATAACAACTGCTTGTATGAGACCCAAAATAGCTTGACATAACCGATTTCTTTAGTGTTCTTTTAATGGAGTATATGTGAAAAATGAGGTTTATTTCTGCCTCTTTTCAATAATTCTTAATGCCTTATTTCAGTTATCCTCCTGTCTCCACTCATTCTCCTTCATGGCATCCATGCTAGCAGGGTGCAAAGAGCACCATACAAACGTGATCATTGACGGAGCAGCTAACCGGCTTCCGTGCCAGTGGCACTTAAAGGGCACCATTCAAGCATGATCGTTATCAGCATCGCCTTACTGGCACTTGTGCCCGGGCTAGTAGGGTGCCAAGAGTACCATCCGAGCCTGATCGTTGCCAGTGGCACGTAAAAGGGCACCATTCGAGCGTGATCATTACCAAAGTCGCCTTACTGGCACCTGTACTGGTGGCATGTGTAAAAGGATTCGAGCGAGGTCGTTGCCAGTACCGCCTGACTGGCCCCCGTGCCAGTGGCACGTAAAAAGCACCCACTACACTCTCGGAGTGGTTGGCGTTAGGAAGGGCATCCAGCTGTAGAAACTCTGCCAAATCAAGATTGGAGCCTGGTGCAGCAATCTGGTTCGCCAGCCCTCAGTCAAAATCGTCCAACCCATGCTAGCATGGAAAGCGGACGTTAAACGATGATGATGATGAATTAGCAGAGATACTAGAGTGTGAATGAGAATGCCTGTGATGTTTGTTTCGACACTTGGCACTCTAAGTTCAAATTCCACCAAGATCATTTTTGACTTTCATCCTTTCAGGCTCAAAAAAAAACATCAAGTCAAGAACATTGGACCAGATACCTTGTTGTATTTGGTCCAGCTATTTGTATTCCAAGTTCAAATCTCACCATAGTCTACTTGTCTAGTACACTTAAATCCATTGCCTGATCTAGCACCACCGCCATATGGTATTCTAGGTGCCTTTAGCAGAGTTTATTCCGTTACATGAATTTGTGCCAGATCTTTAGTCTGAGGCTACTTCCTTCTGTCCTCCCTCCCATTAGTCTCAGAGGCCATGTGAAGAGTTAAGGGCACTGACTTCACTCTTGAGAATAAATAAATAAATTGTAAAAAAAAAAAATCGTCACTACTAAACTACATACTTCATTAGGGTTTCACTTTCTCTCTCTTGCTCTCACTCTAGCCATATGTGTGTATTTAAGAGTTTTTTTATATAAATAATTTTTTAGTAAAAACATCTTCAATTATTGTGACTGTATCAAGAATTCTTTCTAAAAACTTGTGTGTGTATTAAGGGTAAAGACTGTCTTTGGTCCAGGCAAGGTTGTTTATGGAAGACCAGCAGTTGCCCATGCATACCAGCCTCCCCTCTCCGCACCACCAATGTTATCCAAGGGAAAGGCAAAGGTTGATACAGCTTAGCACCAGTGACGTCGTAACTCATTTCGACATCTGAGTGAACTGGAGCAACATGAAATAAAGTGTCTTGCTCAAGAATACAGCACACATCCCAATCCAGGAATCAAACTTACTACCTCATGATTGTGAGCCCAAAGCTCTAATCACTGAGCCATGTATATATATATATATATAGGGAGAATTCACGAAAAAACAAAAGATGAAGACAGGTGGTGTAGAAAACAAACAGATGTATTAGTATAACGCTCAGGAATTGAAAAAGTCTTTTGTTTCGAGCCTACGCTCTTCAACAGAAAGGGACACAGAAAAAAACAAGGAGAGAAAAAAATGTGTGTAGTGGCTAACGATCTATCATGACGACTGCCGGACAGAAGGTTCACACAGGAGAGCAAAGAAGTAGGGGAGATAACAAAGTAAAGATGACCCCCAACACGAAGGTGCGTATGTGTATAAGAGAGTACGTATATGCGTGTGAAAGAGGGCTGGTGGTCTTGACATGTGCGTGTATATATGTGTAGGTGTGAAATTGTGGGTATGGGAATTGGTCAGTGCTGGTGTGTGTGTGGTGTGTTGTGATATGATGTGTAATGTTGTATGGTGTAGTGTGGTGTGGTGTGATGTTGTTGAGAGGTGAGGGAGGCGAGATTGAGGAAAGCACAGGTGGGGTGGGGGTTCGGCTGAGGGTTGGGGTATGTGGATATATATATATATATATTTCATATTGGCTTTTTCTTTGATGAAATGTTTTGACATGACCTAGTTCCTTATTGTAACCAATTTGTGGCCACATAAAAATACCCTGACATGAATTCATGTGAATTTTTCTTTTCCTTTTCAGCATCATGAATTGGTGTTCACCTATATTAGTACGCTTGAGAATCTGCTGTTCACCAGTGACATTGACGTACACATTCTGGAAATATTCCAACAGTTCTGTGCACTTCGTTCTTAGGACAGTTCCACCATGTTCATAATTAGAACTTCCAGATTATCTTGTTCAACAAGGTTTAGTCCTTAGATGATACCACCTTCATCCTCATTATTTCCATTATAGTTTTTTTTTTTCTCTCTCTCTCCTCCTCCTTCTTCCGTTGCTTCCCAAGGAAGTGGGAAGTATCTTATAGTTCAGTTTGTCCTCTGTTTCTCCTGCAGACATCCTTTTGATGTTTCTCTTCCACCTTCAGAGTTTTCACAGTGAATAATTTGTGCTGCTGTTTAGTTTGTCCTACAGTTTGCTACAGTTTGATTTTGTCCTACAGTTTAAACAATCTTGAACTATTTCTATTTAAAATGAAAAAAAGATCAACCTCAAAAAAGAAAGCCAGATAGGTTTAAAGAGTTATTTTATCATTGCTTCATCTTTCTGAATTGTTCATTATAATTTTTAATACAAATATAAATAATTATTTTTAAAGCTGTAAGCTTAGTCCAGAACAGAACTGATATAATTTTGAACAAATTTCCTGATCAACTGACTATCTACCTGCTTTACCATCTTGGTTATTATTTTAATTTTATTGGTTTTAGATAAACCAGATATTAATTTTAGATGAACTACTCCTGGGTGTGTTTTGTTGTTCATATTTCACTGGCAGTCTTACTGTTTTGAGTAAGTTTTCGGTTCTTAGCCTGATTTTTAAATCATTGTCAACACATTGTTATTTTTGTTCTTAGTTAATTTCTAGAAGTATACATTCACACACAATATTTAGAAAACTGCTAATCTGTAATGTCTGACAGTTGCACTTGTATCAAACAAATTATGATTACTGATGTATACACTGATACTGCAGAGAGTTCTTGGTAAACTGAATGTATGACAGGCTTCAGAATTCTTGTTGGTAACCTTTTTTGGTTAAAGGGAAAAGTCTGAGTGTCACATGTATCAATAAGATATTTGGGTTAATTCTCCTTACTTTATCTTCTGCTTATGAAATTAGCCTTGTGTCTAGGCAAAATAAACTTATTTGTAAATCTCACATAAGTTGACTTTGCCTTTTGTTCTTCCAGGGTCAGTAAAATAAAGTATCAGTCAAGTAGCACGCCAGACAAAATGCTTAGCAACATTTTGTCCCTCTTTATGTTCTGAGTTCAAAATTCCACCGAGGTCGACTTAGCCTTCTATCCTTTCAAGGTTGATGCAATCGGCTAATCCCCCCCCCCAAATTTCAGGCCTTGTGCCTGTAGTAGAAATGATTATTATTATTATTAAGAAGGATTGTTTGATTTGATAGAATAATGAAGTAACAGACTACATGATTTGCAGTGTTTAGTTATATTCTAATGTTTTGGGTTCAAGTTCTGCTGAGGTCAACTTTACCTTTCACTCCTTTTGATATAAAATAAATACCAGTCAGATTATTGGGTGTGAGATTCATGTAAATTGACTACATCCCTCCGCCAATATATTTTCTTATTAAAATGGCAGCTAGCTAGAACATAGGAACATATATTGCAGTTGCAGTGCTAGTGGTAAAAGATGCCAAGAGGAAGTAGAATTTTTGTAAACTAAAGAGTAGAATACCTTGTGGTATTTTAACTGGCTCTTTACATCCTGAAGTCAATATAATCAACCATTCCCTTCCCTTTGAATACCTGGACTTGTGTCTGTTTTGAAACATTTGTTTTTATTATTAAAATATCAGTGGATTATTTAAGTCAGTCTTGGGCAAAATACGCCTCATGGGACTTTCTGAATATTACACCTAATGAAAAATTACCTTGAATTTTTTTAGTCATGTTTCATGTGGCCTGCTTCTCAAAAAAATTGCCCTGGCCTGATTTAGGACATTACACAGACTGCCTTGCACTATTTTGTTCTAGCTTGTTATGTTATGAGCTCAAATTCCATTAAGGGCAACTTTGCCTTTTTGTCCTTCTGAGGTTGATAAAATTAAATTGCCAGTCAGTTGCTAGGGTCAATGCTGACTGTTCGTTCCTTCCAAAATTTCTGGCATTGTGCCTATATTAGAAACGATTGTTATTAAAATTGGTAGTGGATTGGCAGAATTGTCTGTGTGTCATACAAAATGCTTTTGGTATTTAGTTGTGTCCTTTACATTCTGATTTCAAATCCCGCCAAGTTCAACTTCACCTTTCATCCTTCCAGGGTCAATTTTATCAACTGAACCCCTCCATAAAATTTTGTGACCTTGTGCCAATGTTAGAAAGGATTATTATCTAGGCAGTGTGTGGCCTAGTAGTTAGTGTGTTTGGCTGATGATTAAGAAGGTTGTGAGTTCAATTCCTAGGCCAGTCAGCACATTATATCCTTGAGCAAAGATTTCTTTTCACATTGCTCTAGTCTCCTCGGTTGAAAATGAGTACCAACACACAACTGGTACCTCCCTCTCTCCCTCCATCTGTCACATCCTTGACATTCTACCAAGTCAAGAGGGTGTCTAACTCTACTTGTCACTATTTAGACCAGCGAAAGCAGGTACATTCTACCAGGCTGTTCTCAAATGTGAATGATGACTTTGGTTTGAGGTAGCTGGAACAGTTGAACATTGAAGTAAACACCTTTTGGTATTTAGACTCAACTCTTTGCATAGATAGGCATTTCATCAATAATGCTTAGCAGTAAACCTTCTTTTCCAAAAATTCGCTTTGTTCCATTACAAGAGTGGTGGATAGCCAAATCAGTGGAGCACAAGGCCAAATGTCAAGCAATATTTATTTACATCATTTTTTGTTCTGAATTTAAATCCTATTAGGGGCTGACTTCGCCATTCATTCTTCCAAGGGTGGGTTGATAAAAAAGTAGCAGTCATGTAGTGGGGATTGGTTTCATCATCTGTTATCCTTCCTCAAAATTAGGGGTTTGTGTCTATGTTAAAAATTGATGTATTAATTGCTGAGGCTGACTCAGTTGTTCATCCTTCTGTGGTTAATAAGTACCAGCAGTGTACTGGGGTCTGTCTGTATCAACAATACCACTTCTCTCTCTCTCTATAAATTTTAGGCTTTGTGCCAATGTAAGGATACCAGAACAATGGATCAGCAAAATTATGAAAGCATCAGACAAAAATACCTTGCAGTATTTGTTCCTAATTTTTACATTCTGAGTTGAGATCTAGCCATGGTTAACTTTATCTTTTCATCTTGGGGTTGATATAATTGACTTGTTCCTTCCCTGCCAAAATTTCTGGCTTGTGCCTGTGTTAGAATCATTATCATCCCCATCATCATGATCAGTAATATATTTCTTAGTTGCCTCATTTGTTCAACTGATTTTAGTAATTTTTGTCCTTTAGTTTGTCTCTGGTTACTGGTTATATCATTCACAAATTTGTAGTAAAATTTATTTTTTATATGACACCTGCCAACAGATCTGTTTAGTTTAATCATTTTTAAATCCACCTAATTTTCTTTCTAATTTTTTTTCTCATACTTGCTTTAGTTTTCTCTCAAAAAGTTTTTTTTTTTTCAAAATCATTTTTTTTTCTCTTTATATCTTTATATTTGACATTAAATTTTATCCAAAATTACACTTTGACTTCATTCTTTTACTCTTTTACCTGTTTGTCATTTGACTGTGGCCATGCTGGAGCACTGCCTTTAGTTGAGCAAATAAACTCCAGGACTTATTGTTTGTAAGCCTACTACTTATTCTATTGACCTCTTTTGCTGAACTGCTATGTTACAGAGATGTAAACATACCAGCATTGGTTGTCAAGCAATGTTGGGGGGACAAACATAGACACACAAACATATATACATATATATATATATATATATATATATATATATATATATATATATACACGACAGGCTTCTTTCAGTTTCTGTCTACCAAATCCGCTCACAAGGCTTTGGTCGGCCCGAAAGCTATAGTTGAAGACACTTGCCCAAGGTGCCATGCAGTGGGACTGAACCCAGAACCATGTGGTTGGTAAACAAGCTACTTGCCACATAGCCACTCCTACTCCATGTGTACACATTGGATGTGGGTGTGTATCAGCCACATGTGAGTATTCATTTGTGTATATGTAGGTGTATGCATCCAGCCATAGAAACCAAACCAAAATCAGACTGGAACCTTGTACAGCTCTCTGCTTTACCAGTTCCTGCCAAAACGTCTAACCCATGCCAGTATCGAAAGCGGACGCTAAATGATGATGATGATGATGATATATATATACCGTAAATCCTCAGTATAATCTGCATTTTTTTCTGAAAATTTAATGGTCAAATTCCCTAGTGCATACTATATACGAGGTTAAAAATGAAAATTATTTTCTAAGCAATGTCCTAGTCTCTATTTGCTGTCCGGCAATGTTTAGTCAGACGCATTTTGTAATGTCGGGCGCGAAAATACCTTAAATCATCCATGACTTGCAGTAAGCAACATTTATTAAACATTACTGTTATTTCTTTATTTTCTGCAAACAAAAGGCACAAAAAAGCTACACGTTTGCATTATGTTATATATACAATAATAATAAAGGACGTTACCGTATACATTTTTACAAACCAAGGATGTTATATAGACCTCCTTGACTCAAGTTAGAGAAGGGGTGCGTATTATACTCAAGGGTTTACGGTATATATAGCAATGAGAATTAAACAAATGAATAGTTTAGGATATTACTACTTGTTTCTGTAGCATATTCTAAACATGCGTACATTATATTTGTGTACATAGTACTTTCCAGGCAGTGAATAATTTTAATGAGACTGTGTGTTGAAGCTAAGTCAATTACAATAGGGAAAATACACAAAAACTGAACTTCACTTAAATATTTACTGTTTGGTTTCAGAATGTTCACTGCAATGGGTGGGAAGTGAGGGTGTTGGCCCACCTGAAACCAGTTGTCAAGGATCCGTGTCAATGACCAGGTTGCGGTTTGTGTAACAAACATTCTCACACCAAATAATTAATGTTTAAGTGAAATCAACAGTCTTTGTGCATGTGTTGGTTAATATCTGAAAAGTAAAGGAGTGAGATTTGAACGCAAATAATTAAAAGAAATACGAAGTTTGGACATTCTCTCCCCACCCATTATTTTATATAAAAATAAAGGCTTACAATTTGCAAAAGTATCAAGGAAAAAAAGACATATATCAGTAAATATATCGATATACATTGTCCCACAATTATACCTTATACCAGAAGACACTAGTATTCTAATTATATTTCATTATCATTTTCAATATATTCAAATACAATACACATTTATTGTCATTATCCATAGTATGGGTATATATGCATAGTTATTGTATGAAAAGGCGGTGAGCCGTATTTCATCTACCGTTACGTTCTGAGTTCAAATTCCGCTGAGGTTGACTTTGCCTTTCATCTTTTCGGAGTTGATAAATTAAGTACCAGTTTCGCACTGGGGTCGATGTAATCGACTTAATCCCTTTGTCTCTCCTTGTTTGTCCCCTCTATGTTTAGCCCCTTGTGGGCAATAAAGAAATATATATGCATAGTTATTGTATGAATGAGTGTACGTATGTGTGTGTATAGGTATATTCACTCTTATCAATTTTCAGGTATAACTCGGGAATTTTTGGCATTCACTATCTTTCCCCACATTTTAGAAATGCTATCTACGGTATTTTCAATGTTCTCAGTGTGGAGTGCTGCTTTTGGTGGCACCCCACAAAGTGAACGACAAAATACTTATCATTGATTGATACTGTCTCTTGACTCATTTGCAACCATTTTGTACTGTCCTCGAGTACAATATTGCATTTTTTTTTTGTTTTTGATTTTTTTGCTTCAACTAGATTTAAAGAGAGATGTGAGTTTGACATTGATCTGTTGTACTTTTTTGATGAGTGGAAAACGAAGTCAGTCAAAAGACAGTTTTGGGATCTTTTCGGTTTGAACGGCAGTTTTTAACATAATTTCTAGGTAACTAAAAAAATTTAAACTTCGTATACTGGTAGAATGTGTTTATAAAACATCTTTTTCTCTTGGCTTTATTGAGAAAATTCTATAGTTTGTAAGATATTTGTTGTTTTTTTTCTTCAATTTCTGCAATTTCAACCAATCACTGACGTCTATTGAGGTAAAAAAACATTCTGTGCTGTATGAATATGTCCCTCGTTTAAGAAACAGATTGGGTTTATTTACATTTGTGAAGAAAAAAAGATACCCTTCCCCCCCACCCCTAACCCTAAAACAGATTGAAATGCGATAGATCGATACTATGGTCATAATTATGGGTGACAATTTCATATGACACCGCTAGAAAAAACTGCCATTCAAACTGAAAAGATCCCAGTTTTGTTGCTTTTGTGATATAAATACAAGCAAGACGGTTGACCCTTGAGAGGGCAATTAATATGGTTTTTCTACACTGTAGACTGTTTTCATTATCTTGTAATGATAAATATCCCAAATTAAAAAGCAGCCCTTTCAAATTTTAAATATATATTTGCTGTTATGTCGGCAGTGATGTAGCTAGAGTGTATGCTGCCAGGGGTAGCCCTTAAGTCACGGGAGCCTAGTCAGTAATATAGCAGATTCAAAAATGCCTCCCACTACTCGACTATATGTCAGGCTGTTCTTTCTTTCACCAATTAAAAAAAAAACATGAATTCATCTGCAACACAGTGAATCGAATTATTTACTCAGAAAATTTCTTGGATAAATTTCTTAAATTAATATTGTATTTTAAGTAGAATGTCTCGTCTAAGATATGATATAAAAGACGAAGAAAATCCTCTCAGATGTAGGGATGTCTTTTTTTTTGGTATGGGGTGGTATAAACTAAATCTACAATGAAGGTGTTGAAGGGTTGTTGGTCTGGTCTGTGGTGGTGAGTGGTTGAATTGATGAAGGAAAACATGTTTCTTAGACAGCGTGAAGAAGTAACTGAACAATACCCCGCAAACATTTAACAGAAGGTTTTATTATAGCACATGAAGACAGACTGCGTTGACCTTTTACAACTAACAAAAGCAATAATTACATACTAGGAGAGAGAGAGGAGCTTTTCGGTTTGAACGGCAGTTTTTTCTAGCAGTGTCATATGAAATTGTCACCCATAATTATGACCCTAGTATCGATCTATTGCGTTTCAATCTGTTTTAGGGGTGGGGGGAAGGGTATCTTTTTTTCTTCACAAATGTAAATAAGCCCAATCTATTTTTTAAACGAGGGTCATATTCATACGGCACAGAATGTTTTTTTAGCTCAATAGGCGTCAGTGATTGGTTGAAAATGCAGAAATTGAAGAAAAAAACCAAATATCTTACAAACTATAGAATTTTCTCAATAAAGCCAAGATAAAAAGATGTTTTATAAACACATTCTACCAGTATACGAAGTTTAAAATTTTTTAGTTTACTAGAAATTATGTTAAAAACTGCCGTTCAACCGAAAAGATACTACTTGGAGTTTATGGTAAGCTATTGATGTGGCAACATGCGGCTTGCCCCACATTACTGGAAACAACCGTGCTATATTCGTAGTGGCAACGGTTCCTGTCATCTGTTTTAGGTTGTCGGGATGGTAAAAAAAAGCATGGAACGGTTTTTATAGGGAACCAGAAGTCAAATTCCTGAATCTCAGAGAAACCTGTCCATGCGATCGCTTCACGCTGATTGGTCGGTTAAAAGACCTCTCACGTGAAACTATGGTGGCTTGCTTGTGATGTCTGACCACAAATCCTGGGATTTGGTTTCGAATCACTTCTATACAAATAAAGTTTCAGATTATTGTATATGTTTTTCAAATTTTATTATGCTTTTTGAATACTGTACCTGATGGTCTATTTTATAACTTTCTATAAGACACACTTTTCTTCCCAAAAGAATGTCAAAGAAAACGTCCCTGGTCCAGTATGTGATACTACGCCTATATTATATGCTTTTAATGCACTACAAACCTTTTCTTGAATATGCGATGCTGAAATTGAGGTGCATCTCATATGCATGTGTTTCTTGATTATAAAATACTGTCAGATGACAACTCCCCACAATGTTTGGGATGAAGTATTAGTTGCTACATGAGTACTAGAGGACACAAATATTGTGACGCAATGTTCCATAGAATTGGTGTTTTATGGAGTTGCGTGCAAGATGTCCGATCTTTGTCATCTTTTAGTTGTACTTCTCCACTTTAACTGCCACCGAGGAAAGAGTATTCAACTTCAGCTTATCAAAATGCCAAGTGGGTTACGGCTTGAAGGAGATGGCATCAAGTCATTCGTCACAGTAAAAGAGGAAAACATAAAGGTAAGTATAAGAGCCACTCAGTAACATGTTTGTGTATACAAAAGGGACACTCATGGAGTAAATAGAGGAATATTTAGCTTATTGTGTCAGGCATTTATAGACAATAAATAGTGTTTAAGATATAATTGTATGTAAATGAAAGAAGTTGGCCTAATCCTAATTGTCATAGTAAGATATATACATCTGCATGTCCTACTTTGACAAATGAGGTTAGCAAACTCATAAAGTAGATCTGAATCACAATTAACGCGCAATATTTTTCGTGTTTAAGGCACACCTAATACTCAGAAATCCTCCTTCGTATATATTGCTCATTATAGGCAGGTGCTAAAATAATTGTGGTTTTAGTGTGTTTACAAATTATTTTGTTCTGTACTGGTTCTCGTGAATGTACCTTCAATCTTACAGTTTAAAAACCTGGGAAACGTGTATGCTGATTTTTCGCACTATTTACTACAATTTACCAACATTTTCATTTAAATTGGTTGCGCGTGTGCATGTACACACATACGTATATATACATGCATACTCATGTGCATATAAGCAAACAAAGCATGCACGTATATGCATATATATGTGCACAAGGATACATGATTGCAGGCATGGATGTCATTACATGTATGGCTGAACTTCTTGAATGCTTAACATATTTTGACAGAGTATGTGAGTGTGCATGCGAGCGTAGAAACATATATGAATACATGCATCTATATGTATGCCTCGATATTTCCAACTTTGTACTTTTAAGATGGTGAGGCGTGGCTACAGGTGTGGCAGCAAGGTAAGAAGTTGGCTTCCCGACCACATAGCTCCAAGCTCAGTCCTACTGCATGGCACATTGAGCAAGTACCTGCTACTATAGACCTTGGTTGACCAAAGCCTGGTGACTGGATTTGTTATATATATATATATATATGTGTGTGTGTGTGTGTGTGTGTGGAGGCGCACTGGCCCAGTGGTTAGGGCAGCGGACTCGCGATTTCGATTCCCAGACCGGGCGTTGTGTGTGTTTATTGAGCGAAAACACCTAAAAGCTCCACGAGGCTCCGGCAGGGGGGTGGTGATCTCTGCTGTACTCTTTCACCACCCTTTCTCTCACTTGTTGGCCTGCTCGCTTAGCCAGCGGAGTGGCGTCATTCGAAGGCTAAAACAATGCGAACGCATTGTGACCAGCGATGTGTAGCAACATCTGATGAACTGGTGATATATATATATATGCTGGTACTGATTTGCACACTTAGTCACTTTAGTGATGTTTGTATTTTTACCTTTTGATTTTTAAATTGCGGATAGCCAACTTAATAACATATATATATATATATATATATGTGTGTGTGTGTGTGTGTGTCCACCGTTGCTTGACAACCGGTGTTTGCGTCCTCGCAACTTAGCGGTTCGGCAAAAAAAACTGATAGAATAAGTACCAAGCTTAAGAAAATGAATGCTGGAGTCGATTCGTTCGACTAAAACTCTTGAAGGCGGTGCCCTAGCATGGCCATAGTCCAAAGACCGAAACATGTAAAAGACAAAAAGATATTGAAAGTGAAACGTAAACAAATCATTCGGCACAAGTCGGTAATAATCGCCAATAAGCTCACGACTCATAAAATGAGGTTTATTTTATTTATTTTTTAACTGAAACACAATTAGTCATAGATACATACGTATAATTATACACGCACAAAGCATACATAGACACGCGCGCACGTACACACACATACATAAATTATAAGCATATGATATATAGATGTGTGTGTATACACACCCTTAACTACGTCTGGTTTGCCGAACAAGTTTGCATTTGGTCATGACTGACTTTTATCCCATCCACCTCTCTCTTCACAGAGCCAATGACATTTTCGGTGTGTCAATAGCAGCTGAAATTAAAAATTACATTTAATTAAACAAGATAGTGTTCGTATCTCTCTTTCTCTCTATGTGCATCTACGTGTATTTCTTATTATCTAAACTTATTCTTCTAACTCAAACTACTTGAAGAAACTTTATAAAACAAACGAGGGCTTAAAACGGCATTCTCCCATCTATAACGTTTTGAACTACATACACACCTACGCAGTGGATATACTAAATACAAGACACCTTCAATCTGTTTTAAATGATATAGGGACAGTCGTACACATTACAAAATGTCCCAAGTAACTGAATGGACACCTCTGGCCCCTCTACACGATTTTTATGGTAAACACTGCAATTTTCATTCTCTCTTTTTTTTTATTTTGTTGATTTGTACGAGACACAATGTGAGGAAGCTAACGTTAGTCCACAATCCGCTGGGAAGCTTTTGCATGGTCGTTTGTTCCGCTAGAAATGTCAGTCGAATCACTCTACTGTCTTAAGAAAAGGACAACATTGGCTTATGTTGCCAAATGTACATTATGCATGAAATATAGAATAAAATAAGGCGAGATGGTCATGACTGAGATATCTGTAATCGTAGGGTTTATCATTACATTGTTGAATTATTTAAACTTGGTAAAGATTCCTTCTGTCAACCCTACCACGTCGATAAGAAACTTTCCCTCCTGAACGACAGTCAAGCATGTATTATGTTTACATTTTTGCCCCCTTTTTCTGTTCAAGAAATAGAGCAACATTAAGCAAGCTTTTATTATCATTATTTTTAAGCTAGAGCTATACAACAATAATGGTTTTGTTTTCCTGGTATAATGACTTGAATCAACTTCCATATATGCTACTTGTAGTTGTCAATTAGTAATCTTTGAATTAAGCAGCGTAATTCTAAAAGAAGGGAGTGGTAAAAAATAACTTTTTTTTTTTTGCATTACCGAAGCAAATAATTAATAATTCAAAAATAGGGAAATCGTGCGCTAACCTCCAACTTTATTTTTTAGTTTTCTAAGTTTTGAACATTGGAGATACCGAAAATTAAAATAATTTTATCCGTTTCTTCGACAATATTAGCTTCATAAATCAGCTAAATGCTTTTAACGATGCTGCTGAAAATTGAAAATACAAAATGTACAAATAATAATTGTTAAAAATTCACCGCCAATAATGTTAATGGGAGTGTTAGTCGGTTTCATCGACCCCAGTACTTAAGTGGGTGAACTTTCAGAATAGCTGTCACAAATAAAATGGTATTTGGCATGGTGTGGGCTAGTATTTTTCGTTCCTTTATCATAATATCTTACATACTAATTTGCATGAAGAAGACAAAAAAAAAAAAAAATCCATGTTTTTTCAAACTTCGTAACCCCATCACTTTTCATCGTGTCTTTCGAACAGCTGTCACCATTTAATTGAATTTTAAAGGTATTTTTCGTTAATTTTATACACGTAATTCGACATAAAAAGAAAAAAAATGCAAACATTCGTGTTTTTCAAATTTTGTTTACCTGCTCTCTCCATCGCTCGTATCCCCCATGCAGCACAAGAATTAGATATATTTATTAAGCTACTCGTGTTTGCTTGGGCCTGTTAAAAATAGCAAACTCGCAACTTACACAGGCGTGGCTGTATGGTTAAAGAACAGGGGTCTATGGAACTATTCAAGCGGTCGATAAATGCATATCTACTTTATTATTATTATTCTATGTTTGACTTTTGCTTTACATTTGTACAAGTTGGCTCCAAGTCTCACCCAGAGACCTCAAGAGACAACAGGTTGGAAGTTCATGTTGGTGTTATGCCTAGGGTGCCATATATTTGGTTTTGTACTTAGTGTTGTACTAGTGAATGTCTAAAAAAAAACCTTATGAAAATTATGTTTGTTTTAAAACTTGAGGTTACATAGAAAGTATTTTGCGTAGGATATGAGCACTATCTTGAATTTCTGCCAATTTGGTGTTTCCTGGTATCTGAGTTAGGTTGCAATCAGCTCCTTTTGCTATCATTCCCAGGGCACCTATGACAACAGGTTTATTATTATTATTATTATTATTATTATCAAACGGACAAAACCCTTTGTAACTTTCGTCCTGTGTTTTGTCCCTTTATGTTTTAATTGATTTTTGTTAGCCCTTGTGACCAATAAACGAACGAATTATTATTATCCCAAGTGCTTTGAATAAATAATAATAACATAATAATAAATAATAATAACATCAGCATGGTGGAAAAATGATCCATTGGGTATGTCTGCCTTGTTAAGGTGTATGTGTGTCTGAGTGTATTTGTGTATGTTCTGGTCAAACTCTGCCAGATTCTCAGGTATTGGTGTTAATAAGCCGACTTTGGCAAACTGGCAATTATAGTCACATTGGGGCACATAGGTATGATAGGATGCACTTCCTTTCATGTAGGTAAGGATTAAAAATTTCATTTCGGTTGTTCAGATAGATGCCTCATGGTGTGCCTATTAAATATTTTACTGAACCTATTTGTTCAAGGGAAGTCTTTGTCTTGTCTACTAAATTAAGGAAAATCTCTGGCCAATGTGTGTAACAAGTTGCCTGTACAGCTAAGTGCTTTATAAATGTAAAATGCTCTGACCCCCATAACAAACAACCTTTCAAGTATTCTTTTCTACTTTAGGCACAAAGCCCAAACTTTTGGGGGAGGGGGCGAGTTGATTAGATCAACCCCAGTATGCAACTGGTACTTAATTTATCAACCCCAAAATGATGGAAGGCTAAGTCAACCTTGGCAGAATTTGAACTCAGAATGTAAAGACAAACAAAATACCACTAAGCATTTCGCCTGGCATGCTAATGTTTCTGCCAGTTAATCTCCTTAACACCCTTCCAAGTATTACTGCTTTAACCCTTTCATTACCAACCTTGCTGAATCCAGCTCTGGCTCTGAGTACAAATGTCTTGTTTTCAATTAGTTTTGAATTAAAATATTCCACCAAACCTTAGTCACAATTTATGTTCCTAACACTAGCTGAATGATAACTAAGTTATTTTACTAAATTCTTTGTTATATTTAAAGTAATTGAAAGAAGCAGAGAGCATCTCAAAATAAATACAGGAACAAAAAGGTTAATGACACATGGTGTCAACTTGACACAAAATTTTTTAAATTCCTGTATTGAATAAATATAGTAACAAAAGGGTTAATGTTTTAGAGTGTGCTTCTTTCCAGATATATGAACTCCTGGCTGATATATATATATATATATTTATATATATATAGTAGTGTGATAAGCTATTTGCTTCCCAACCACATTTTTCTGGATTCAGTTTCACTGCATGGTACCCTGGATAAGTGTCTGCTACTATAGCCCCAGGCTCACCACAGACTTGTGAGTGTATTTAGTAGATGGAAACTGAAGAAGCCTGTTATATGTATATATTATCATCATCGTTTAACGTCCGTTTTCCATGCTAGCACGGGTTGGACGGTTCGACTGGGGTCTGGGAAGCCAGAAGGCTGCACCAGGGTCCAGTCTGATCTGGCAGTGTTTCTACAGCTGGATGCCCTTCCTAGCGTCAACCACTCTGTGAGTGTAGTGGGTGCGTTTTACGTGCCACCGGCACAGGGACAGGCGAGGCTGGCAACCTGGCAACGGCCATGATCAGTTGGTGCTTTTTACGTGCCACCGGCTTGGAAGCCAGTCAAGGCGGCGCTGGCATCGGCCATGTTCGTATGGTGCTTTTTACGTGCCACCGGCACAGGGATGTGTGTTTGTGTCTCCTTACATTGACATCATATGATAATTGTAAATTGGCATCATTGTCATGCTACCAGTGTCCTTCGTCTCTAATATTTTGTGAAATATGTTTGGTTATGGGGTGATCTTACTTTACTTCAAAACAGGAGAGGTTGGTGACAGGGAGGGCATCTAGCTATAGAAAATCCCCCTCAATAAATATGAGCATGGAAACATTGTATGATGATGATAATATATATATGGATTTGGTAGACAGAAACTGAAAGAAGCCTGTCATATATACATACATATATATATAATTAGAGGTTGATCTGGCAGTGTTTCTACAGCTGGATGCCCTTCCTAACACCAAGTGGGTGCGTTTTACGTGTCACCATCATCATCATTTTGTAGTTCAGTCCATCCAGTGGCCATGAGGAAAAGGAGACAATATGTCCATTTTCAAATTTGTGATGGGTGGGAGCTACTTAAAAGAAAATATCTCACAATCCTCTTCCATTCCATTATTTTACAAAGGTTAACAAACATATAGCGGAGTGGTTGGCGTTAGGAAGGGCATCCAGCTGTAGAAACTCTGCCAGATCAAATTGGAGCCTGGTGCAACCATCTGGTTCACCAGCCCTCAGTCAAAATCGTCCAACCCATGCTAGTATGGAAAGTGGACGTTAAACGATAATGATGATGATAGCTCTTCAGAGAATTTTCATCACTTTTTATCCAGGGACTGCTTTATCCTGTGAAGAGATGAATAAACAATACTTAAAGAATATTATTGTTTTCTATTCATCCGACCTGAATTTTGCTATAAGCTTTGATCTCTCGCCACCAATCAATCCTCAACCCACCCTGCAACCACTGCACTAATCATTCAACTATTCTTTCAACACAAAGATAATAATACAAATATTATTCTTTGAACTGTTGGTGTTTGCTCGAATATCAAACAGATAAAGCTCTGCAAGGAAATAATTTTTTTTTCTCTGCTGGTTAGCATTAGGTTTATGTGTATGAGTGTGTGTGTGTGTAACAATCTTTTACTCTTTTACTGGTTTCAGTCATTTGACTGTGGCCATGTTGGAGCACCGCCTTGAAGGGTTTTAGTCAAACAAATCGACCTCAGGACTTATTCTATCGGTCTCTTTTGCCAAACCGCTAAGTTATGGGGATGTAAACACACCAACACTGCTTGTCAAGTATTAATGAGGGGACAAACCTTGACACAAAGACATACACACGTAGATATATATATATATATATACACACACACATATGTATGTATATATATATATATATATTATATATATATATATATACACACACACATACATACATATGTATATATATATATATATATATACACACACATACATACATATGTATATATATATACACATACATATGTGTATATATACATATATATATATATATATATATATATATATATATATATATATAGTGAATCTGAACAAACAAGAAAAAGCAATAACACGAGGACATGGTACAAGTACTGTATTATCAGACACTCAGGAAAGAAGGAGGATTTAACGTTTTGAGCCTTGCTCTTCTTCAGAAATAGAGCAAAGTCCAAAAGAAGGGAAGACAGAGGAAGAAAATCACCAATGATACACATGCGTTTACATTTTGGAATGACAGGAAGGGAATGGGTGAAGAAAAAGTTATTTTTAAGACAGGAGAGTGCAAGAGAATGAGATATGTGTATGTGTGGTTATATGTGTGCATGCAGGTGTATGTGTGTGTGTGTCTAATAATAACATGTGTGTGTGTGTGTGAGTGGACTTTGTGTTGCGCTTAATGTCATAGGAAGAATTTACAGTGGGAATTTTTGGTAGGAGTGGCTGTCTTTTGTGTGTCTCCCTTCACATGTGCATAGGAGAAAGGTCAGTAGAAAGATGTTTAACTGGTAGTTTGAAGTGTGTGTGTATGCGTGTGGTTGTGTCTGTGGAGCAAATGTGTGGTACTCTGGTGTGTGTGTATGTACGCTGCTATATGTATATATAAATATAAAAAAATGGAACAAAAATGCAATAGAGGACAACAAAACATTGAGACAAACTGCAGACAGGTAAGACAACAATTAGGACAGGAAACAAAAAATACAGGACACAAAAAGGACAGGTCATTTGTGACTTTCTTTATATATGACAGGCTTCTTTCAGGTTCCATCTATCAAATCCACTCTCAAGGTATTGGTCAGCCCAAGGCTATAGTAGAAGCACAAGGTACCATGCAGTGGGATTGAACCCGGAAGCATGTAGTTGGAAAGCAAACTTCTTACCACACAGCCATGTCTGTGCTTGTACATACATACACATATATATATATTTGTATATATATATATATAGCAGAAGCAACAGAGTAACTCAAGGGCTGAGAGTTTTGTGCACTGGATAAAGTGGTTGGCATTAGGAAGGGCATTCAGCCATAAAAACCATTCCAAAATAGGCGGTGAACTGGCAGAAAAACGTTAGCACGCCGGGCAAAATGCTTAGCGGTATTTCGTCTACTGTTATATTCTGAGTTCAAATTCCACCGAGGGTGACTTTGCCTTTCATCCCTTCGGAGTCGATAAATTAAGTACCAGTTATGCACTGGGGTCAATGTAATCGACTTAATCCCTTTGTTTGTCCCCTCTATGTTTAGCTGCTTGTGGGCAATAAAGAAATAAGAAACCATTCCAAAGTAGACGGCAGAACTTGGTGTGGTCTTCTGACTTACCAGTTCTTGTCAAACAATCCAGCCCATGACAGCATGGTAAATAGATGTTTAATGATGATGATTATATATATATAATCATAGGAAAACTGAATTTTATAGGATTTTCTATTTCTGTTAACATGTCTTCATTTGTGTCTGGGGAGAGTCATTTTCTTTTTGTGCTTTATTATTTAACACACTCACCGGTAAAATTTCCACTTATTTTTATTTTCCTAAAATTTTCATTGCGTCTTGCAACCTTTTCAATAGTTTTGACTCTGTCCTTTATTTACACTGCGCTCCCTTTTGTTTGTTTGTGGGTCAGTGTGTGTGTGTGTGTGCCTATACATGCATGCATGTACGTATGTATGTGTGTGTTTGCATGTTTATGTATGTATATATTTGTGTGTGTGCATATGTATATATGTGTGTGCATCTGTATGTACGTATCCTGCATATTTATGTGCTTGCATGTCCGTGTTTGTGTATTTTCTATGTATGTGTGTGTGAGCATGTGTTTGTTTATGTATGCACCTCTGTCTCCTTGTGTGTGAATGCCTGTGTGTGTGTTATGCAACTATGTACCATGTTTGTATGGATGTGCATTTTTGTATGTGTGGATCCGTGTCTCCATATGTGTCTGTTCATATAGTCTATATACTTATCTGTCTGTATATTGATCTGTTTATTTACATATCTATATGCTTACATACAGAAAAAAAAAGTGCATACACTCACACCCACATACATACATACATTTATCTACCTAACAGTCCACTAACTATTCTACTCTACCTGTGTAAACTGTGGGTATGGAGGTATGGTATTTACTGTGTATATTTCCTATTTAGTATTGGGGAGGTTTCATTTATAAGGACATACTCCCGTATTTGTCTGAGTGTTGGGTCTTTTGAGTGCTTGGATAAGATGCGGATGTCAAGTTGACCCAATATATTCTCCTCTCCGATTCACATATTTATTGCAGCAGTCCTTCAGTTTTACTAAGTTCTGTAAAAGAACTTGGAAGGTTGGAGTGCCAACCAGGTCTTTTGCAATACCCATAAAGCCAAGAACATTTCAGCACCTCCTCGTAATTAGTTAAAGATATTGATAAATATTATTTTATAACTATATTTTATATTGCAGTGTGGAAGGTGTTTATAAGCCATTTAAGAAACACACAAAAACCGTTAGATTCACTTAAACATTTAAATTTGTCAAAAAAAAAAGTATAAACATAAACTAAAATGCTTAAAATATTAGTCATTGTGCAAATGCTCTTTCCTCACTGCACTAGTATTTCTATTCAGAATTTATATGCTTTGCAATAAATATATACACTTCTACTTGACTGAAGGTTTTTCATGCAGGTGGCATCACTGAGCAGCTCTTCTCAATGTTTTGTTGTTGGTGTTATTTTTAGAGATGGTGAATGGGTGGATGGATAGACGAATGGATTTTAATAAAAACAATATAAAATATAGAGATGTACTTGCATAGCAAGTGACCTAATCTGAGATTGTGTGCTGGAACAAAAACAATTGCAGCGTGGAATGTGTTTATAAGCCATTTAAGAAACACACAAAAAATTTCATGTAGGTGCATCACTGAGCAGTTCTCTAAAAATAACACCAACAACAAAACATTGAGAAGAACTGCTCAGTGATGCCACCTGCATGAAATTTTTTGTGTGTTTCTTAAATGGCTTATAAACACATTCCACGCTGCAATTGTTTTCGTTCCAGCACACGATCTCAGATCAGGTCACTTGCTATGCAAGTACATCTCTATATTTTATATTGTTTTTATTAAAATCCATTCGTCTATCCATCCACCCATTCACCATCTCTAAAAATAACACCAACAACAAAACATTGAGAAGAGCTGCTCAGTGATGCCACCTGCATGAAAAACCTTCAGTCAAGTAGAAGTGTATATATTTATTGCAAAGCATATAAATTCTGAATAGAAATACTAGTGCAGTGAGGAAAGAGCATTTGCACAATGACTAATATTTTAAGCATTTTAGTTTATGTTTATACTTTTTTTTTTATATATATATATCTAATGTGTATCCACTTACCAACCCATCTAAGTCCACCAATCACTTACACATCTGCTTATCTTATTCATCAACCTAAAATTCCTTCCTTCCTTCCTTCCTTCTTCTCTCTCTCTCTCTCTCTTTCTTTCTTTCTTTCTCTTTCTCTCTTTCTCTCTCTCTCTCTCTCTCTCTCTTTCTTTCTTTCTAAAACAGTGGTTCTCAACCGGGGGTCCATATGACCCTTGGGGACCCATATAAAATTGTTTTTGTTAAAGCTTATGTGCAATAAATTGGTTATACCTCTACAATATATGAAATATATTAATAAAAATTTTCTAATATGATTCCTAATTATAAAAATAAAATAGGATTTTATTTTTAAAATGTCAAATGGTTATGGGGGTCCACCTGAGTAAAATAGGCACCAAAGTGGTCCACAGGTAAAAAAATGGTTGAAAACCACTTTTCTAAAAGAAAAACCTACCATGACAGACTGTGGTGTGTGTGAGTGTAACTGTATATACATGTGTGTGTTTATGAGGGACTTCACACACACACACACACAAAACATTTGAGCGAGGTCATTGCCAGTACCGCCTGACTGGCCCCTGTGTCGGTGGCACGTAAAAGCACCCACTACACTCTCAAAGTGGTTGGCATTAGGAAAAGGGCATCCAGCTGTAGAAACTCTGCCAGATCAAGATTGGAGCCTGGTGTGGCCATCTGGTTTGCCAGACCACAGTCAAATCATCCAACCCATGCTAGCATGGAAAGCGGACGTTAAACGATGATGATGATGTTGATGCCAGTACTAAGCTGTGTCAGCCCTTTGCCTTTCTCATGGACAATATTGGTAGCATAGAGAGGGGGAGACTTGCATGCATGGGCAATTGCAGGTTTTCCTGGTGCAGATCTACAATTTCATGAGACATACTGAACACTCACTCCTACCACACCAAAAAATAACTCTATAATTGCTATTAAATCTAGATAAAATAAGGTTGTTACATTGTTTGCTTTACCAGTTATCAAAACAGCCATAATTGTTAATCAGTCAATTGTTGCGTTGTTGTTGAATAAATAATGAATTGTCTTTAGACTCTCTCCCTGTCTCATTCTTTCACCTCTCTTTGTCTCTCTATATATAAGAAAGATATAGAGTGAGAAAGACAGACAGAATCAATGTTCAATGTCTAGGCATACCTAGAAAATGACAACTTATTTTGATACAGATAGAAAACAAAGGATAATAAAGAGAAAGAAGTAAAGAAAGAAAGAAAGAACAACAGACAAAATGGAAATGAAAGAAGGAAAAAAGATAGGGCGGGAGGAAAGCAGAAAAATTGGCAGACTAAATTTGACAGTTTGCATAAAAGGAAAAGAAAACAATATCCCATCCAGAAATAAAGTATTTTAAAAAAATTAGAAAATATCCACTAGATGATGGCTGGAAGGTAACAGTTTATTCAAAGTAGATGTCCTCTGCTTCCACCATAACCTGAAGATGGCTCTGGAACCTGGCATGTGTTCCTTGTTGTGTCTATGGGAAGATCTTTGAATACCTCTTTGATCTTGGCCACCAGTTTGGCCTTGGTGTTGTAGGCAAAGCAGCCGGTGTCTTTCTCAGCTGCAGCCTACGTATAGATTTGGGATTACAACTGAAGGAATTAGGAGGCCGGAAATTGGGGATAGTAAAGTCGTTGGTATTCTCTGATAACTTCTGGTTCTTTCTGGAGGTATGGCAAGGAGCCAAATCCTGCTGTCACACATGGCCTTCCAGCAGCAACCCTCCCTGACCAAGGTTTGACGACAGTCTCCAGCAGCTTCACATAGCCATCTTAATTAAGCCCAAGGCCCTGTTCAAGGATGTGGAGCTGCATGATATCACCCTCACTGGAGACACACCCAAAGACCATCACAGTTTGAGGAACTTGGTTTTCTTGATGGCCATGTCATGTCTTACAGCCTTTACAGCATTTACAGAGTACTGAGAAATTGTCATGATGTTGGCATTTTGATATCCGGCATGAATCAACATGATACAGATAACTCTCTTCCAATATTCAGATGGCTTCCAATTCTCCACATCTGCTAACTTTTTCTCAATTACAACTTTAATCTTTATGCTCTCCAATGCAGTTGACTGTTCACCAATACATGAAGCTGTTCCTGAAGAAAGGAGACATAAAAAAAATCTAATTTAGCCTGAACACCCTGTATATAAACAATTGCAGCATGGAAGGTGTTTATAAGCCATTTAAGAAACACACAAAATCCGTTAGATTCACTTCAACATTTAAATTTAATTTGCCAAAATATTTTTGTCGTTTTGAGACCACGACCTGTTCACTGACAAAATTCCGTGCTGCATCTAAAAGCGACAAAAATATTTTGGCAAAATAAATTTAAATGTTGAAGTGAATCTAACGGTTTTTGTGTGTTTCTTAAATGGCTTATAAACACCTTCCATGCTGCAATTGTTTTTGTTCCAGCACATGATCTCAGATCGGGTCACTTGCTATGCAAGTACATCTCCGTAACCCTGTATATATATTTCTGTATTTGTAATATACAATATTTTGCAAAAAATGAAATGAATTGTATATTTCATTCTACTCACAAATATCTTCTTATAGCAATATAAAATTGTTAAATATTAAAGCTCTATTCTATTAGAGTCCTTTCTATTTGTTTCTTTTTAGTATAAGTAGTTAGAAGAAAAGATTTTGCAGCCTTATGCGACTGATTACTCACTGCTAATTCTAGCCTTGAATTTAGTAAGAAAAACATTCATTTCAATACAAGAATTAAAAAAATTTTGTGTCAAGTTGACACCATGTGTCATTAACCTTTTCGTTCCTGTATTTATTTTGAGATGCTCTCTGCTTCTTTCAATTACTTTAAATATAACAAAGAATTTAGTAAAATAACTTAGTTATCATTCAGCTAATGTTAGGAACATAAATTGTGACTAAGGTTTGGTGGAAGATTTTAATTCAAAACTTATGAATACAAAACATTTGTACTATAGAGCCAGAGCCGGTTTCAGCCGGGTTGGTAATGAAAGGGTTAAATAAGATTGGGATTTTGGAAGGGTTTGTTTTTCTATTTTTGCTTTTTAATTTAAATTCCTTGGTGAGAATTCTGTTTACGTTTACGCAACACTGTTAATCAAATCTAAGAAGATAAATAATTAAAAGTACATTATCAAATGTTCATGTAAATATTTCAAAATGAAATCCTTCTGAATAACCTCTTCACCCATGTACTTTATACATATCTTTGTTGACCTTTATTTCTTTTCTTATATCTTCCTCCTTATGAATATTGATATTTAAAATCAACTTCATGCACAGTAATCACAAGGAAAATATAATGCAGGGTAGCTATGTATCTTTTCTATAACAAGACACTCATGCTTATCCCTCTATCTCAATGTCAACACTTGATGTAAAGCTACCTCCCTCTCTCAAATACATTTCCACCCAGTTGAGTGTGTGTGTGTGTGAGAGAGACTTGTCCTTTTCTTTATCTTAGAATTTACTAGGTGACCTTATTAGTAGTGCTGGTGTCATGAAAAAAAGCAACAAGCACATGCAGTGAAGCAGCTGGCATTAGGAAGGGCTTCCGGCTGTAGAACCCATATCAAAGCTAAGATCAGGGCCTAATGCAACTCTGTAGCTTGTTGGATCCTGTCAAACTGTCCAACTCCTGTTCACCTGGAACAGGTGTTAAATGATGATGGTAATGAGAAGGAGGAGGAGGAAATAAATGATGATGAAGTTGATGTGTGTGTGCATGTGCACATTTTGAAGTCCTTCATATTCTCTGTCTCACTGCTGTTTGGTTACTATGTTCAATAACATGTTTCATCATTTTTCACTTATCTGCTGAACAATAGTTTATATATCTCTCTGGTGGAGAGCATGTTGATATCAGATATATCAGATAACAAATGTCGATATCATTATAGATATCAGTTTTTAAGTAAAGCAGTGAATTGGCAGAATTAGAATGTTTCATTGTTTTTGAATTTGCTCTCTGAGTTTTAATTCTACCATACTTGCACATGGTACTGGAATAAGTTCTTTTTGTGTGGCACCATCATCATCATCATTATCATCATCGTTTAATGTCCGCTTTCCATGCTTGCATGGGTTGGACGATTTGACTGAGGTCTGGTGAACCAGAAGGCTGCATCAGGCGCCAATCTGATCTGGCAGAGTTTCTACAGCTGGATGCCCTTCCTAAGGCCAACTGCTCTGAGAGTGTAGTGGGTGCTTTTACGTGCCACTGGCATGAGGTCCAGTCAGGTGGTACTGGCAACGGCCATGCTCAAATGGTGCTTTTTATGTGCCACCTGCACAGGAGCCAACCCAGCAGTACTGGCAACGACCTCGCTTGAATGTTTTTTCAAGTGCCACCAGCACAGGTGCCAGTAAGGTGACGCAAGTAACGATCACGCTCAAATGGTGCTTTTTATTGCTCTGGCTATTATCATGCTCAGATGGTACTCTTAGTGCTCCACTAGCACAGATGCCAGTCATCAAATTTGATTTCGATTTCATATACATAAAATGAAGCAGGAAACTAAATGAAGTTTAGTAGTCAAGTAGCCTAGTAATTGTTATTACAAGTTAGTTCTCAACTAGAATAAGAAAATTTTGGTTCCAAATAAGTGGGACCAAAATGCTGTGCCATAACATTTCATACTCTGCAAATCAAATCCTCCACCACTTCTAGATTCCTTATCATTTGTAAAATTCTAAATATCTTGTTTGTATAGCTAGTTGTATAACTATTACAGTATGGGTTAGAGCTCCATATAGACTACCATTATCTAGTTGGTTTCCAGTATGGTAGTTAGTCAATCACTGTACTTATCAGTGTTACTAGTTATGACATACAGAGCATACATAGTGAAAATTAAGATAACCCCCAGAATAAATATTTAGTTCCTACATATGTTTTGCCATCACAGTTATTTTGAATTCAGTATTGGCTGTTCCAAGTGCATTTGGATAAATAAGTTCCTTTCTGAGTCACATAGGTTCATGGGGCCAGTTTCCCAGTTTCTGTGGTGTATATATTCCTCACCTGGATGAGAAGCCGGTCCATTGTAGGATTGCTCATTTTTGCCATCTGAGTGGACTGGAACAATGTGAAATGAAGTGTTTTACTCAAGAACACGACATGTTGCCTGGTCGAGGAATTGAAACTACAATCTTATGGTCATGAGTCCAACACTCCTAACCACTAAGCCATGGTGCATTTGGATGCCCAACTACAGTAGGTCTTCAGGGGAACATGTTGTTGCATTCTGTTAGAGAATGCAATAGATATTATATCAGATATTAGATCTCTATAACAGGATGCAAGAAAATGTTTCCCTGATGATCCATTGCAGTTAGGCATCGAAATGTGCTTGGAACACCCAGTGCTGACATCCAAATAATTGCAATGGTGAAAACGTATGTAAGAACTAAATATTTATACTGGCATAAAATTCTAAATATAAATATTTCTTCTTGATTTGTTTTGTCTAACATGAATTTGAAGGGCACCCAGCTGTAAAAACCCTGCCAAAACAGGCAGAGTAGCTTGGGGTAGTCTTCCACCTGGCTGGTTCCTGTCATCTGTTCTACCCATGCATGCATGGAAGACAGACGTTAAAAGATGATGATGATGAAATTATAATTTTTTTTATTTCTAGATGAGAAGATTGTGCTGATTCTACTTAACCAACCAATAACACCAATGCTAAAAATCTTCAAATATTTATGGCAAAAAGGTAAATTATCTTTTATTTAACCCTTAAGTATTCAGATTATCCTGTCAAATGTAAAGCTTATTTATTCATTGTTCTGAATTAATCATGTATTATCTCATAGCTTTGAAATTTCAATGATGTGATAGTTGTATTTTCAGAATGACATTGTAGGGTAGGTGTGAGAGATTGGATCTGGCTGGTTTGAACACAAAACTAATGAAATATTTGGGCGAAAAATGCCTGGTTTATATGCCTAAAGGGTTAAAATTTTAGTTCTTTCCTATATACTTGTCTACATCCTAAGCAACAACACCACACACTCTCTCTCCATTTCTCTGTCTCTTTCTCACACTCTCAATCATTTGCTCTCTGTCTGTCTCTTTCTGTTTCTCTCTGTCTCTCTGTATCTCCATCTGTGTGTGTTTTTCTCTCTCTCTCTTCTCCCCCTCCCCCCATTGTTCAGATGAAAGGTAAGGTCCTGAAACATATTCCTCTCACCACACAGCGATATTAAAATTCTCAAACTTGCTTATAAACTTATTTCTGCTGAGACAAACTATCACAAGTTTCTTCGTATTCCACATTTTACCTCTATGTTCTATTTAAAATCTTTTTAGTTTTTACTTATTTAGTATTGGTGGAAGAGATGCAAAACAACTTAAAATACCAACTGCTGGGTCATCAGCTCACATTACACTCAGACTATGTATTACTGACAAAGCAGTTAGTTCTATATGACTTGAGTAAATATAGGAAAGGGTACTTTCTAAGAAACTTACCAGCTGTCGTGGAGTAGTCTCTTATCCAGGATGAGGAAATCATTTCTTATTTGCTGGATAAAGCTTGCTTTGCAGCCATGAGGTTTCTGGTTCAGTCTCACTGCATGGCATTTTGGGCAAATGTCTTCTACTATAACTCTGGGCCAACCAAAGCCTTGTGAGTGAATTTGGTAGACAGAAACTGTGTGGAAGTTCATTGCATCATCATCATTGTCCTATTTTCCATGCAGGCATGGGTTGGACAGCTTCAGAGGATCTTGTGAGCCACAAAACTACATTTAAGCTCAATGCCGTGTGTGTGTGTGTTTATGTTTGTCTCTCACCACTTGGCATCTGGTGTCGGTTGATTTACGTCCCCTTAATGTAGTGGTTCAGCAAAAGATATTGATAGAATTAATACTAGATTGAGAAAAGTAAGTTCTGGAGTTGATTTGTTTGGTTGAACCCCTCAAGGTATTGCCCTAGCTTTCCTGCAGTCCAGTGACTTAAACAAATGAAAGATAAACGATAAAATATGAATGATTTTTTTTTAAGGCAAGGATTGACTTTAGAAATAAAGCAAAGAGCAAAGAAAATACAAAGGGTTGGAAGTTATCTATTGACAGATTGACATTTGTATTTACAAAATGCCAAAGCTGAAAATGCAAACATTTTACATTGGATCCTGTTCATTATATTTGTCAGAGAACCCCCAACTGGGAAACAGTACTTGCCTTTGATAGCCAGAGTATTCTAGAATTTGTCAAGGTTCCTGATTGCCTCCTCCCCTACTCTTACTCTGACTCATTTTTCTGGGCAATTTGCTGTGATTGAGAAGATATGTCAAGCTAAGTGAAATCGTGGTCATGGCACCTGTGCCAGTGACCCATGAAAAGCACTTGTGTTGGTGACAAGTAAAAGGCACCCGTGCTGGTGACATGTAGAAGACACTCCATACACTATCTAAAGTGGTTGGCATTAGGAAGAGGATCTAGGTGTAGAAACCAAACCAAAGTACACGGGAGCCTGGTGTAGCTCTCTGGCTTACCAGTTCCAGTTGGACTGTTTAACCCATGCCAGCATGGAAAATGGACAAACAGTCATTAAATGATGATGATTTCATTGTATGTTTTTTTTAAATCATATTTTGTGCCCTCTACCCATTCATTCTTCATGGTTTTCATAATTTGTCTTTGTAATGGTCCTCATCTTTCCCCCATTGTGGATTGGTAGAACCATCAGAGCGTTGGACGACAGAAGGCCTTGCAGTATTGATTGTAAATCTTCATGTTCTGAATTCAAATCATGCTGAAGTTGACTTTATCTTTCATCCCTCCAGGGTTGATAAAATAAAGTACCAGTCTAATACTGGGGTCAATGTTATCAACTAAGAACCTCTGCTCAAAATTATTGGCCCTTAGAAATTATTAGAAACAGTTGGAATGCAGTGAAGGAGGGGTTACAGGTTCAGTATTACAGACATGTATTTTACTCTTTTACTTGTTTCAGTCATTTGACTGTGGCCATGCTGGAGCACCACCTTTAGTCGAGCAAATCAACCCCAGGACTTATTCATTGGAAGCCTAATACTTATTCTATCGGTCTCTTTTGTCTAACTGCTAAGTTACGGGGATGTAAGCACACCAGCATTGGTTGTCAAGTGATGTTGGGGGGACAAACATATACACACAAACATACACACACACATACATACATACATACATACATATATATGACAGGCTTCTCTCAGTTTCTGTCTACCAAATCCACTCAAAAGGCTTTGGTCGGCCCGAGGCTATAGTAGAAGACACTTGCCCAAGGTGCCACACAGTGGGACTGAACCTGGAACCATGTGGTTCGTAAGCAAGCCACTTACCACACAGCCACTCCTATGCCATGTAGTTAGAATTTTGTAGGAAAGAATTGCAAGATAGATTCTTCAAGCCGAGCCGATTGGCAGGAGACATTGGCTTAGATCAAGAACAAGATGGTTGGATAATGTCCATAATTACACTTAAGGTGGTAAGCTGGCACAATCATTAGCACCCTGGGTAAAATGATAAGTGACATTTTTTTTCTATCTTTATGTTCTGAATTCCAATTCTGCTGTTTGCCTTTCATCCTTTTGGGGTCATCATCATCATCAACATTTAGCGTTTGCTTTCCATGCTAGCATGGGTTCGACGGTTCAACTGGTGCCAGACGAGGCTGGCAACGACCTCGCTCGATTGGATGGTGCTTTTTATGTGCCACCGGCACGAAGCCAGTTGGGGCAGCGCTGGCAACGGTCACGTTTGGATAGTGCATTTTACGTGCCACCGGCACGAGGCCAGTTGGGGTGGCACTGGCAACGGCCATGTTCAGATGGTTTTCTTACATACCACCGGCACTGGTATCACAGCTGCAATTTCCATTGATGTTGATCGATTTCGATTTTGATTTTCACTTGCCTCAACAGGTCTTCACAGGGGTCAATAAAATAAAAACCAGTTAAGTATTGGAGTTGATGTAATCAACTTACCACCTCCCCTGAAATTGCTGGCCTTGGTCAATCCCCTCAATGCATACCAGCTTAGACAAGAGACATTAAATGATGATGATGATGGTACACACATGACAGGCTTCTTTCAGTTTCTGTTTACCTAATCCATCTACAAGGCTCTGGTTGGCATGAACTATAGTAGAAGACACTAGTGCAAGGTGCCATGCAGAAGAACTGAACTCAAATGCATATGGTTGGAAGCAAGTTTTGCAAGCACACAGTCACACCTGTTTTGTCCGTTACCTAATTTCGGTTATCAGTCACAGAATGACTATCCTTAATTAACATTACAGCAACAAAATTCCATATGCAGGTAACAAATCATTATTTCTGTTCTATGTTTTTCAGCTGTATTGAAGGTATTTGTCGATGGTGCAGCAAATGAAGTATACAGCCATCTCTCCAAAGAAGATTTCCTGCCAGATATAATCACAGGAGACTTTGATTCCATCCGCCCAGAAGTAAAAGAACATTATCAACAGAAAGTAATTTTCTTTCTCTCTTCTCTCTCCATGTAATATAATTGATGAGTACACACACACATTTCAGCCTACATTTGCACCACCTAGCTTAACAATCCTACATGTTATTTGGTGGTTTTTAGTTGATTGCTTGTAGCAACAGTAGAGGTAGTAATAGTAGTAGTATTCATATTCATTGTTATTAGTGGCACCATAATCATTGGCACTCTCTTCCTTCCCTTCTTCTTCTTCTTCCTCCTCTTCTTCTTCTTCCCCCACATCTTCCCAATTCCTATTGTTCTCTCCTCCTTCCTTTTCCTTGTTGTTCTTGTCCCCCCCACACACACCACCAAAGAGTAGTCCAACAATCTTAAAGCTATTCACCCAAAACACTGGCCACTCATCCACTTTCACAATTGACCCCTATCCATGTCAAAGTCGACAGTGTCTCTAAATCTAACATTATCTGGCTGTTGCACAACTCTGTAGTGACTTAATGGGTATGTAGTAAGCATAGTGGGAATGTGGTAGGTGTGATGTAGTTGTATGGTGTAGTATATCATACCATGTTATACAGCATGGGTAGTATGTAATAGATATTGAATGGAGAGATGCAGGGTTTGGGCATGTAGCAACTATCATGTGGAATTGTAGGCATGGAGAGGATATGGCATAGTACAGAATGGTTAGTGTGTAGTACTTATAGCTTATTGGTGTGGCAGGTATGTTGTAGGTATGGTGTAGGCTACGTCATTAGTTTGTGAATTATTAGGGGGCTTTACCTCTGAAAAGCCTAAACCTTGTGTATAATACGCACCCCTTCTCTAAATTCAGTCAAGGAGGTCTATATAATGTCTTTGGTTTGTAAAAATGTATATGGTAATGTCCTTTATTATTATTGTATATATAACATAATGCAAACGTGTAGCTTTTTTGTGCATTTTGTATGCAGAAAATAAAGAAATAATAGTAATAATGTTTAATAAATGTTGCTTACTGCAAGTTGTGGATGATTCTTTTATGACTTCATTGCTTTCAGACTTAGCTTAAGGTATTTTCGCGCCCGACATCAGAAAATGCGTCTGAATAAACATTGCCAGACAGCAAATAGAGACTCGAACATTCCTTAGAAAATATTTTTCATTTTTAACTTCGTATATAGTACGCACTAGGGATTTTGACCTTTAAATTTTGGTGAAAAAATGCGGATTATACACGAGGATTTACAGTATGTCATTTACAAAGGCTCCCCATCATGGTATGGCTTTTGACTCTATAGCTTGATTTTTTTACAGTTCAAAAGTGTGGTCAGTGATATAGTTTGTCTTATTAATTCTGTTGCAAGCCTTCAAGAAATATTGCACCTCACCGCAGGTTCCTTTCATGTCCCCATTTATCTGTAGTTCTTGTTCCTTCTCGAGCCACATCTGGCTCATAAGGGCCGGTTTCCTAGGTGTATAGGTTCCCCACCTGGATGGGACACCGGTCTGTCGCAGGTGAGCTGCAAGAGGAAAGAGTGAGAGAAAGTTGTGGCGAAAGAGTCTGCAGAAGTTCGCCATTACCTTCTGCTGGAGCCGTGTGGAGCTTAGGTGTTTCACTCATAAATACACACATTGCCCGGCCTGAGATTCGGTCCCTCGACCACGAGTCCACTGCTCTACCTACTAGGCCATGTGTCTCCAGTTCTTTACATAGGACATCAGAGAAAAAAAAAGGAGGCCTTGCAAAGCCCATGGATACTATCCATCTTCTGACTGATTAATTTATTTAGAAGAAATATTGAGAAGTCACCACTCTGTTACTATGGCCATGTGATTAGAATGTGACAAGAAAGAATCACAAGAGGGATTCTTCAAGCTGAGCCAACCAGCAGGAGACCTAAGGGTAGACGAGGTATGAGACAATTAGATAATATCCATAGTCTCAGTTGGCCATCATGCTTCGGAATCCGATGGGAAGGTTTAATGATGAATGCTTCTGATAGGACTCTATGGAGGAGATGTCTGAAGACTCTACCTCAATGACTCACTCAAGAATAGTGGGTGGAAAAGATGGATGGAAAATGTCAGAGCTGAACTGAAATAGTATCAGATAACATTAGTATGTTTTTACTATAAACTTTAATCAATATCCTACATCTTCCTTGGTGCATTGCCAGACAAATATAAAGGGAAGAGAGATGAATTATTCAACACAATAAAATTTTGGGAGAATTGAACTGAAATATTGAATACAACTTTTGTTTTCTTCTGTTGTATTGTGACTTTCATCACTCTTCTCTATATATAATTAAATATTCTTTTACTCTTAACAGGTCATTCAGTTGGTTGTCTCTGAAGACTGTTGTCAAGTCCTATATTAAGGGAATTCAAGTTGACAATGACCTACAGGCAGTTATTTTTAAGTATTGAAATAGAATAACGGAATGTCATTGTCAATATGAATGAAATGAGTTGTCTGTTTGCCCAACTAGCTAGCTTTATATGTTGCGACTTCCTTGTATGGCATGCTTTTCTATTGTTTGCTGGAATGGTAGACAAATTTCACTGAAAACACAATTTGTCATCTTAAAAAAGAAAATGAAAATATCAGGTAATAGAGTCCTAGATACACTAGTTCTTCATTGATAAATTTAGTCTCTCATTCAGTTTTAACATCACGTGACTGCGAAGACCTGACAAATAACATGAGTTCATGGCTGTTTCCTGCACCAGCTTCACATAGCAGCCCCAGCCCATCCAAAGTACCTTGTATTGCAGGATGGCCTGCTGTGCTTACCTTGGAGGAGACCTATTGAGTTAAGTACATCAACATCAAAATAAAAATCAAATGGAAATTGTAGCAGTGGCACATAAAAAGCACCATCCAAACGTGGCCGATGCCAGCGCTGCCTTGACTGGCTTCCATGCTGGTGGCATGTAAAATGTAACAACCAATCGTAGCTGTTGCCAGCCTCCCCTGGCACCTGTGCTGGTGACATGTAAAAAGCACCCACTACACTCATGGAGTGGTTGGCGTTAGGAAGGGCATCCAGCTGTAGAAACACTGCCAGATCAGACTGGAGCCTGGTGCAGCCTCCTGGCTTCCCAGACCCTGGTTGAACCGTCCAACCCATGCTAGCATGGAAAACGGATGTTAAACGATGATGATGATGATAGCTTTTGTGAAGTCCACTCACTTGTAAGCACTCAGACCAGGTCTCTGGTCTGAGAAGAACTTCTTTCCTTCCTGCTATTAGTCTAGAAGACACTGAAGAAGGTTACAGAGGTAGCCTTTTCTCCTCTGATTAAAAAGAAAAGGAAATTCTGTTTAAGCACGGAGCTATCAAAGAAAGGGTTTAGATAACCTTTGAAGTATTTTTTGTTACTTTTCAACAAATTTTGCAATGAGAACGGGGTCATCAGCATGTAAGCATTCTGAAGGACATCAAATCCAAAACTCCTATGACATTGCTCCAAGAACTGTAATGCATAAAAGCCTTAGAGAACCTCTGTCTAAATCATCCAGTGAATTTGCTGCCAATGCTAACCTTAATTACAGCACCTTTGTATTACATAGAATGGGACTGTATTAAAATCCTTTTCAAGATCAACAAATGCAAAGTACAATCTTTTGTTTTTAGCAGAGAACTAGGGTTGTTGCACCATAAAAATATCTGTTGTTCAACAAACCATCTTAACCCCTTTGGATACCAACCTGCTTGAGACTGCCTTTCCTTCTATGGTACAATCTCCCTGTTTTTAAGTGATCAAAGAGAAAAACCTACCATTGAAATTTCATGTTAAGTTCCGAGCATGAGAGTTATAATGGCAAAGTCCTTTTAGTAAATTCCTTACTATTTTCAAAATTAATTAAGACAAAGGTAGTGTAATACAGTTCTATATTTAAGAGACGAGGAATTACATACATATGGCGTAGTGGTTAAGAGAGTGGGCTACTAACCCCAAGATTCCGAGTTTGATTCCAAGCAGTTACCCGCACAACAACAACAACATCGAAAAATATCTTAGGAATGAGAACCCAGGTTCAAAATTTCCCCAAAACACCTGAAGGAGGCTGGAGGGTATATCAGCCGAAACGTTGTGTTAACAACAAACAAGATGAGGACAAATATCCGTCGAATGTAAATAAAGATAGTGTATTTCAACATATTGTAACAAAAAAGCAAAAGAGGGTTAAACTAATTTTGTTAAAGCTCAGTTCTTTCTGCTTACTTTCAAGATTTGGTCCATCAGTTTAAGACCTTCGTAATAGCATCTCTCAGGTACATCTACCTTGTTCTTACTGTTGATGATGTTACACATGTCAGTCATTAGAGAATTAGAAATAGCACCTTTCTCCACTACCTAATTAATTAATTAACTTACTAGTATAATACACTTGCACATCTTTAACATATTTAACACCTCAGGGACCATCTCTAATGGATTGCACTGCCTAATTAACTAGTGTAATATCTACATATCTCTGACGCATTCAACGCCTCAGTGACTGTCTCTGATAGACTTGTACTTTAATTAACTAAGCAAATTCACTATATCTAATACCTACATATGCCCCTGGCACATTCAACGTCACAGTGAATATCTCTGATGATGTGCCTGTTTTTTCCCCTTCATTCATCTGTGTAATTGTCTTGCTAGCCATGCCTAACCTAACTTTGAATAGTTATGGTATGTCTATCCAAATCACTCACATCAGTGAAGATGTTTCTTTTCAGAATGTTGAAATTGTTGAAACACCTGATCAAGATGAAACTGATTTTACAAAATGTCTGAGAATTGTTTTTGGGAAAATTAATCATGTTGAGGTAAGTCGATCAATTCAGTTAAAATTAATATATCAGTTGTGACTAATTGGGATTAGAAGTTGTAACAGCTTCTTTTACAAAAACGTAAATGCTGTTTACAATTAAGTTTTAAGCTTTTAGTATTCAGATTACCGTATCAGATATAATGCTTATTTAATCACGCTTTTTAAAATTAATTATGCATTATCTCATAGTTTGGAGATTCTGATGATGTGACTTGTTTATTTTTTAGAATGATATAGGTATGAGAGGCTGGATCTGACTGGTTTGAACATAAAACAGGTAGAATATCTGTTTTATGGCCAGTTTGAATGCTAAAGGATCACTTAGTTGACATACAATTTCGTCATTGTTGTTGTCCATCCATTCCTCCATAATCATTTTTGATGTTGCAAGACACTGGATTTCTTGCACACACTCAGTTCTTTAAACATTTTCCTTTCAATAAAAATTCTAAATACAGAAGTCAGCTCCAACCCTTCCTTATCTTGAAACATTAAGTCTACACCAGTCATCTTATTTCTTTATTGCCCACAAGGGGTTAAACATAGAGGGAACAAACAAAGGGATTAAGTCAATTACATCGACCCCAGTGCATAACTGGTACTTAATTTATTGACCTCGGCGGAATTTGAACTCAGAACGTAACGGCAGATGAAATACTGCTAAGCATTTCGCCTGGCGTGCTAACGTTTCTGCTGGCTCGCCACCAGTTATCTTCTCCTCAGATGCTGGTAACACATTGAAAGAATTTTATACAATTTTTAGCCATGATGTAGTTTAACAATCGTTGTATGTTGGGTTAGATTTATAAATCTTGGGATGCATTTGAAACACTGCCATTTATTTTTTAATATTTTATTATCTTTAGGTTGAGAGAATAGTTGTTCTAGTTGGTTTCCAAGGAAGAGTTGACCAGCAATTTGCTAATTTCAACACACTCTTCAAAGTCAGAAACTTTGGATATGATAAATATGTTCCCATATATGTGATGTCAAATTCAGATCTTACATGCCTTTTGAAAACAGTAAGTATTAATATTTATGATGTTATGTTCTGCTTGTGGAGGCACATGGCCTAGTGGTTAGAGCAGTGGACTTGCGTTCGTGGGTTTGAATCTCAGACTGGGCGATGTGTGTTTATGAGCGAAACACCTAAGCTCCACGCGGCCCTGGCGAACTTCTACTGACTCTTTCGCCACAACTTTCTCTCACTCTTTCCTCTTGCAGCTCACCTGCGACGGATTGGCGTCCCGTCCAGGTGGGGAACCTATACGCCAAGGAAACTGGGGAAACGGCTCTTATGAGCCAGGCGTGGCTCGAGAAGGAATAAACAACGTTCTGCTTCCTAAAATGAACTGGCCACTTGAGTTTTTCGAAATTTTAATAACTACTTGATGATAAACCATAGTTATGGAAATAGGAAATCTGCTTTGCATTTACTTAGTTTCAGATTAGATCAACCTGTGTGACACGTTGTACATGTGTCTTCCACTGTAGCTTCACACTAACCAGTGTTCTGTGGGTAGAATTTTGCAGACAGGTATTGTGTGTGTGTGTACTTTGACTACATCACTGCATGTCTGACGATTTGAGAGGGTGAGTTGAGATAGTGAAAGAAGTATACTGGATAGAGGGTGGGGTGTAATGAATAGGCACAGGTAGAAGAAAGGTGGCATTAGGAGGATATGCTGTAAGGAAGAGATTCATTGGGGACATATAATGTGCAGGCTGGTACATGAGAGTGAGGGGATTGTAGCAGTTGGTGAACATGGGTGGGAGGAAGAGATAGATTGTAGGGAGGTTTGTCAAGGGTCTGATCGTGTGCTCCAGTGGTTCTCAGTTGGGGTCCATATAAGATTTTGCTGTTAAAATTTATCTGTAATAAATTGATTATACTGCTACGGTACACAAAACGTTTAAACAATTTTTATTATACAATTCCTAATGATACTCTCTTACTTGTTTCAGTCATTTGACTGTGGCCATGCTGGAGCACCACCTTTAGTTGAGTGTCTTATTCTATCGGTCTCTTTTGCCGAACTGCTAAGTTACGGGGACTGGGGGGGGGAACAAACACAGTCACACATCATATGATGGGCTTCTTTCAGTTTCCGTCTACCAAATCCACTCACAAGGCTTTCGTCAGCCCGAGGCTATAGTAGAAGACACTTGCCCAAGGTGCCACGCAGTGGGACTGAACCCGGAACCATGTGGTTGGTAAGCAAGCTACTTACCACACAGCCACTCCTACGCCTATGATATTTAACTATAAAAATATAATGGGACATTTTTAAACATCAAATGTTTATTTAAGGTCCAGTAGAGTTAAATAAGAATCAAAGGGGTCCATAGGCAAAAAATGATTGAGGAACACTGGTGCACACATAAATATATGATGGGCTTCTCAGTTTTTACCTATTAATTTCATTCATAAAGCATTGTTTAGCTTGCAGCCACAGTAAGAAGCATTTGCTTAATGTACAACAGAGTGAAACGCAAAGCAATATAAAAAACAACTTCTAAATTGACACTGATGGGTTTTTGTGCTATTAGTAACACTTGTCTTTATCAAACCCTTCTAAATTTTAACATCTTGGTATGTATAATTAAAATTACAGGGAAATAACAGCATTGAAGTTGATAGTGAATTCAGAGGTGCGCATTGTGGTCTGATTCCTCTTGGTTGTGTGTGTAACAGCATAACAACAACAGGGCTAAAATGGAATTTAGGTAAGTTCAGTTTTAATTCAGTCTTCATGTGATCAAAAAGTACTAACAGACAACTCAGTACAGTTTGGACCTCTTAAATCCAGCAACTGTTTAGACATAATCTTTGCTGAATCATAGAAATTGATCCCAAATTGTAAAGACGGTCTTATTTCTTTATTGCCCACAAGGGGTTAAACAAATGGATTAAGTCGATTACATCGACCCCAGTGTGTAACTTAATTTGTCAACCCCGAAAGGATAAAAGTCAAAGTCGACCTTGGCGGAATACCGCTAAGCATTTCACCCGGCATGCTAACGTATCTGCCAGCTCGCCGACTGTAAAGACAGTCAGTCTTACCATCTCACTCTACACATAGTGATGTCAGATCCAAACTAGATGAAATCTTAAAACAAGAAATACTTCAACTAATAATGCTTCTAAATAAAGTTTTTATGGTGGAATTCTGCTTTAAGCACACCATATAACTTTTCTATTTTGAGAATTTTCAGAAAATTACAGTCTTTTGTGTTCTACACAAGGAAATTCATACAACTATGAAAGCGAAAAAGTTTCTTCTTAAACTTTTTGAAATTTGAAAAAAAAATCTGTGTTTAAAATAGTCTGAATTTCTTGCTTTAAATCCCAGTAATAGACTAAGACTATGAAACGTGTTTGTGGAAGCGCAATATTCATGGTCGGAGGATCGCGGTTTCGATACCCAGACTGGGCTTTGAGGCTGGTGGCGACCCCTGTTGTACTTTCTTCCTGTTTCTTGAGTAACACTGCGATGGACTGGCATCCTGTCCTGTCCAGTTTCTACGCCATAGAAACCAGGCCCATGTGCCTGGCTAGGCTTGAAAAGGGCACATAAATAATAATAATAGTAAAAAAAAAAATGGAATGTGTTTATGGGGAAAAAGACATCAATATATCAGAGTAACAAAGAAACAAGGAGGGTATCAGGTGATTGTGAGATGTGCTAAAAATGACAGCTAAATAGCCTTTAAATTGCACACAAAAAAAATCTTTTTTTGGTTTTTGCATAGTTGTATGATTTCCAGTGTGTAGTTGCCAAAGTTGCCAAATTTACTGAAAATTCCTAAAAACAAAAACGTTATGAGGGGTTATACGGTGTGCTTGAAGTAGTAATCTGTTGTCTTCATAGCTTCGTATAATGTACCTCAACCACTGTTGCCTGTTTCTAGTGCTTAAGTTCCTCTCTAATTAATTTTGTTTGATTCTAGAAATCCCTTTCAGCTTGTCCGGTCAAATCTCTCTTTCACTGTGGCCATGCTGGAGTACCACCATTAGTCGAGCAAATTGACCCCAGAACTTATTTTATCACTCTTTTGCCGAACCGCAAAGTTATGGGGACGTAAACACACTACCATTGATTGTCAAACGATGTTGGGGGACAAAGACATATATACGACAGGCTTCTTTCAGTTTGTCTACCAAATCTACTCACAAGGCCTTGGTCAGCCCGAGGCTATAGCAGAAGTCACTTGCCCAAGGTGCCACGCAATGGGACTGAACCCGGAACCATGTCGTTCGTAAGCAAGCTACTTACCACACAGCCACTCCTACGCCTCATCTTTTCTTCAACGACCAGGTGCTCTTCCGATGGTTACCCCAGCCTTATTTTTTCAAGGGTAGTATCATTCAACTGGTTTTCAAATATTTACTGAACTAAAGGACATTTCCTTAATGTAAAGAAAGTAAACAATGTCAGTCTTCTTTGTTTAGATGTTATTAATGAAAACATTGTCAACATCCATGTGTGTATACATATCTGACAGGCTACTGTACGCTTTGCTTACTAGTTCCACTCAGAAAGCATCGGTCAACCTGAGACTTACAGTAAAAAATTTGTCTAAGATGCCACACTGTAGGACAGGACCCTACCACATTATTGTTGTCCATACATCCCTCTATAATCATTATTAAGGCTTCAAGACACTAGATTTTCTTGCACAAACCCAGTTCTTTAAACATTTTTTCAATAGAAATTCTAAATACAGAAGTCAGCTTCAACCCTTCCCTATCTTGAAACATTAAGCATGGCTAGAATTTGCACGTCATTTTATCCTCAACAGATGCTGATAACCACACCATATCCTTTATGTAATCTGTAGGAAGAAGATTCCTGTTATTAAACTCTACATTTGTTACTCAGTGCAACAAACACATCAACTTGTATCACCGAGGTGCAGTTAAACATTAGATCGAAGTCAGAGTTCTTTTGCTTAATTACAATTTTCAAACCATTCCAAAGAAAAAAATAATTCATTACTACCTTAAAGAAGTGGAAGAATTATCTCCCTTTTAACACTTTTGTTATTGTCTATCGAAATGCTCTGCCTGCGATTCGATTCATTTTGAAAATTAATCGTGTTTGGAGCATAAATTATGATGAAAAGAGCTTTATCGCTAGTCTGTGCACTTAAGTCTTCCAGTGCCACTACAAATCCATCCATAATATTTGCTAAAGCACTAAGCTTGTCACCACACACACATTCCACTTTTAGCAAACCAAAGTTTTAAGCATTTCTGGCATTTTAATTTGCTCTGTATCTGCCCCTTGATACTCCAGGCATGTTAAGCAGTTTTCTGTATAACTTTCAATTCAACTGCCTTGAACAAATTTTGACCGAAGGTATATAGATCACCTTATGTGCATTAATACTAGTATCTCAAGTCTTTGGACAAAAGAATGAAGTACAAAATGCCTGATTATGATAAACCAAGTTTGGTAGTGCACTTTACAGGTAGCTGAGTCATCTGTATAACATAGGTTTTTAATATTGTTTATCAAAATTATTGGTGAAAGAGCTAATATTACTAATGGCTGAGGAGCACTACTCCTCATGTAAGCCATAAAATTAAATTTAAAAATGCACCAGTTTAGATTCACTTTACTGTAGTCATTAAACCTACTACTCAACAACTTAAATTACCAATTATACAAAAAACGGCCAGATAAATGTACTAACAAAGATACAGGTTCACAGCCTGCTCTCTTGTATATATGATGTTATGAAATAACGTGGGACTATTTTGCTTGCTTTGTTATAAACTACCGAAGCACTAACTCACTCACACCCCAACCTAAACCTAGAATTATGTGATCTCTTACATTTCTATATTTTGCAGATAAAGCACCATTAGAATTTGGACATCTGGTAAGCACAAGCAATACATATGCAGAAAATCTAGTTGAAGTGCAAACAGAATGCCCCATACTCTGGTGCATGGATCTCAAATTCTGAAAGAAGAAAATTCACCCAATCACTTAACTAAATAAATTTATTTTAATACACTTAAATGTTAACTCCTTCAATTCATTTTCCTTGAGATTTATGCTATATACTTTTACTAGGACAGATACCCCTAACAGGCCAATTACTTATTTGGACGTGAAAGGTACATTTAAGCATTTGGACACAGCAGTCTATCTCACAAAGCAAGCAGATCAATTGCATAGAATCCCATGAAAACACAAGTAGAGAGTTCAGTTATTAAGACATTAAAAGTGGTTGGCTCAGTTCCAAGTGGCAACACAGGCCAGAGACAAAGCAAATGATATGCAAGAGGCCCCTGCCGCAGTACCAATCATTACTACTCCTTTTCTCAATGCTTGTACGATCCAGATAGGAGTTACTTTGAGATAAACACACCCTTCGTTTGCAAGCACCTGCCGAAAGTAAGACCGAACTGAAAACCACGTGGTTGGAAAGCAGACTTCTTGAATGTAGTCATGTATGTAACTCCGAGTACGTATTTCAAATGCAATAACATGGTCCTGCCCCAAACCACAACAACTGGAACAATAGAAAATCTAACATCACTTAATAAAACAAGACAAAGCAAGCTTCCAATCAATTCAAGACTTATTTATTGTAACAGCACACTGACATTAATTACTTAGCTGCAACTGATTTTGCAGGCTTGGTTTCAGCCTTTTTCACAGGTGCAGTTGCAGCCTTTTTCACGGGCTTACTGTCAGTCTTTTTTGCAGCCTTGCTATCAGTTTTTTTCGAAGGTTTAGTAGAACGCTTGCGAATCTGTTTTACTGTTTTCGCCTTCCTGATAATCTTACCATCCTTCTTGGTGGCTCTTAACTTCACAGGCCTTTTCCTGAAACCAACAGTACCTTCCACCTGAAATGAAATAAAATAATAGTAACATCACATGGTGTAAAGTCAAGAACATTTATCCAAAAGCAAATATAATAATTATTCAAAGTACAGTATTCTTACCACTTTGCGTTTAGCAAGCATTCTTTCTTTGTTAATCTTTTGGATCTTCTGAGAAAGAATAGCACTCCTCTTCATGGCAGCGGCATATGGGTTCAACTTGACCATTACTCGGAAATTCTTCAATGGGTTTTTCTTTAATTTGTATCTATTTAACCTCACCCTGTAACAAGAAAATCATGAATAACTGTAAAGACAGAACTTAAAGAGCATCAAGGAGAAAACCTAAGATTATAGCAAAACTACTGCAACCTGCCAGACAACAGAAGCCTCTAAATTTACTATTTAAGAAATTGAAAACACACAGGTAATCTATTTAGAAAAGTGTTCCTGCCCCAAACAAACTACCAGCTCTAACCTGCCTCAGCCAAAGCAGACTATAACCAAATGTGATTATATCACTCAGCACAAGAAGCCAATTCAGGATATTGCAAAGCAATATCTCTGTCCACATTAAACAGAATGTACCAATCCAGGAGAGGGAAGAAGATGCTTTGCACCATATTCCATTCTGACAGCAGCAACAAACACTTCTGTAGAAAAAGAAAATTTGCATGCATGACAACTGCAAGCCCTTCTCCAATGAAGTCTGCACACACACAGCAAATTTTGACTAATCTGACCACTTAATGTACTTTTTTGTTTTACACACACACACACCACCACCACCATCATTTATTTACATACAGAACACAGCAAAATCATTCTGGTTAGAAATTGGACCATCTTGAAGTAAATGTCAGAATATCACATTTTATGATTTGTCAACAGCAGAGACAAATATCAAGATAATTCCCCTGCATCACTGACAGTGGACTATGTGTTGGGAACCACCAGAGAAGTGGTTCCCAACCCTTTTATTTAATCAAGTTTTCCCAGACCACTTTTAACATGGCTTATCTATGTATATACATGAAAATTTAAATTTAGCTCATGGACCCCCCCCCCACTCAGCATTTCTGTGGCCCCCAGGTTGGGAACCACTGTTCTAGACCAGGTAGACAATCATAAAAAAAATATCAACAACCTCCACAAAAGATCACTGTTCTAAGCACAAAACACAAGTGTCAGGACATTGACAGCACTCTCCAATGTGCCAAACTCTAAAACTTCCTTTGTAGTTTTCTTTAGAGCCATGATAAGCACCTGTTGCATTCTAATCCTAACTCCACTTTAAGTAACCAACAGGGGAAAAAAACACCAGTTATTTAGACCAGCAAGGAGTGTTTTCCCAAACTTGCTGCAATTCTTTGTGAGATCCAATGCTCAGATTTCCCTTGTCATTGCACCCACTAATCCACACCAGCTTATTTCTGCATTGACCAACATTCAGCAGATTATACTTGCTTTATTCCTTTGCAAATTTCACACATTTCACTCTCATGCAGAGGATCCCAGCAATGTCAGTAAAGGTAAATAGCTCTCTGGGTCACTTCAGACTCCACCCCACTGCTGATTAGATTTTCTAAGTAACAAACTTCGCTATTTTCACGAAGCCTTCTGAGCTTTTGAAGGTAATATATAAAACAGTCAATATAGAATTACCACACCTCTGCATCAATTATATACAACAGTCTCACATTCCAATGCATTGTTGCAGCTAGCACAATTTACTAGTTTGCAATATATCAAACCAATATACACACTCAAAATCAGTTCACTGCACAAGCAACATGATTGGTTTACTAGGGCTCTAAGGGAAGTTAAGTTACAAATCCTTAAACAAGCAAAGGTCAGTATATTGTAACAATATCATTGCTTTCAGCAACACGGACCAATATAGAATCATCATTCCTTTGCATCAGTAATTATATACAAAAGCAGAGGCTTCAGTACTCCAACCCTCACTTATCAGGCCTATCTATACCAAAATAAAATTACACAAACCCATAACTGATAAATGAGTTTCCCTTGTCACACGCCAATCCAGAGATAAATTTCATTACAATAAACTCTTGGCTTGGCCATACTTGATCCATACACACATTGAGGGCCTCATTAAATCTAATTACTTTAGCTCTGCCCCAGCTCATTTCTGCTGATCACATTCAGCTGTTTATGTATGATGAGCACACACATCAGCATTCGGTGCCCACAACCCACTCATGCAAAATTAACACTTCTACCTAGTTCTAATTCAAATTATGATCTCGGCCTCCCCTAACCCAAATCTGCTGTTGATCAGTACCCAAGTAACAAAGTATTAGCTACCACTATGAAACCTCATGAGACTGAAGGCAACTCATGTACACAACAACGAATATAGAATCACCAAAACACAACAGTGAATTTGAGGTATTTATAGGGCTCTAAGGGAAATTAAGTTACAAATCTTCAAATAAACAAAGGTCAGTATATTGTAACTATATCATTACTTTCAGCAACACGGACCAACATAGAATCATCATTCCTTTGCAAGATTAATTGCTTCAAGACTCCAACCACTTAGTTATCAAGCTTATCCATACCAAAATGAAATTACACAAACCCATAACTGACAAATGGTTTTCCCTCATCACACGTTAGCCCATCAAAGAGCGAAACTTCATTACAATAATGACTCCAAGCTTGGCCAGACCTGTTTTCCCATGCCTGCGCAGGACTTCTATAACAATATTTTACTATTTACCACATTCCTTGTGAGATCCAATGCTCAGCCCCCCCCTCTCTACTGCACTTTGATCCACACACACTGGAGCCTCATTAAATCTAATTACCTAACCCCCCCCCCCAACTGATTTCTGGTCTCATCACATTCAGCAGATCGTGCTTGCTCTATTTCTTTACAATTGCAGTTTATTATTTAACCTTACACTGATTTCTCCGTGATTCTGTTTTGCAATTATAATAGAATACATCAGTACCCAAGTAACAAAGTATTAGCTACTACTATGAAACCTCATGAGACTGAAGGTAATTTATGTACACAACAACGAATATAGAATCACCATACCTTGTTGCAGCTAGCACTACAATTTGCTAAAACACAACAGTGAATTTGAGGCATTTATAGGGCTCTAAGTGAAATTAAGATACCGCATGGTTCATGGTCTCAAAAATTTGTCCTACGAAGAAAGGCTGAGGACGCTCGACCTTTATTCTCTTGAAAAACGCCGCCACCGTGGTGATCTCATTCTCGCCCACAACATCATAAACGGAAAGTGTAACCTCTCGAAAGAGCTGTTCTTCACTCCTGCTCCAGAGCGTTGGCTGCGGGGTCATTCCGAAAAGCTCTACTTGCGACGATTTCATCTCAATCGAAGGAGAGGAGCTTTCTTCGTCCGGGTTGCGGATCAAGCTGCCAGACGAGATGGTGAAGATGCCGACGACCGCTTTGTTCAAAGCCTCCCTTGACCTCAAGTGGCCTGAACTCTTTACATGAACACCACCCTGTACTTAACTCCATGTCCCCCTACATGGCCTTGCTATTTGCTTTTGAGCCAAATTAACTAACTAACTAACTAAATCTTCAAATAAGCAAAGGTCAGTATATTGTAACAATATCATTACTTTCAGCAACACGGACCAATATAGAATCATCATTCTTTGCAAGATTAATTGCTTCAAGACTCCAACCACTTAGTTATCAAGCTTATCCATACCAAAATGAAATTACACAAACCCATAACTGACAAATGGTTTTCCCTCATCACACGTTAGCCCATCAAAGAGCGAAACTTCATTACAATAATGACTCCAAGCTTGGCCAGACCTGTTTTCCATGCCTGCGCAGGACTTCTATAACAATATTTTACTATTTACCACATTCCTTTGTGAGATCCAATGCTCAGCCCCCCCCCTCTCTACTGCACTTTGATCCACACACACTGGAGCCTCATTAAATCTAATTACCTAACCCCCCCCCCCAACTGATTTCTGGTCTCATCACATTCAGCAGATCGTGCTTGCTCTATTTCTTTACAATTGCAGTTTATTATTTAACCTTACACTGATTTCTCCGTGATTCTGTTTTGCAATTATAATAGAATACATCAGTACCAAGTAACAAAGTATTAGCTACTACTATGAAACCTCATGAGACTGAAGGTAATTTATGTACACAACAACGAATATAGAATCACCATACCTTGTTGCAGCTAGCACTACAATTTGCTAAAACACAACAGTGAATTTGAGGCATTTATAGGGCTCTAAGTGAAATTAAGATACCGCATGGTTCATGGTCTCAAAAATTTGTCCTACGAAGAAAGGCTGAGGACGCTCGACCTTTATTCTCTTGAAAAACGCCGCCACCGTGGTGATCTCATTCTCGCCCACAACATCATAACGGAAAGTGTAACCTCTCGAAAGAGCTGTTCTTCACTCCTGCTCCAGAGCGTTGGCTGCGGGGTCATTCCGAAAAGCTCTACTTGCGACGATTTCATCTCAATCGAAGGAGAGGAGCTTTCTTCGTCCGGGTTGCGGATCAAGCTGCCAGACGAGATGGTGAAGATGCCGACGACCGCTTTGTTCAAAGCCTCCCTTGACCTCAAGTGGCCTGAACTCTTTACATGAACACCACCCTGTACTTAACTCCATGTCCCCCTACATGGCCTTGCTATTTGCTTTTGAGCCAAATTAACTAACTAACTAACTAAATCTTCAAATAAGCAAAGGTCAGTATATTGTAACAATATCATTACTTTCAGCAACACGGACCAATATAGAATCATCATTCTTTGCAAGATTAATTGCTTCAAGACTCCAACCACTTAGTTATCAAGCTTATCCATACCAAAATGAAATTACACAAACCCATAACTGACAAATGGTTTTCCCTCATCACACGTTAGCCCATCAAAGAGCGAAACTTCATTACAATAATGACTCCAAGCTTGGCCAGACCTGTTTTCCCATGCCTGCGCAGGACTTCTTTACAGTATTTTACTATTTACCACATTCCTTTGTGAGATCCAATGCTCAGCACCCCCCTTCTCTACTGCACTTTGATCCACACACTGGAGCCTCATTAAATCTAATTACTTACCCCCCCCCAACTGATTTCTGGTCTCATCACATTCAGCAGATCGTGCTTGCTCTATTTCTTTACAATTGCGGTTTATTATTTAACCTTACACTGATTTCTCCGTGATTCTGTTTTGCAATTATAATAGAATACATCAGTACCCAAGTAACAAAGTATTAGCTACTACTATGAAACCTCATGAGACTGAAGGTAATTTATGTACACAACAACGAATATAGAATCACCATACCTTGTTGCTGCTAGCACTACAATTTGCTAAAACACAACAGTGAATTTGAGGCATTTATAGGGCTCTAAGTGAAATTAAGATACAAATCTTCAAATAAGCAAAGGTCAGTATATTGTAACAATATCATTACTTTCAGCAACACGGACCAATATAGAATCATCATTCCTTTGCAAGATTAATTGCTTCAAGACTCCAACCACTTAGTTATCAAGCTTATCCATACCAAAATGAAATTACACAAACCCATAACTGACAAATGGTTTTCCCTCATCACACGTTAGCCCATCAAAGAGCGAAACTTCATTACAATAATGACTCCAAGCTTGGCCAGACCTGTTTTCCCATGCCTGCGCAGGACTTCTTTAACAGTATTTTACTATTTACCACATTCCTTTGTGAGATCCAATGCTCAGCACCCCCCTTCTCTACTGCACTTTGATCCACACACTGGAGCCTCATTAAATCTAATTACTTACCCCCCCCCCCCCCACTGATTTCTGGTCTCATCACATTCAGCAGATCGTGCTTGCTCTATTTCTTTACAATTGCGGTTTATTATTTAACCTTACACTGATTTCTCCGTGATTCTGTTTTGCAATTATAATAGAATACATCAGTACCCAAGTAACAAAGTATTAGCTACTACTATGAAACCTCATGAGACTGAAGGTAATTTATGTACACAACAACGAATATAGAATCACCATACCTTGTTGCTGCTAGCACTACAATTTGCTAAAACACAACAGTGAATTTGAGGCATTTATAGGGCTCTAAGTGAAATTAAGATACAAATCTTCAAATAAGCAAAGGTCAGTATATTGTAACAATATCATTACTTTCAGCAACACGGACCAATATAGAATCATCATTCCTTTGCAAGATTAATTGCTTCAAGACTCCAACCACTTAGTTATCAAGCTTATCCATACCAAAATGAAATTGCACAAACCCATAACTGACAAATGGTTTTCCCTCATGACACATTAGCCCATCAAAGAGCGAAACTTCATTACAATAATGGCTCAAAGCTTTGCCATACTTCCCAGCTCATGCTTGCTTTATTTCCTTATAGTCTGATGTGTGCATACTGTAAATCCCGGAGTATAACACCCCCACCTAAAGGTCAAAATCCCTAGTGCGTACTACATACAAGGTTAAAAATGAAAAATATTTTCTAAGCAATGTCTGACACATTTCGTGATGTCAGATGTGAAAATACCTTAACCCTTTCGTTACTATATTTCTGACCAAAATACACCCCTCATGAGTTTCAATTAAATTCTAAAATAATCATGAATTTAGGCTTGTTTCATTAAATAACTGTAACTTTTTTACTTATCAACATTTTAATGTGATATTTGGAACATAAAGGAAGGGTTCTTAATCAATTCTATTGCATAACTTTTGTCTCAAAGTGACTTTAATTACAGGTAAATCCAGGTAAATTGAGCAAAAGGTAAAAAATTAAAATTTTGTTTAAACATCATTACAGAAAATGAATCATCAGCTAATAGTCAAATGGGTATGCAACAAAATTTTGATAAAGAAGAATTGTGCACATCACTAGATCATCAGTTGAATTTAATGCACAACAGGTGTACCATAAAGGTGGAATAAAGTGAAATACTGGAATCCACCGTAAGTTTGACTGAACTAAAGAAATCGGTCAAAAAATAATACGGCCCTGGTTATGGAATGGAAGTGATAAATTCCAGACCACATCGTTCCCTAGGCCATGCTGACTAACATTATTTTCCCTGTATAAAAACTAAATCCATGCAGTACCCAGTATTTGCTTCACAAATTTCCCAAACTTTGAACCCCGATTTTGGGTTTGTTTACAATCTGCGTAAGTTTGTTTCCGAAGTAATCGCTTCAAACTAGCATACTGAAAAAAATAAAAGTCTAATGGTTTCACTTCCTAAGAAAGGCTATAGATAAACCTTTATCTCCTCAGAAAAATTGCCAATAAAAACATTTTAAAAGTTTTTTTTACTTCATTCCGATGTAAAATCGTCTTCGCTGTCGCCTTGGCCGCTTTGTTTCTTCGGAAGGCGCTGCTTTCATTTTCGGATAAAAAAATATTCATTATTTTGTACACCACGTGCTTTAGTACCTATTTCATTCTCTTTCTCGATATCTCCCTATTTTCCGTTGACAAAGCTTTAAATTTGGAATCAATGCTTGATAACATGAAACTCCTATCCATTTTCAAAATTGAAGAAAAATCGATGCCGAAAAACATGTGGAAAAAAATCTCCCAAAATTCACTGAGTTGAGATATCACTTCAAGCAATGTCGGATAGTATAACTTAACCATTTACAATGTGAAATCACATGCTTTAACGAATGTACCAACGAGATTTGGGTTCAAATTTACATTTAAATAACAACGGATTCTAACGGCCGGGTTGGTACTTTGAACCAAAAAATTTTTCGGCCGGCTTAGTAACGAAAGGGTTAAGCTAAGCCTTAAAAGAAATGAGGTCCTCTTGCAGTAAGCAACATTTATTAAAATAAAAGTATTCAGAACACAGAGTAGCATGTAACAATTTGCGAACATATTTACATCCTCATATAACAGTTAACAACATCACCATTGTTGTATTATGCATGCGTGGAAGTGTTTGGTTGACTAGGTGCTGCTGGCTTAATTACGCACTAATTGTGCTTAATAGTTTAAAGCTAAATAGTTTGTATCGGCAGTTTGCATCAATACCGTGGCAAACAATAGACAATTAAATATCAGTATTAAATGTTTGAACTACTGTGGGTCTCTACTAGGGTTTCTATATAAGCGCTACTTAAACCTGTACATACTTGAAGTTATATCATATGCTGAAGAGCATGGTAATAGGGCCTCCGGAAGGAAATTTAATGTTGACGAAAGCAATGTCAGGTTATGGAGAAGAAATAAAGATGAAATTAAACAGATGCCAAAGATAAAGAAAGCAATAATAAAGGACGTTACCGCATACATTTTTACAGACCAAGGACATTATATAGACCTCGACTCAAGTTAGAGAAGGGGTGCGTATTATACACAAAGTCCAGGTCTTTCAGAGGCACAGCTCCCTAAAAATCCCGTGTATTATACCTGAGGATTTACGGTACATCTCAATCTCATGCAAAGGTAACAGCTCCCTAGACCATTCCTACATGTTCTAATTCCAATTATTATCTCGGCCTCCCCTACCCCAAATCTGCCGTTGATTAGTACCCAAGTAACAATGAATTAGCTACTACTATGAAACCTCATGAGACTGAAGGTAATTTATGTACACAACGAATATAGAATCACCATACCTTGTTGCTGCTAGCACTACAATTTGCTAAAACACAACAGTGAATTTGAGGTATTTGTTGGGCTCTAAGTGAAATTAAGATACAAATCTTCAAATAAGCAAAGGTCAGTATATTGTAACAATATCATTACTTTCAGCAACACGGACCAATATAGAATCATCATTCCTTTGCAAGATTAATTGCTTCAAGACTCCAACCACTTAGTTATCAAGCTTATCCATACCAAAATGAAATTACACAAACCCATAACTGACAAATGGTTTTCCCTCATCACACGTTAGCCCATCAAAGAGCGAAACTTCATTACAATAATGACTCCAAGCTTGGCCAGACTTGTTTTCCCATGCCTGCGCAGGACTTCTTTAACAGTATTTTACTACTTACCACATTCCCTTGTGAGATCCAATGCTCAGCCCTCCCCTTCTCTACTGCACTCTGATCCACACACACTGGAGCCTCATTAAATCTAATTACTTAACCACCCCACCCAACTGATTTCTGATCTCATCACATTCAGCAGATCGTGCTTGCTCTATCTCTTTACAATTGCAGTTTATTATTTAACCGTACACTGATTTCTCCGTGATTCTGTTTTGCAATTATAATAGAATACATACATGCAAATTATAACACACTGAAAACCACCTGCACAGCCAGCCTGACTAATCGAACTCTAAGGGAAATTAAGTTAGAGATCTTTAGATAAGCAAAGGTCAGTATATTGCAAACACTATCATTGCTTTCAACAACACGGACCAATATAGAATCATCATTCCTTTGCATCAAAACAGGTACAAACACCTTTCAACTACAACAGCAACCAAATTCCTTCAAACGCTAAATAAAGCAGGATTAAATATTAAAAATAGGATGAATCACACCAAAAGACACAGGACCCTTTACTCCGAAAAAGCAAATCATATAAAAAAAAACTTACAGTGGTGATCTCAACACAGACTGAACTTCTTGGCTCTTCAAAATTCTTGTCAAATCCGAATTGGACATCTTTGGCATTGGGAGACTGAAAAATTAAAACCAACATCTAGTCAGTACAATTTCAAACAATGAAGTGCAGATCAATCAATAATAATGATTAAGAGGAAATAATTTCAACCTATGAATGAGTACTCTTAAATAGCTACATCAAAGCTACCACTAATGGAAGAAACATTCTTCCTATAGTGATATTGCAGGATGTGGTCAGTGTGAAAAAGTATTTTGACCAGATACGGCAGGCTTAAATGCTCCTGTGACTTCACAATCTGCAGCACAAATTGAGAAAATAATCCTCAAGTCATACAACATTTAACCACCCTTACGTAAAGTTTTTGAAATGAATTAACTAGAATTCTTAGCCAAGCAAAATAACACTTTATTCATCACTCAGTCAAGAGAAAGTGTTGGCAGGCCACAGATAGTGGCCTCATTTCATCCATCCAATTGACAACAGCAAACACATGATGTATAAAATTTCAGTATTGAAACATACATTGATAGTCTTATTTCATTTTTTTGTTATGTAACAGGCAAAAAAACAAACAAAAACAACTGTCTTGTACGTTTATGGCCAACCCTCTGCTCATCAAAAAGTTTAACAACTTTGGGTCAAGAGGAAGGACACCATTACCAGTATGAAATTTATTAGACTAGAGACCTACTTGAAAACCTGCAATGGAATGAACCATATACAACCCCAAAATATGAATGCTGCCCAGCCCTCACCAACAACTACAGTTGAAAAGAGAAAGCCTGCTAACAGTACTTACTTGTAATCAACCTTTTCCTTAGACGGAGTTGTCCATGTTCCGTAGATGCCATCAAGTCTCCTAAAGGCAGATTCTGTCCATATACAGAACCGACCCACATGACCACCAGGGGCAACTTTCCTGAGGTTCAGATGCTTCACATTAAGCGTTGTAATACCTAGAAAGACAAATCATAATATAGGTCATGCAATTAGTGGTACTAACTAGATTATATTGCTCAGTCAAGTATTACAAAAGAACGAACCCCTCCCCATCACAATATCAACTTTCTTATTTATGCTAGTACAATTGCATAATGACTTTACACTTACTGCAAGGCACAACCTGACGAGAATAGGCTTTACCATTGCTTTCTGTAACTCTCAGGCCATCCCCGCATATATCAATTGGCATGCCTTTATCAAACAATCACATGTTCATACAATTTCAACTTCTGCAGAGAAAGTTTCCTCCACACACTCCAGCACCATGCAACATTACACCCATTTGCAGAGAAAACTCAGGGCAATTAGTGTCCAAGTCAGTGTTAAAGACTTACCAGGGCCTAGAAAACTATAATGAAAAAACCCTACAACTGAACCTGGATAGACACCTACCCCTATGCTAAATTCTTTGCTGATAATTACATCCAGGACATATGGTTCTCACAATTCTGGTGATCACCAAAAGGACACCACCGACATGGTTTTGTGAGGAAGAATGCTAAGATCAGGATATTGAATCAATATCATTACTGTTAAGAACACAGACTGAATATAAAACCATTTCTTTGCAATAGGAAGAGCCTCTCCAAATACAGTAGCATCTTCTTAGCTAAGTATCTTTATAGTTTGTTGCCCAGTTAGGAAGAGATAGTGGTCAGTAAGTCCTTCTAACCATTTGTATATATTAAGTTCATCTCAACATGCTACATTTACAGAGAGATAGAGAGCAGGCACAGATTACAACTCTTGTAAAATGTCAACTTACCAGGAATGTTACGGAAAGCCCTCACAATTCCATTGTCCTTCTCATAGATAAGAACTGGTCCTTTACGCATAATCCTGCGACGGTTTCTCATTTTACCCTTCCCAGCTCTGAAGCGCTTGGATTTATATACCTGAAAGAAAAAGATGAATAAAATCAAGGACACTGAAATCCAACTATTCAGCAATACTTGAAATTAGTAACAAACTACCGACACAAAGCAAAAGAGGCATCATTGCTGTCAATGAGACCGAATATGAAACCATTTACAAACCTTTTCAATGTCATTCCAAGCCTTCAAACGCCTCAACAAAGTTACAGCATCCTTAGTCTTCTTGTACTCCTGCACTTTATCAGTGATCACCAATGGAATTTCAGGAACCTCTTGAATTTGATGACCTAAAACAAATATGCAAAAATAGCCATTTAAGATAATACTATGTCAACAGCACTAAATTCATGTAAGAACAATGCCCTATCATATCCCATACTTATATAGCAGACTAGCAGAGATACCTGGCATTGCCTGTGTTACATACAATTGAAGAATTAGACTTTTCTGTAATGAACTGGAATAGCTATGTTTCGAATTTCATCAAAATTGCATGAGGTTATTTCCCTCTTTACACACCCTAAAAAATTGTAATCGTGTCACATGTACCCCACACTACTGACTTTTATGCGCATATTCCAAAATACCAGTCTTATTGAACCTGTTAAACAAATTTTGCTCCTGAAAAAAATGGTCATGGAGCTCTAAAATGTGAGAGTTAAGGCCCCTATTGGGAGTGGACATCTTAATGTCAACCAGAGAAGTTGAATTGTTGAGAATCTTTTTAACTTGGGTCTTATATCTATTGTTTGAATTTCTTTGAAATTGGAAATATATGTTCATTGGGTTTGTAAAAGAGAGCAAAGCTACAGGAAACCAAAAGACGAATGATCACAATAAGCAGTCAGCTACCCCACCCTAGTCGTTACCACTCCCAATGTAGGATTCCTCACCATCCAGGTGACAGGTAGAGCCATAAGATGCATTAGGAATCTATAGCAATTGGAAGGGCGTGACCCAACTGAAATAAATATTAACTGTGCGACGTGAGGGCTAAGGAGAAATGAAAGTGTCACCTCTGGAGTTTGCAAATGACCACTATACTGATACGTAACTGGACAGAATAAATTTACAATCTATAAATGTCTTTGAATAACCAGTCGCCCATCTGGGAAGGCCTTGAAATCAATGTTACCATCTGGGGACTCTGTGACCGAGTGATGATAAAAAGACTGAAAGGAGGTCGGCAATCAAATAACATTACTCAACACTTTGCAACTGAATTAGTGGAGGCAAAGATGCCCCTCATTTACTTGACAATTTATGCACCACATTGCAGAAATCAATGTAAGTGTATGTCAAAGCAAACTGTTGGACCATTGAATTAGAAATAATGCTCAAATTTTATGCTCAGGTAACCCTACAGCTTCCAAGACCACAACTGTAATCGTTTTTGCTTAGATAAAATGACAAAATTGTGGGTGTTAAGTCCCCATGGAGGGGTCTTTCTAAGTTGTAAGATGAAATTTTAAAAATATTACTTCACTTGTGTCTAATATCTAGGGTTAAAATTTCATCAACAGCAAAAATATATGAATTGTCATGGGGGTTATGGCCCTTATGCATAGAATATAATTTCCAAATTTCATAAAGATCAATTCAGTACTTTTGACCTAGTTTTGGATCATAAAAGAAATGACTAAAATTTGGGAGTTAAGGATCCCATTAGGGTGTTACATATATATATATATATATACACACAAAGGTAAGTTGATAGATACAACTGAGTGGGCAAACAAAAATGAGACACAGCCTAGTGCTTTTTTTTTTTACCCGCATGGAATACATAGAAAAGGATACTTAACACTTACCCTTCGACTGAACCAAAGAAGTGATACCGCTAGCAGCAACAGCAGAACACATAGCGTACCTCTTCTGATTGACGTTTATCTTCCTATGCCAGCGCCTCCAAACTTTGGTAGGAGCGAACATACGACCACCACGGCACATGTTACCGAATGCACCCTGACCCGATCTGTGAGTACCACCACCGCGTACACGAGGAATACGAGCGACAGCACGACCGGTACCCCAAGACTCAGCAGAAGTCTGATGACCTGGAATATAAAACAGATTGAGATATGAAAATCAGCCTTAATACAGAACAGATTGGAAGGTAAAACAAGCAATAATAATAATAATAATAACATACCTGCATATTTAGAGACAGCATAAGGATGACGAGAGTTCTTCATCATCTGGTCATGCACGAAGCTGACAATATCAGGCCGAATAGGGGCACTGAAAACAGCCGGCATTTTCACGTTGGAGGACGTAGACTCACCCTTATCATTGTAGACCGACACAAGCGGGCGGATTGCCTGAAAATATATATAATAGATAGCTTACAACCAATTCAACAGTAATGATAAATGTGTGCGCGTGTATATATACATATATATATAGGGAGAGTTTACGAAAAAAACAAAAGACGAAGACAAGTGATGTATAAAACAAACAGATGTATTAGTATAACGCTCAGGAATAAAAAAAAAAGGCTTTTACGTTTCGAGCCTACGCTCTTCTACAAAAAGGGACAGAAAAAAACAAGGAGAAAAAATGTGTAGTGGCTAACGATCTATCATATAGTTGTAAGAGACGTTTGTAAATTTTTTTAATTAATAAATAACTTATCAATTACCTCTATTTTCTTATATATATATATTAGAGCGACTCCCGAAGTTGTGTCACGTATTAAAATGCAAAATATATAATTGTTTATAAGCTTTCGCTGGATTTAATAATTTGAACCCGGTGGAAGAGATGAATTTCATGTAGTTCCATTTAACTCAGCGCCCAATCCATTTATCGCGTGCCAAGCAAGACCGAGATTCATAAAAAGCAACCATAGGAATTTGTAGTTGCAAATCATCATTTGTCGGCATTATATGAGTGTAACCCACCGATCATCCCATTTCAATCTAAACAGTGAACGACGAAGCAATAACTGCTAGAAATGGCAGGCAAATCTCCCTCACATCACACCCTGCCGAAGGGAAAAGAAACCCCGACTCAATAATAGCCCTCCATATATGCATGCTGGTTCAAAGCTGACAGAGAAGCACAATTATATAAAACCAACGAGGAACTCTACGTAACCGTTTTATGTAAAGGTAACCCCTTGCTCGATCCAGCACAACTTCCATGCTTATAAACCATCACTTACGCCTTATCAAAGTCAAATCGTCATAAACTAAAGCTACCACTACGATAAGCAGTCTAAAAATACCAAACTTAAACCCTTAATATCCAAACGTGGAAGTTATAAGGTTTTCATTAAAAGCCAAGCATTTTGAAATCAGAATAAGTTTATTAGTCTCACATCATCATATTCAAACAAAACTATGATCAAATGTCCTCAAGCTTATGACAATTCAAGCATTTTCTACATCTAGGCGATTCTGGTAAATCTATCCTTGCTTTATTTCAACAGGGTAGAAAATGACTCGAAGCTAAGTCGATCGACCGGCTTCAATAAAGTCTGGTCTAAAGCCGTCAAAAACTTATTTTAAATACTAATTAAATTGTATTCTACAACACTTTCAATTATTCTAATTCTTTCTAAAAAGCGCTTCAGCATGCATTATTAAAGAACAGTACTAAAATAATTCCAATTAAATGACACGTGTTACAGAAAATATATTATTTAGGCGGACTAAGTAATTTACTTAAGGAATTACTTTCTAAAAAATGATATTAGTAATCGAGATAACATTTAAATTATAACCCACAGTTTGATATTAAAGGAATATGAAAAAAAAAATATCAAATGTAGACAAAAACTGAAAGCAATTTCTGGCTTCACGTGGGTCTTTCTGGAGAGAATCGCCATATTGCTGCAGCGAGCGAGGGCAATAGTCCGACAAATTAACATCAAAAACAGTAAATATTAATCTGATTAGTCGCAGAATGAATAACAATTAGCGATAGATGTCAACTTTAATGAAATAATCAAAGTCTGAAATTATTTGGTTGCTTTAAAATTGGATAATATCTCGTGAAACACTTACCGCCTTCGACATAGCTGGTGACTTGGAGTAGTCCTAATTAGAAAAGAGGAAGATGGGAACTCATTATAAAACTCATAACCAAGCTGAGGTTTTGTATTCATCCGCGCGTGTCGTAAAAATAAAATTGCTGACTTTATTGAAGGATTTTTAATCGTATAACAAAGAATTTATATTTCAAAGTTCAAATATTTGATTATTAATTTGAAAAACTAAAGTAAATAATGTAAAATTGATTATTTTTGCTCCGGTTTATTTTGTTGGCGTAAGTACCTGTGTATTTAATAGTGACATCATACGGCGAAAATCGAAACTAATAACGGGAGAGAACTCTTACATTCAATTTCTTTGACCCGCGCCAAATTGTTTTCAAATGACGGGAAATCAATGTTGTCAATTCGATTTGTATATTTGATTTGTATATGTTGTCGATTCGATTTGTGTATATGATATATTGTACATAATCGGAGAAATGTTACATGAACTTTTATTCGCCTTATCCGGTTACCCGGGAAACATATTTGTCGATAATGGTGATAAAATACAGGTACACTATATCACAATTTCCTTTCTTATTGAACTTATATCAGGACAAACTGAAAGTAGTCTTTGTGGAAATACTGAAAATACCAGCCAAATGTCTTTAAAATCTCACCCTATCTTCTTAAAGAAGGAAATGATTAGATGGTCATGGCTAGTTTGTCTTTGATCATGGGTTGTACAGCTATAATTGTCTAAGAATTTAGGCGTGTCTCTTAACAGTTCATTGTAATAGAGGGAAAAGTAAAAGATTATCCACTTGCCATAAATGAAGTGAAATGAGAAATCCTGGCAACGAAATGTTTACTTTTGTGACAAATGTTATATATTTGCATAATTTTAAGATTTTTGTCAATGACTTTTTTTTTTGTTTAGCCCGAAATCTACTCTGATTGTACAGCATTTAAAATAACAGAAATAGACTTATGTCGCGAAGAAGATACAACATTCTAAGGCTGATACACTGTATAACATACATTTACCAAACAATTCCATGTCAGAATGTACCAAATAGTGATCAACTAGACACATATGGTATATCTGAAACTAATAGACCCGTGGCTCTTGCTTGGCCGATTTCGAACCTGACAAAGATCGGTTCGATCCCTGCTGACCTGGGGTTACGTAGCAACGGCATTCACCACTTCAGGTCTCAGAATGTCCAGTATCGTCGTCAAAGGAACAAAAGTACATATTCCCATAGCTTTGGATTGTGTTTGTCGTTCGGCTGCTTATTAACGGACGGAATTCTGGTTTAAGCATCCCATATAACTTCTCATAACTTTTTTACTTTTTGGAATTTTCAAGGATGGGATTTTAAAAAAATAAAAAAATTTTTTTTTTTGCATAACTGGATTTCTGTGTGTAGGATACAAATTTGCAAAACGTTTTTGAAAATTCCCCAAAAATAAGGTTATAAGAGGTTATGTTATATAGGGTACTTAAACTTGAATACCGCCTGTTAGCGTACCATAGGTTTCCTTCATCAGGACTAACCTGGGGGCATCATAACTTTTTTCAACTTGTGGATGGACAGTCGATATGCTTTCTTGTATTTTCGTTTGCAAATATGAAATGTGAAACTAATAAAGTTAACACTATTTCGTAACAATAAGAAATGTTGGTATCAAAAAAAGGTTACCTCTTTTGATACCGACCTGCTTGAGACTATCCTCTGGGACTGAGACAAACTTTGAAACTGATTTAATTTTAAACCTTCTATCAAAGTTTCATATTAGTTTCAAAATAATGGCAAAGTTATTTGACTAATTTCTTCTTTATTTTTAAAGTTAATTAAAACGAAGGTAGTTTATTTCAACAATATGGTAATGAAAGGGTTAGATGTTTTTTTTAATGAAATTCTTGTGGCATTAATGGGAACCTCAGCCTTGTAACTGGGTTTGATACGATAATGCTTTGCCTGACAGTCCCTGTAACCGAGCAGGAGCTGGCAGAATCGTTAGCACGCCGGGCGAAATGTTTAGCAGTATTTCGTCTGCCACTACGTTCTGAGCTCAAAATCTGCCGAGGTTGACTTTGCCTTTCATCCTTTCGGGGTCGATGTATTCGACTTAATCCGTTTGTCTGTCCTTGTTTGTCCCCTCTTGTGGGTAGTAAAGAAATAGGTAAGCTGTTAACCAACCAACCAGACAAAGTGGCATCCCAACATGGTCACGACTTAGTGGTTAGGACCAGGTAAAAGAGTCATATAACTTCTATAATCATCATTTAACGTCCGTTGTCCATACTGGGATAGGTTGGATGGTGTGACAAGAGCTGGCAAGCTGGATGGTGACGGGCTGCACCAGAGTCCCGGCTGGTTTGGCATAGTTTCTATGGCTTAATGCCCTTTCTAACGCTAAACACTTTACAGAGTGTGCTGGGTGCTTTTGCGTGACGCAGCACGGTTGCTTTTATGTGGCACCGTCACGTTTACTTTTGTTGAAATGCATATGTTTTTGTCTCAAACTTTTGTAGATAATTCTAACCTCAGCCAAATGATACATGACATAAGTGTGTGGGGGAGACTTGTTAGTACTGCCTCAGACAACATCACTGGAACCCTTGCCATTATAAAATATACCTAGTCCATGCTATAGATCGATTGGCTAGGAAGGGTATCCAGTTGTAAAAATCTTGTAACATACCCAACGATAAAAATTTCTTATTGTGCATGAGATAGTGAATGCCCATGGCAAGTCACTGTACTGGAACAGACTACCTAATCATTCCAACACAAAAAGAAAACAGATACAGGCGTGGCTGTGTGGTTAGAAGCTTGCTTCCCAAGCACATGGTTCCGGGTTCAATTCCACTGCTGTGTGGTTAGAAGCTTCCCAAACATGGTTCCGGGTTCAATTCCACTGCGTGGCACCTTGGGTAAGCCTTGTGAATGGATTTGGTAGACAGAAACTGAAAGAAGCCTGTTGTGTATGTATGTATACACACGCATATATATCTGATGATATCTATAAAGTTTAAAATAATGTTCATTACATATTTTTCCTTTATTGGAGCAAATATGGCTTACAGTTGTTTCTAGTAGTCATTATAGGTACATTACTGATCAATTGAGAAAAATTGAATGACTTAAGAAAATTGATGCTACTTTCATCAGAGCCATTTCTGGTTATAACAGGTAGAGAATTGAAGGGCTGGCTAAGATCACCTGGAGTTCTTCACTAATCTAAATAATATTGTTGGCATGGAGTACAAACAGAGAGCTTCTGAAGTATTTTGCCCATATTGATAACCCCTCACTAGTAACTCTGTTTTATATATATATATATATATATATATATATATATATTGTTGTTGTTGTTGTTTGTTCCTTCTTGAGCCATGCCTGGCTCATAAGGGCCGGTTTCCGGGTTTTTGTGGCGTATGGATACCCCACCTGGATGGGACACCAGTCCATCGCAGGTGAGCTGTAAGATGCAGGAGGAAAGAGTGAAAGAAAGTTGTGGCGAAAGAGTCAGCAGAAGTTTGTCATTACCTTCTGCCGGAGCTGCATGGAGCTTAGGTGTTTCGCTCATAAACGCACACATAGCCCGGTTGGAGATTTGAACCCTCGACCACAAGTCCACTGTGCCTCTCTCTCTCTATATATATATAATTTAAATAAGCAGAAATCAAACTTTTGTTTATTCTGTTATTACCTGTACCATATGAGTGTAGTGTGCTTGCATACTCATGCCCAACAATAACATAGGTAAATGATACCGGTAGTAAGAATGGATATTCTTATCACTTAAATGGTTATTCCAACTGCTAACTCTACTTACCTATATATATCTTTTTTGGTCTAGCTGTTGTCCGTGCAACATCAATATTCCTGCTTGTGTTTGTGAAATCTTGTATTCCTGCCATAAGGCTTCATTTCCACACATGCCAGCTTAATTTAATTTGTCCTTAGTCAAAAGACACCTGTTGTTATGTCTTGTTATTTTTTTTATCGTATTTGTGTAACATTGTCCGTTTTCTGTCTTTGTTTTTGTATACATTTGCTGCTTTCTTCCAAGGAATCTAATGCTCTTAGCTTAGTTTTTCCTTGGGGCTGGCCAGATTGAAGCAATCTCAAGTATAATCAGCCAAAATTATGAAGATAATCTGGTACTTGACTGAGGAAAGAAAACTTCGAATGACCCATCCTTGTTTTCTTTGTATTGTCTATCTGGATTTTTTGTTGTCCCATTTTTGTATCACTTAACTGTTTGGATGTTTTGCGTTCCTGTCCCATTTTGTATTTATATATATATATATATATGTGTGTGTGTCTTTATGTCTGTGTTTGTCTCCCCTCCCCACTGCTTGACAACCGGTGTTGGTGCATTTACATCCCTGTAAATCATCTGGTAAAGTTACTGATAGAATAAGTATGAGGCTTTAAAAATAAAGCACTAAGGTTGATTCATTCAAGTAAAACTTCTTCAAGGTGGTGCCCTACCATGGCTACAGTCAAATGACTGAAATAAATGAAAGATAAAATGATGTGAAATTATTTCTATATTATAGGTTCAAAAAGGACTTCCCTTTTTACATTCTGCTGAGGAAAAAGCTCTGAATCGTCTTTGTCAGTTGGCCACCCATTTTAAGATGTTTAAAGGATTCATAAACAAATACTGTAAGTTTGCATTTAGATTTTCCTATCTCTTTAGAATTTTAATTATTTTGTTGTTTAGAATATCAATGTTTTAGGCTCAAATTTTGTTAAGAACTTTCAATGTCCATTTTTTTCTGGCTTAGTCTGAAGAGATAAGAGCAACAGCCATTCAATTTTTGTAAGGGCTTCTGAAATTACAGTAAAAATCCATGTAATTTATGTATTTTTTTTTTCAAAAATAAAGATAAACTAAGGGGTGTGTAAATTACATGATTAGATCGTTTCCAGAATGTTTTTAGAAATTTTTTTTTGTTGAAAAAAGAATGTATAAAATGTAAACATTTGTACCAGAAGTTGACTCATTTAATGTCAGAATAGGCTTTTACTGAAAAAGCAAGGGTTTAAATATAATGAAGTTGACTTTTATTTATGCTGGACGGTACAATTCTTACTTTTTCTGTATAAGTTTACTAAAACCATTAATGTTTATTGGTAATTAAACTTAATTTGCAACACCTGTGCATATTTATCAGCTTTGTTTTTGTTGATAATTCTTATCAACAACTTTTCCTGTGATCATGATTTGAGAAGAGGCACAGCAGTATGCTAAGGATCAGACATAATCTCTTGTGGGCAAGTGATGTAAAATAAAGTTTATGATAAACATCACAAACACTTTGTAATTTAATAACTTTTAATGTGATACCTGTTTAAACAGAAATTATTTTTATTTAATGAAAATTTAATACGATCAAATCATAAGTGAAATTATACTGAATACAACTAAATTGACAACCTTTTCCCCTTGGTCATACCGGCAATTCTGAAAACTCTTCAGTGTGAATTTTACATGAGTAGAAATTTTTTTAACAAATTTTATCCTAAAAATCACAGGTGTGCAAATTACATGTTTTTTTTTTACAGTACTTCTATGCAGCCTTCCCAGCATTAGAAGGAATTTGTTTGCTTGTGCCTCAATTACTAACTACTCATGTGCATCTTCCACAAATAAGGGTTTTTTCCCTGTAAGATTGCCCGCGATTCCAGCACATCTCTTGTGCATTCATAGTTCACATTGAGTACACTGTATAGAATGTGAATTCTTACACACTCCTCTTCTATATATTGAATATGGCCATTTCTTTACGAGTTGCAAAGTTCTGTCTTCTTTCCTACCTCCTAAAAACATCAGTCTTCACTAAGTTCACTCTGAAGCCTCTTGATTCTATCTTCTGTTTTTCTGTCTGGAAAGCAGACATAAAATGATGATGATATGCATCATCATCATCTTCATCAACATTATTTAACGTCTGCTTTCCATGCTGGCATGGGTTGGATGGTTTGACAGGAGCTGGCAAGTCAGAAGGCTGCACCAGTCTCCAGTCATCTGTTTTGGCAAGCTTTCTACAGCTGGATTTTACAACGCCAACCATTTTACAGAGTGTACTGGGTGCTCCTTACATATCACTGGCACCGGCACAGGTGCTTCATATATTGCACTGGCATGGGCAATTTTTTATGTGACACTGACACAGATGCTTTTTACCTGACATGGGTGCTTTTATGTAACACCATGCGTCATCATCATCATTTAACGTCCGTTTTCCATGCTAGCATGTGTTGGATGGTTCGACCGGGGTCTGGGGAGCCAGGAGGCTGCGCCAGGCTCCAGTCTGATCTGGCAGTGTTTCTACAGCTGGATGCCCTTCCTAATGCCAGCCACTCCATGAGTGTAGTGGGTGCTTTTTACATTCCACTGGCACAAGGGCCAGAGGAGGCTGGCAAACGGCCACGATTGGTTGTTGCATATTATCTGCCACCAGCACAGGGGCCAGAGAAGGCTGGCAAACGGCTACAATCGGTTGGTGCTTTTTACGTGCCACCGGGAGGCTGGCAAACAGCCACGATTGGTTGGTGCTTTTTATGTGCCGCTGATACGGATGCCAGTCAGGCAGCGCTGGCATCAGCCATGTTCGGATGGTGCTTTTTACATGCCACCGGCACGGGTATCACACCTACAATTTCCATTTGATTTTCATTTTGATGTTGACGTTCTTGACTCAGTAGGTCTCCATGAATGTGTAAATGTATATATCATCTTTGATTTTCAGCTTTCTGCAGTTTTCATCCAGATAGTGCTGGTTCCACAACTGGTGAAATGCATGGTGTCTACCTGATGTCTTTATGTAGTGGATTAAATACTTTGCTAGAAGACTACCAGAATGACATTTTGGAACTTGAGAAATCTGCCTTAGCTGATCCACACCTTCCTGTCAGTGAAGTCCTTCTCAAACTTCAACAGGTAAGATGTTTTTTAGGCATTTAATTATTGTGTTAGTTGAGTGGTTAATGTATGGGGATACTTCTTTGCATACCTTCTTTTCAAATCCTAAACAAACAGAAAATGATTTCATGTTGCTGTTTAGCCCCTGCCATATAAAAAGCACCTGTGCTGGTGCCACATAAAAAAATCACCTGTGCAGGTGTCATGTAAATAGCAGCTGTGCTGGTGCCATGTAGAAAGCATCCATGCTGGTGTCACATGTGAAGTACCTGTGCTAGTGCAATATAAAGAGCACCCGCTACACTGTAAAGTGGTTGGTGTTAGGAAGGGCTTCTGGCCATAGAAACCATGCCAAAGCAGACAATTGGAGCCTGGTGCAGCTGTCCCTGTTGGAAGCTCCTGTCAAACCATCCAACCCATACCAGCAAGGAAAATGGATGTTAAATGATGATAATGAATCTAGGATGAATGTGTCTTTCCTTTTTCCAGACAGGCACAGGCATGGTTGTGTGATTAAGAAGTTTGCTTGTCAACCTCCTGGTTTCAGGTTCAGTCCTACTGTGTTTCAAGTGACTTCTACTATAACCCTGTATTGGCCAAAACTTTGTCAATGGATCTGGTGGAAGGAAACTGATAGCAACTCATCATGAAAACCTGTCAGGTCATGGGGAAATATTATCTTATTTGGAAATAGGTGAGGTTTGGCAACAGTAAGAGCATCTGACTGTAGAAAAATTTACCTCAACAAATTTTGCCGGACCCATACAAGTATCTAAAACTGGAAGTTAAAACAACGATGGTGTGTGTGAGTGTGTCTTCTTGTCTTGATCTCACGTAATTGCTGTAAATGAATGCTGTTGATTTCCAATATTCTTTGGAAACATGTCTAGGCATGGGGAAATGTTACCTTACTTGGAAACTGGTAAGGGTTGGTGACAGGAAGGCTATCTGGCCAATAAACTCTATCTGACCCATACAAGCTTAAAAATGTGGATGTTAAAACATGATCAATAAACGATGGTGTGTGATTTGAAGTAAATTTTATTGCTCTTTTTTTTTAAAGCATGGCAATTAGGATATGTCTAAATTTTAGGCCTTGAAGTCTGGACATGTGTGATTGTTAGTGTGGTAGTCTGGATATGTGTGAGGACTAACATGGTAACCTGGGCCTATTCTATGTGAAGGTTAGCATGGTTGTCAGGGCATGTTGTATAAGGGTTAGCATAACAGACTGGATATGTTTCACTCTGCTGTCCAGTTAGTTTTGTTTTATGAGGGTGTGTAGCAGAAGTACATGATGTACATGTTTGTTTCAACTATCTAGGGTTTATTATGGGATTTAGGAACTTAGCACAATGTTTGAGCTTAAAAGAAATTAATATTGCATTTCTTTGGAGGATGGGTTTTACCTGACTGACTGAGATGTTTGTTTCAAAATCACATGGTTCTGGGTTCAGTCCCATTGTGTAGTATCTTGGTAAAATGTTTTCTACTTTACCCCAGGGCCAGCAAAAGACTTGTTAGTCTCACACACACACTTGTACAAGTGTATGTGGGTGTGCATACGAGGTCTGATCAATAAGTATCCAGACTGTTGCTATAGTAACAAAGCTAAAGCACAGAGTGAAGCTACCTGGCAAAGATTGACCTTGAACTCTGCTGTGCATGTGCACCAAGTTTTAATGTTCTAGTTTTAATGTTTTGGGGGAGGGGGGTCAGTTGATTAGATTGACCACAGTACGCAATTGGTACTTAATTTATCAACCCTGAGAGGATGAAAGGCAAAGTTACCCTTGGCGGAATTTGAACTCAGAGCGTAAAGGCAACATAAATACTGCTAAGCATTTCGTCCAGTGTTCTAACATTTCTGCCAGCTCACCGCCTTTCACACACCACATATTAGTTGGCCCATAACTACAGCAGAAGATACTTTCTAAAGGCACTTCACTGATTGAACTATGTGATAACAAAATGAAGTCTGTGTCTTCACAGGCATGCTTTTGCTTCCATATTTTATTAATATATTTGAATAATATTGATGTTTTTATATATTTGATTTTTTTCAGTATGAACTGCTGTTTCCTGCGTTGTCCTCTTTCTTGACAGAACTTAAACAACATGAGGTACAACTTTCATTATATAACATCATCATCATCATCATCACAATTATCATTGTTTTAACATTGCAGAATATTGGAAATAAACAACATTGCTTGTACGATAGTGACACTCATTTACAAATATCACATGATATCAAGACAAGGAAACCCAAACCTTCATGTACTCATGCGCGTGCACACACACAAACACACACTCTCTCTCTTTCTCTCAGACATACTCTCTTTTTCTCTCTCTCTCACACACACTCACACACACACACGCACACTCACACATACACACACACACTCACACACACACAAAGCTTCTTTCAGTTTCCAGTGTCGCCTTACTGGCACTTGTGTCGGTGGCACGTGAAAAGAAACATTTGAGTGAGGTCGTTGCCAGTGCCACTGGACTGGCTTCTGTGCAGGTGGCACGTAAAAAACACCATTTGAGCATGGCTGTTGCCAGTACCACCTGACTCGCCCTCGTGCTGTGGCACATAAAAGCATCCACTACACTCTCGGAGTGGTTGGCATTAGGAAGGGCATCCAGCTGTAGAAACTCTGCCAGATCAGATTGGAGCCTGGTGCAGCCATCTGGCTCGCCAGACCTCAGTCAAATCGTCCAACCTATGCTAGCATGGAGAGCGGACGTTAAACGATGATGATGATGAAACCCACTCATAAGACTTTAATCAGCCAGGGTCTATAGTAGAAAACATTTGCTCAAGGTGCCACACAGGGGAACATGCAGCCATGCCTGCACCTCTGTATAACACCTGTGTCTCTGTGAATCATCTCAATGTGCCACTTGGTTGCCTCCTTTATACCACATGTGTGTATACTGTGATTGGGAATGTGTAAAATTGCAAGTGTTGTTGTAATTTGTTGAGGCAGATTTTCTATGGCTGTGTGCCCTTTCTTACAACAACCCTCACTTGTTCAAAGCAAGGTAATATTGGGTTGTCCGGAAAGTTCAAGAAAAAGTTCAATAAATACTTGCCATTACATTTTTGATCAACCAAATATGAACCATTTTGTTGCACAATGTGTCCCCATCTTTCTTTTAACTTGAAAATATCCTCTTCCCAGAATTGAGGTGGTTTCATGGCAAAGAATTCATCAAGGTATCTTTTTACGTCATCCAAGGAATTGAAATTTCTACCATTAAGACTATTCTGCAGAGACCTGAATAAGTGGAAATCCGAAGTAGCAATATCTGGTGAATATGGAGGGTGGGGTAACACATCCCAGCTGAGCTGCAGCAATTTTTGTCTGGTTCCCAAAGCATCAAATGCCGAAAATGAACTTTCTTATCTTCCATTTTAAAGGGTTACAGAATTAATACAGGTTATAGGAACATAAACCTTCTTCCACGAAAAGATAGCTTAAACTATACTCTAAATGGAGGTGTAGTCAAATCCTATTTTATGGACTCAACGCTGTTCTAAAATAAGTCGAAAAGTAAGCTACTATAAATCAGCACAAACTTTCTGGACAACCCAATATTTCCCCATTACCAAACATGCTTTCATTTAAGTTTAGAAGTGCATGACACTATTTGTATGATGAGGATATTCATTTATAATGATTTTGTGATGTCAAGACAAGGAAAGTCCCCCCTTTGTTCTGTCTGCATACACATTTACCAATTGAGCAAGACAGTGGTGATGTTTACATTCTTTGTTGGCATTATGACCCTTTTCAAGAACTCTGGAATAAAACAAAAAAAAATAAAAGAAATTCCTTATTTAAAAACATTTAATGGTTGGTAACAAGAAGAAAATCTGTCTGTAAAACCCTGCTTCAGATAACTCCTCATCCAAATCCTTACTAGCATGGCAAATATAGACTTTAAACAAACAAACAATATCACTTTAACTAAGTCGTACTAACTTAATAATTAATTTTTATGTTCTGGGGTCGATAAAATAAGTACCAGTTGAGTACTGGGGGTCGTTGTAATTGACTTACTCCTTCTCCTGAACTTGCTGGCCTTGTGCCAAAACTTGAAACAAATTTAATATTTCATTTAATTTAATAAACATTACTTATCACATTAATAAATTAACATTAATTATTACTTCTAGGCTCATGGTTGTTATATCTTGGACAGAATTCATAAAGCTTCTATTTCTGGCGTACCAGTTGTGAAGCAGACTTTTGAAAGGTGAGTGTACTTTTACTATTTGCCAAGCACTTTTGACTTTAAGGGTATCATGAGAAGGGGCTCAACCTTCTGAGTTTTTTACAGGACTTAGAAAAACTGAAGGACTGCTGTAATAAGTGTCTGAGTCTGAGAGGGGAATACGTTGAATAAAATCATAATTAACTGTTCTTCCTATATTTTCTTTTACCTAAAGCCAAGAACTTTTCAGCACCCCCTCATATATGTACACACACACACACACACACACACACACACACACACACGCATGCATACACACACACACGCATGCATACACACACACATGTGCACTGGTTTCAGTAGTCAATTTTGATTTAAAATTCTTAGTCTGTGGTTGTGAAATAAGTATTCTGTTACTGTTGTGAATAGGCATTGGTGCTGCTATTACCAACTATGTTACAAGCATAGTGATGTACTAGCTAGAAATCTTTATATATCTAGATATATCTAAATACCCCTCAAAATATATCTAAATATCCCTCAAACTATACTCTCATCTGAAGTCGAGCTGTATTAGATTAGTTGGTCATGACTGGAACTACAGTGGTGGTTGCTGTTGCTTTGTAGATGACTTAAGTTTTATTTCTATTTCAGGCTACTTTCAAACTGTCATGGACCATTGTTTAAACATCTTTGTGCTTGGATGTTGTATGGCAAACTAATGGATCCATATAAGGAATTCTTCATCCAGGAGAGCCATGAAGCCAATGCTAGAAGTTGTGAACAGGAAGAAAATAATCAAGATGCCAAGGTAATTGCTATAGTTCCAGGAAGACCTGGGACAAAGTGGTGAGAAAGGATCTACAGGCGTTGGGACTCACAGAGGGGATTACAAAGGACCAAAACTCCTGGCGGTTTGTTGTGCTTGAAAAGACACATCAAGCTAAGTAAAAGCATGGTTGCCTTTGGATACAGGCTGTTCTCTGCATCCCTCTTCAGCTGAGCATTCCTAACCTTGTGGGTTCATGGGTGCTGGTGCCATGTAAAAAGCACCTGTACTGGTGTCATGTAAATGCACCTGTGTCATGCCGTGTAAAAGCACCCACTACACTTTGTAAAGTGGTTAGCATTAGTAAGGGCATCTAGCTGTAGAAACCATGCTTAAACATAATTGGAGCCTGCGCGGCTTTTCAGCTGGCCTGCTCCCGTCAAACTGCCCAACCTATGCTTGCATGGAAAACAGACAATGGATGACGATGATGCTTAGATTGGAAATTGTAGTTGTGATACCTGTGCTGGTGGCACGTAAAAAGCACCATCCAAACCGAACGTGGCAGATGCCAACCTCCTCTGGCACCTGTGCCGGTGGCACGTAAAAAACACCCACTACACTCACGGAGTGGTTGGCGTTAGGAAGGGTATCCAGCTGTAGAAACACTGCCAGATCAGACTGGAGCCTGGTGCAGCCTCATGGCTTCCCAGACCCTGGTCGAACCGTCCATCCTGTGCTAGCATGGAAAACGGACGTTAAACGATGATGATGATGATTATTAAACATTCATTATAAACATTAATTTGAGACAGAAGAAAGACTGATAGATCCACTGAAGGAATTTAAACCATGTATTTATTGCTTACAGGATTCTCATTGTAACCTCTGCTAAGAATATTTTACTTGACGAAAATCAGAGATATCAAAGAGAAAACTAATAGATACTGGAATATAAAGGTGGGGAAATAGAATGTATAGGCATGAGTGTGTGGTTATGATGGTTACTTCCTAATTGTGTGGTCTTGGGTTCAGTCCCACTATACAGCAACTTGAACAAGTGTTTTCTACTACAACCTTAGACTGCTCAAAGTCTTGTGACTGGATTTGGTAGACAGAAACTAAAAGAAGTCCATTGTAATACACGTGATTGTGTTTGTGAGTATTCTTGCGTAGATATGGTGTGAGCATCATCATCGTGTAAATGAAAATGTTTGTTTCAATCTTCTGTGCAAGGCATATCTTGCTAGGAAACAGGTAAGGGTTGGTGACAGGAAGAGCATCTGGCTGTGGCAAATCTGCTGCAGCAAATTCTGGCTGATCCATGCAAACATGGAAAAGTGGATGTTGATATTAAGCAGACATTTAATCTAAGGCACTCCAGCCATGCATGTCCCATCTTTTTGTGTATCCAGGACTACTTTATTCCTTTTGTGTACATCTTTTTTTTTACTTAAGACAATTTGATTTCTGAAGAAAATTTGGTTGCTATTTCAGCCTTGATTTTGCAGATCTGTGATCTGAGATGTTCTTAATTTAGGAAGAGGGGGGTGGTTAGCATTCTGTAGTGCAACTGGGTGGTGGTTGCTTGGTGAGTAATAGAGTTCTGTCACTGGAACTTTTATTCTCATTTGTCTCATATTAGCGTTTATGTTCTTTTATTCCTTTACTGGTTTCATGGAATAGTTGGAGAAAGTAAACAAAAACTTAGTGGTAGTTATGTGTAATTCTCAAAGGAAAATTGAGAGGTAATTGTAAAAAATTTAGAAATAATTTTACAAAATTAATCCAGAACCATGTGGTTAGGAAGCAAGCTTCTTACCACACAGCCATACCTACATTTGTACAATCACCAAAAAATATCTGATTTTTGTTAGGAAGCAATGTTTGGGGGACAAACACAGACACACAAACACACACATATACGGCGAGCTTCTTTCAGTTTCCGTCTACCAAATCCACTCACAAGGCTTTGGTCGGCCCGAGGCTATAGTAGAAGACACTTGCCCAAGGTGCCACGCATTGGGACTGAACCTGGAACCATGTGGTTGGTAAGCAAGCTTCTTACCACACAGCCACTTCTACGACTATGTCCATATTCCTTGAACATCTTTCTCAAAATATTGTAAGGGATTTTTCAATGTTGCTTTGTACTCTCTTTTATTGATAAGAAACAAGGAGTTTATGTTATCCGTGCTGACCTCCTACCATCATATATTGGATACCAAGTGGCCAAAAAAATTCTGTTTGTTGGAGAGTCCATTAAAATGTTTGATACCCAAAAGTTAACACCAGAAATTAAGAAACTAGGTGAGTCTTTTAACTAATTTAATTAACTTCCCGATTCTTAATATTTGAAATGAGATGTTAATATGATTATTTTTCAGGTTATTAATTAATCCTACCACATAAAAAGTGTTGGTGCTGGTTCCATGTAAAAATATGGTAGTGGTGCCACATGAAAAGCACTGGTGCTGATGCCACATAAAAGGCACTTTTAATTTCTTTGATGTAATATACCTTTTAGTATTAAATATTTTAATTTTAAGAAAAATATTCTGTGATTTTTTTACTAATTTTTTTTTTCTTTTTTGTTATTAGAAAACTCTTTGAGAAAAGGACAAGAAAATTTTTCTAAAGACCTCTTCAAACTATCACAGGAAAAGAATTTTAATCAAATCAACTTCAGAGAAACTGTCAATGCCATCCGAGGGTTTGTTGCTGAAGTAAGGATTTTAAAAAAATATCTTCATTTCAAATATCATTGCTTTGCAAAGTATTTTACTTATCTAACGTGACAAGCTGGCAGAATCATTAGCTTTGCGGTATTTCGTCTGTCTTTATGTTCTGAGTTCAAATTTTGCTGTGGACACTAAACTCTGCTTGCGAAGACCTGTTGAGGCAAGTGAAATCGAAATCACATTTGATGACTGGCATTCGTGCTAGTGGAGCGCTAAGAGCACCATCCAAGCATGATCATTGCCAGAGCAGCTGACTGGCTTCCGTGCTGAGTGCATGTAAAAAGCACCATTCGAGCATGATCGTTACTAGTGTCGCCTTACTGGCACTTGTGCTGGTGGCATGTGAAAAAACATTCGAGCGAGGTTGTTGCCAGTGCTGCTGGACTGGCTCCTGTGCAGGTGGCACGTAAAAAACACCATTTGAGCGTGGCTGTTGCCAGTACCGCCTGACTGGCCATCGTGCTGGTGGCACGTTAAAGCACCCTCTACACTCTCGGAGTGGTTGGCGTTAAGTAGGGCATCCAGCTATACAAACTCTGCCAGATCAAGATTGGAGCCTGGTGCAGCCATCTGGTTCGTCAGTTCTCAGTCAAATCGTCCAACCCATGCTAGTATGGAAAGTGGATGTTAGATGACGACGACGATGATGATAATGATGATATTGATTTTATCAGTCATCCTTTCAGGGTCAATAAAATCCCAGCTGAGTACTGGGTAGCTGATGTAATTGACTCAACCCTCTTCTGAACTTGCTTGCCTTATGCCAAAATTTGGAAGCATTATTAAGGCAGCATTACGGTGGCAAGGTGGTAGAATCGTGTTGGCACACTGGGCAAAATCCTTTGCAGCTTTTCATCTGTCTTTTATGTTCCGAGTTCAAATTCTGCTGAGGTTGACTTTGCCTTTCATCATTTTGGAGTTGAAGAAATAAGAACCAGTTGAGCACTGGGGCCAATGTCATCAACTTGCCTCCTCCCGCCAAATTGGTGACCTGGTGCCAAAATTTGAAACCAACATTACACTTATGTCAGTTTGATAATATACAATACCAGTGATGTAGTGGGGAAGATGTAATCTATAACTGTACCAGCCCTTTTTCCAAAATGTGTGGCTTTGTGCTTGTCTTAAAAATCAATATTATGCTTAATATAATATGTAATGGAATCAGTAGAGTATTCTTTTCTTTTCGACTCTAGACACAAGGCCTGAAATTTTTGGGGAGGTGTGTCAGTTGATTAGATCGACTCCAGTACACAACTGGTACTTAATTTATTGACCCCAAAAGGATGAAAGGCAAAGTGGACCTTGGCAGAATTTGAACTCAGAATGTAAAGACAGACGAAATACCTATTTCTTTATTACCCACAAGGGGCTAAACATAGAGGGGACAAACAACGACAGACAGGTATTAAGTCGACTACATCGACACCAGTGCGTAACTGGTACTTAATTTATCGACCCCGAAAGGATGAAAGGCAAAGTCGACCTTGGCGGAATTTGAACTCACAACGTAACGGCAGACAAAATACCGCTAAGCATTTCGCCCGGCATGCTAACGTTTCTTATTTCTTTATTGCCCACAAGGGGCTAAACAGAAGGGACAAACAAGGACAGACAAAGGGATTAAATCGATTAGATTGACCCCAACACGTAACTGGTTCTTAATTTATCGACCCCAAAAGGATGAAAGGCAAAGTCGACCTCGGTGGAATTTGAATTCAGAATGTAAAGACAGACGAAATACCGCTGTGCATTTCGCCCGGCATGCTAATGATTCTGCCAGTTCACGGCCTTGGAATCAGTAGAGTTTTGAACAAAATCTGTTATTTATTTTTAAACTTATTTCAGTCATTGGACTGCGGCCATGCTAGCACACCATCTTGAAGGTTTTAGTTGAACAAGTTAACACCAGTATTTATTCTTGTTAACTCTGATACTCTTCTATTAATCACTTTTGTTGAACTGTTAAGTTACGGAGATGTAAACAAACACCAGTTGTGAAGCAGTGTAGGTTCAAACATAGACATACACACAGACACACGATGGACTTCTACATCTATCAAATTCACTTGCAAGGTATTGCTTGGCTTTATGTCCATTCCTTCATGGTCTGGATACCAAATCTTGTCATGGTTTATGGTATGTAGTTGTCTCCCTTCATTTTCTAAGTTTGAATTTAGTGAGATTACTTTTGCATTTCGTCCTTTCAAGGATTGATAAAATGCAGCACCAGTCAAATACTGGAGCTGATTTAATTGATAGCTCTCTGCCCCTAATCTTGTAACCTCGTATCTAGGTTTGAAATAAAAATTGTATTTAACTTAAGGTGGTGGACTGCAAAAAAATGGTAGAATGTTGGACAAAATGCTTTGTGGTATTTAGGTATGTCCCTTTACATCCAGATTTGGCCCTGGTTGATTTTTGCCTTTCATCTTTCTGGGGATCATTAAATTAAGTAGGAGTCAAGAAATAGGGTCGGTATATTTGATTGTTCCATCATTGTTGTTTTATGTCCATTTTCCAGTAAGTTGGACAAACTGGCTCTAATTGTGTTCAAATTTGGAGTTATATACACACACACTCTTATATATTTCTATCTGACGGGTGCTTACAAAGTTCATGTGTACCAAATTTCACTCCCACCACTTAGAATGACTGAAGTTTTGGTGGAATACACTTGCTCAGTGTACCAGACATTAACATAAACCCCAGAGCCACAGGATTTTCAATTGAACTTCTTAAATCACATGCCACATGCTTGTACCTTTGGTTCATTTTTTAAATTTTATAATTAATTGTTTTCTACTCACTGATTCAAAATAATAATTTTTTTCTCTATTTTGTAGCAACTCTGGTTGTTAGTTGTCGAAGACTCTGATATATTTGGACAGTTGAATCTACTAAAGGACATCTTTTTATTTGGTCGAGGTGACCTCTATCAGTCCTTCATAGACACAGCTCATTCATTACTCATCTCAATCCCTCAGTACAACACTGAGCATGGTAAGTCCTGAAAATATTCTCTTAATTTTAACTGTGTAGTTTAAATCTTTTACAGACCATAGTCTGTGTCAATTAATTGTGGAAAATATTGAAAAGTTAAGGGGAATTTAGTAAAATAACTAGCAACTGTTTGGAATGTAACTTATCTGATGGTATCTCTATGAAATTTGGTTTGAAAGTTTAGATTTAAATATGATCACTTCAAAATGGATGCTTTATTTATAAAAACAGCAGACTCAGGCAGGTTGCAATTAAGAGGGGTTAAAATATTTTTCATATGTAATGTTTTTTTTTGTAAGGAACTCTGATTTAAACACTGCATCTGTTTTGCTGGAATTTTTTAGATAACACTTGCAGCGTGGAAGGTGTTTATAAGCCATTTAAAAACACACAGAAGCCATTAGATTCACTTCAACATTTAAATTTAATTTGTCAAAATATTTTCGTCACTTTGAAACCACAACTTGTTCACTGACAAAATTCCGTGCAGCACGGAATTTTGTCATTGAACAGGTCTAACTGTTTTTGTGTAATTTTAAATGGTTTATAAACACCTTCCATGCTCCAATTGTTTTTGTTTCAGCAAATGATCTCAGATCAGGTCACTTGCTATGCAAGTACATCTCCATAAATCTTTAGATAATATTCTTTCAAATTTTGGCTCAAATCCAGAAATTTTAGTGGAGGGTTAGTCCATTATATCAACTCCAGTACTTGACTGGTACTTTATTTTATCAGGCAAAGTTGACCTTAAGCAGGATTTGAACTCAAAATGTAAAGAGCCAGAAGACATCCTATCAAACATTTTTTCTAGCTTGGAATGATTCAAGTTCTGAGTTCAAATTCTGCCGAGGTTGACTTTGCCTTTCATCTTTTTGGGGTTGATTAAATAAATACCAGTTACGCACTGGGGTTGATATAATCGACTTAATGAGTTTGTCCGTCCTTGATTGTCCCCTCTGTGTGTAGCTCCTTGTGGGTAGTAAAGAAATAAAATTGAGATGGTTGGATAATGTCCATAGTCTCAGTGCACCATGTCTTCTTCTTGTCTTGAGACAGCATTCATCCTCAATGCTGCATCTCTCACAAACGCCGACCAGGCCTGGCGATTTGAGGCTAACAGCAGCGTTATCTCCAACCACTCCCTATTCCAGCGGCGAACGCCGTAGACATGGGGGCCTAGGTTGGGTTCCAGATCAGCCTTGACTGTCATCAGCCAGGTTTTTCATTGTCCACCACATCGTTTTTGCCAACACTGAAGGGGAGCTGGGGCAATTGCTTTGTAGATGAATTCTCCTGGTTGACGATGGAGGGCATGACCCAGCCAATGCAGATGTCTCGTTGGAGGGAGGTGATTTAGCACTGGTGTTGCACCGAATTGTTGGAGACAAAGTAATGCCATCATACACGAAGGATGTGGCCATGCTTGGAAACCCAGCTGGTAAGTCTAATGATGAACCCTATAGAAGAGCTACCTGAAAAGTCAACTCCCATGATTGTCCTAGGAATAGTTGGCAGAGAAAATGGGCGAATAGATAGTTGTATTTAATACTAATTAACTATATTTAAATAATCAATTAACAATTATATATTAAAATCAAAACTGTTTCTTTTTTTTAATAATTTTGTAAATAATTTTCAGAATTAAATTCCGTATTCCGAGCTGGTATCTGTAATACACTCTGGGAAAATGACAGTTATTTACACAATTTCCAGCTCACTTGTAAAACTGGTACTGGCGGTATGTATAAAATCATTATTTTAGAAATTGTTTTTATCAACAGGATTACTGATGAGAAAGTGTTTTTTAAAGTGTTAAAACTGTCTATTGCACTTTATAGTCTTTTTGTGTTTTGATGGGGTTATTGGCAGAAAGGGCATCAGGTTCTAAAACAATATCTCAATAATATATATATATCATCATCATCATCATCATCATTTAGCGTCCGTTCTCCATGCTAGCATGGGTTGGACGGTTCAACTGGGGTCTGTGAAGCTGGAAGGCTTCATCAGGCCCAGTCAGATCTGGCAGTGTTTCTACGGCTGGATGCCCTTCCTAACGCCAACCACTCCGTGAGTGTAGTGGGTGCTTTTTACGTGCCACCCGCACAGGTGCCAGACAGAGCTGGCAAACGGCCACGAACGGATGGTGCTTTTACGTGTCACCGGCACGGGGCCAGGCGAGGCTGGCAACGGACATGAACGGATGGTGCTTTTACGTGCCACCAACACGGGGGCCAGACAGAGCTGGCAAACGGCCACGAAACGGATGGTGCTTTTACGTGTCACCGGTACAGGGGCCAGGCGAGGCTGGCAACGGACACGAAAGGATGGTGCTTTTACGTGTCACCGGCACGAGGGCCAGGCGAGCGAACGGATGGTGCTTTTACATGCCACCGACACGGGGGCCAGACAGGGCTGGCAAACGGCCATGAACGGATAGTGCTTTTACGTGTCACCGGCACGGGGACCAGACAGAGCTGGCAAACGGCCACGAACGGATGGTGCTTTTACGTGTCACCGGCACGGGGGCCAGGCCAGGCTGGCAACGAACACGAACGGATGGTGCTTTTACGTGCCACCGACACGGGGGCCAGTCAGAGCTGGCAAACGGCCACGAACGGATGGTGCTTTTACGTGTCACCTGCATGGGGGCCCTGATGTTGATCGACCTCAATTTGGTTCTGCTTTCTGATATTTGGTTTGATTTTGATTTTGACTGTTCTCAATGGTCTTGCCGGGTTTTCTCACGCACATCATACTTCCAAAGGTCTCGGTCACTGGTCATTTCCTTGGTGAGACCTAAAGTTCAAAGGTCGTGCTTCACCACCTCGACCCAGGTTTTCCTGGGTCTACCTCTTCCACAGGTCCCCTATATATATATTAGAAAAATCAGCATAAAAACAAATGTATGTATGTATGTACCGTAAATTCTTGAGTATAATCCGCATTTTTTCCCCCAAATTTAAAGGTCAAAATCCCTAGTGTGTATTATGCACGAGGTTAAAAATGAAAATTATTTCCTATGCAATGTCCAAGTCTCTATTTGTTGCCCGGCAATGTTTATTCAGACGCATTTTGCGATGTTGGGCGCAAAAATACCTTAACCCTTTAGTGTTCGCATTATTCTGCCAAAATTAATGCTTCTTCATCTACATTGTTTTGAATTATGATAAAGAAATAAAGAAATAACAGTAATAACGTTCAATAAATGTTGTTTACTGCAAGTTATGAATGGTTTAACCCTTTAGCATTTAAACCGGCCATATCCGGCCAAAAGTATTCTGCCTATTTTATGTTGAAACTGGCCAGATCTGGTCTCTCACACCAACCCTACAATATCGTTTTAAAAATTAACAGCTTCCTCATCAAAATTAATCTTGTAGCCATGAGATTTTGATGAGGAAGCTGTTAATTTTTAAAACGATATTGTAGGGTTGGTGTGAGAGACCAGATCTGGCCAGTTTCAACATAAAATAGGCAGAATACTTTTGGCCGGATATGGCCGGTTTAAATGCTAAAGGGTTAAACCATTCATAACTTGCAGTAAACAACATTTATTGAACGTTATTACTGTTATTCCTTTATTTTCTGCAAACAAAATGCACAAAAAAGCTACATGTTTGCATTATGTTATATATACAATAATAATAAAGGACGTTACTGTATACATTTTTACGAACCAAGGACGTTATATAGACCTCCTTGACTGAAGTTAGAGAAGGGGTGCGAATTATACACAAGGCTTAGGTTTTTCAGAGGTACAGCCCCCTAAAATCCCCTGCGGATTATACTTGAGGATTTACAGTATGTATCCATGTATGCATGCATCTCATACACCTGTTCAAGGAATTGTAAATTTTCAAATTTTAGATTTAAATTTTAGCTGATATTTAATTTTCTTTTTTATTTTTCATTACTATATTTCCTTGTTTGATTTTGTTTTAGATCGACCAAGTAATGTCAACGTGTTCAGTGGTACTGTACTAAATGCTCTTGGTTTAACCTATACTGTACAATGGCCCCTCCACATATTTTTCACTCCGTCTGTGTTAGAAAAGTGAGTAGTTACACCATTTTGTTTTGAGAAAACATTGATCAGTTTTATCTTTAAAGTTACTATGGCAGTTGCTGTCAGGTGAATTATTAAGATGACAGCCTGCTGATTGAAAGTTTCAGATGGTAGTTGGAGGGATTCCTCTTCCTCCTCCTCCTCCTCCTTCTCTACCTCTACCTCTTCCTGCTCCTCCTCTTCCTCCTGCTCCTGCTCCTCTTCCTCCTGCTCCCCTCCCCCCTCCTCTTCACCCTCCATCTAATTCTTGTTATTCTTATACTCATTCTTTTCTCGTACTTATTTTTCTCATGCTTTTTTTTCTTTTTGCTCTTTTTCTTGTTCTTTCTCATTCTTTATCTCCTCCTGCTCGTCTTTTACTGGCTCCTCTTTCACAAAACCTCTTCCCCCGACCGACATGTTTTTGCTTGGTCTTTTGATAATTCCAATTATTTTTTTCAATTCTACTCAATTACAGATATGAATGTGTATTCAAATTCCTAATGAAAGTGCATTATGTCCAAATGGAGTTGCAACATTGTTGGCTTCTACAGGTGAAGAGTAAATCATTGGGGTTAGGACGACAAAATGAAGCCAAGTGGCAACTGAGAACTCACCTGGCATTTCTGATTGACAACCTTCAGTATTATTTACAGGTAAATATTAAATTTTAATTTTGAATAGAGCGGCTCATTGCCAGAGCGGCTAACTGGCGTTCGTGCCGGTGGCATGTAAAAAGCACCATTTGAGTGTGATCATTACCAGCGTCGCCTTACTGGCACTTGTGCCTGTGTGAAGGTGACACATAAAAAAAACACGATTTTTTTCATGGCCATTGCCAGTACTGCCTGACTACACTCTTAGAGTGGTTGACGTTAGGAAGGGCATCCAGCTGTAGAAACTCTGCCAGATCAAGATTGGAGCCTGGTGCAGCCATCTGGTTCGCCAGTCCTCATTCAAATCGTCCAACCCATGCTAGCATGGAAAGCGGACGTTAAACGATAAACGATGATGATTATAACAGGTTCAGGCATGGCTGTGTGGTTAAGAAGCCTGCTTTGCAATCCCATGGTTGTATTGAGCCATAGAAACTGTGCCAAAACAGATAATTAGAACCCGGGCAGCTATCCAGTTGGCCAGCTTCTGTCAAACTGTCCAACCCATGCCAGCATGGAAAATGGACATTAGACGATGATGATGATGGTAATGATGATACTAGGTTTTTGCTCAGTTTCAATCTACCAAATTTCATTCACAGTTTCCCCTCTACCGAATTTCAATTTAATTGATTAATTGAGAAAAAAAAAAATATTCCTGGCTTTCACCCAGGTGGCCCAGGTTCGATTCCCGGCATGGGAACTTGTTGTTCAAGGCAGTGCTCCAGCATGGCTGCAGTCAACTGACTGAAACAAGTAAAAGAATATATTTTATGGAAATGATCAACCTCATTTGTATGATGGTAATGCGTGTTTAGCGCTATCACGTAATGTCAACTTACGGGTACACACACACTCACACACACACACCAGAAGCTTCTTCCAGTTTCTGTCTACTAATCCATTCACAAGGTTTTGACTGACCTGAGCCTGTAGTAGAAGACACTTGTTCAAGATGCCAGAGTGGGAAGGAACCTGAGACCACCTGATTAGGAAGCAAGCTTCTTAACCACAGAGTAGAGGCTCAAAAATGTATTGGGCAAAAGATAATGAGACTGTTTGATGCTTATGCTTTACTTAGAATCATCAGTAACATAAACAATGTAAACAAAGTGAATATATTTCAAATACAAATATAAAAATAATAAATTCTATCTGTCACTTTGTTACTTATGAGAGTTGGCTGAAAAATTTGTAGGCTGACTGTGAAGAAGTGATGCTGGAGCTGTGAAATCTTGCCTGCATCAATTTCAACCCTTCTTATTAACAACTGTATTGTTTCTTCCCAGGTAAACCGACGTCTGACTGTTCAAAGAAGAATTCAGAAGTAACTAGTAGTGATTTATCTTGAAAATGGGCAAAATTTGTCATTGTGGTGTTATGAGTAACCTACTGGAAAAGGGTTTAGCCCTCAAGGACATTCATGCTAACATGGTTGCTATATTAGGGGATGACAAAAAGTGGGCTGCTGAATTTAGGTGGGGACATCTGACTTATCCATTTTTATCTCATGTCTTCTAAAGTCTTTTCTTTTTTTTGCACAAACATTCTCTACCAACATAGTACGGCAGACTTTTCTGTTTCTCCCTTGCTGTCTCTTTTTTAACATTCTTATTCCATACTGGGGCAGTTATCTCTCTTGCACACAGTATCTAATGCCTTTTATGCCCAACTTTTCTCTTGACTCACATTCAGTTATTGTTGTTTTCCCATTAGTTATCCCTGATTGAGCAGACCTATGATTAAAGGCATTTCAGCTGTGACCACTCCAGTCCACTCAGCTGTAACTAGAGTTAACCCTGTGATGGGCTGGTGTCCTGTTCAGGGATTAGTTCTGTACTCTCAGTTACCTAAACACTTTGGGAATGCAGTTAAACCTCATTGAGCCTTTAAACGAAAAAGAAGAAAAGGTATATTCACGCACACACACACACACATCACCACCATCATCATCATCATCATCATCTAACATTCCTTTTTCCATTTTGGCATTGGACAATTTGACAGGAACCAACTAATCGGGAGGCTGCTGCACCGAGCTCTAATGTCTGCTTTGGCAAAGTTTCTACAGCTGGATGCCCTTCCAAAACCAATCACTTTACAGAGTGTATTGGGTGTTTTTTTTTTTTGTTGCACCAGGTGTGTCTGCATTTCAGACAAAATCCATTGTGCTATTTGTTCTTTCTGGTTTACACAGCCAATCCCAGTGGCTGGCATGTTAGTGAGTTTTAAGCAGTGATTCTCCACCTGACAAATTACATTATAAAATAAATAAGAAACATGGAATGAAATGTACAGAAATAATTTGAATTTACTTATTATTTTTTTTAGGTGGATGTCATTGAATCTTTACACAAAATATTGGTTGACAAGATCCTTTCAGTGCGTGATTTTGAGGCTGTTAAGCTCACCCATGAGAAGTTTCTCACTGACCTTCTTGACCTGAGCCTCTTCAGAAAATTGACAGTAAGGATTTAAATTCTGTTATTGTTGTTGTTATGAAAAATTTCTGGAAAACATAATTATTTTCTTTTGCTGGTGGTGTTATTTAGACCCAGGTCAGCCCTGTTTAAGTAGAATAGTGTGTCTAGGACCACATTATCCAATGCACTCTTCCTCTTCTTAAGATAATAAGGAGGATGTTATTTGAGGGTGATGTGGCTGCTACTTCTGTCAGGTGAACCATCCACATACAGGAAATATTGCTTCAATATAATTACAACTAACTCTTGAACTATATCCATTCTATAAAATTACTATTTGTAAATCTCACAACGAGAGATATTCAGCTGGCTATACGACATGATGTGTCCATATATTTTCGAACAAGGGAATCTAGCACACTCTCTCAATATCTGTGTATCGCGATTTCCGGTTTATTTCCCTTCATCAGCACAGTATAATTATTCAGCTAGAGGTGGTGCTGCCAAATTCCCGTTTGAAGTATTTAGTTTTCAAAATGAAAACTAGTCACTGATCTGTAAATTAGAAAATTACTATTGGGTTGTCTGGAAAGTTTGTGCCGATTTTTAAAGGAAAGAAAAAGGTCAATAAATACTTGCTATTACATTTTTAATCAACCAAATATGAACCATTTTGTTGCACATTGCATCTCCATCTTTCCTTTCATTTGAGAATACCCTCTTCCCAGAATTGAGGTGGTTTCATAGCAAAGAATTCATCAAGGTATCTTTTTATGTCATCTAAGGAATTGAAATCTTTACCATTAAGACTATTCTGCAGAGATCTGAATAAGTGGAAATCCGAAGGAGCAATACCTGTTGAATATGGAGGGTGGGGTAACACATCCCAGCCGAGCTGCAGCAATTTTTGTCCGGTTCCCAAAGCATCAAGTGCGGAAAATGAACTTTCTTATCTTCCATTTTAAAGGGTTACAGAATTAACACAGGTTATAGGAACATAAACCTTCTTCCACGAAAAGATAGCTTAAACTGTGCTCTAAATGGAGGTGTAGTCAAATCCTATTTTATGGACTCAACCATGTTCTAAAATAAGTCGAAAGGTAAGCTGCTATAAATCGGCACAAACTTTCCGGATAACCCAATATTTGTAAATCTCACAACGAGAGATATTTAGCAACAGTACTTTGGAGTAAAGATTGTTTGCCAACATAACATGGCAGTCCTGGTTTAGGACAAATGTTGCTGTAATTTAGCCCCAGGAGACATCGTCTCCAGCTGGCTATACAACATGATCTGTCCTTATATTTTCGAACAAGGGAATCTAGCACACCCACTCAGCTTTGCCACCTCTAGCCGAACAATTATTCTGTGCTAATGAAGGGAAATAATCTGGAAATCATAGTACACAAATACTGTTTTGAGCTGAGTTGGGGTGGGTGCTGGATACCCTTGTTCAAAAATATTAGGATACAGATCATGTTGTATAGCCAGCTGGAGACGATGTTTCCTGGTGCTAAATTACAGCAACATTTGTCTTAAACCAGGACTGCCATGTTATGTTGGCAAAATAATCTTTACCCCAAAGTTCTGTTGCTGAATATCTCTTGGGAGATTTACAAATAGTAATTTTCTAATCTATAGATCAGTGACTAGTTGTCACTTTGAAAACTATATATTTTGAACAGGAATTTGGCAGTGTCACCTCTAGCCGAATAGCTTTTGCGTCGTAATTGATAATTTGCTATTATCAAGATTATGTGGGTTCCATGTGTGTTTTTCTGTTATTGTAATATTCTTGTGCACTGCGTTGCAGTGGCCTTTTTTGGTGAAGCTGTCTCTCAACAGTTCAAGGAGGGATGGCTGAGGCTTATTCAGACATGAATGAGTCAGAGGTGTCAATATTGGAACTGTCGTTGTCTGAAGAGGAGCTGATAAAAGCTGTGATGAAGATGGACAGAGCTATAAAAGTGAAAACTTTTGCAAAAGTAACGGAGGTGCCAAAGAAAGAGGTAAGCCTCAAAAATTTGGAAAACTATGAAAAAAGTGCTATAAAAGGAAGGTGGTGACATGAAAGTGTCACCACCTCAAGAAATACTAAGGGAAATGGAAGAAAGGAAGATTATATACAAGGTCTATTCTGTCAAGGAGAAAAGGTTAGAGAATGAACAGATAGACGAAATTGAAAAGGCGTTGAGGCCAGGCTGGCAAGACATAGCGTATCTTGCCAGAGGAAGCCAATACGGCACCGTTGAAATGTATTTTAAGAACAAGGTAATAGCAAAGGAAAGCTCAGCAAAATCGATGAAAACAGAAAGGGTAATCCTTCTACCCACATACCTTGGAAGAACTTTCAAGGTCAGGGTGGTGGGAATCCCCCCTGAAATGGATGTAGCTTGGGTGGCGGCAGCTGTGCTTCTAGGAAGCGAGAAAGAGGTTGCCATACTCCAGTCTACAGAAATGGAAGCCAGTAATTGGCACGGTAAAATCTTGGAACTAATAATAGAGAGTAAGGTGGAAAACAGAGTTGCTCGTGGAAACAGTGACAGTTGGAGAAACAGTGATGAAAGTGTGGGTAGAGAACAGATTCCCTCGTTGCTATAAATGTGGCCAAAAAGGCCACATTAGAGTGGACTGCCCTCTGAAAAATAAGCCAACCCAGGAAAAAGCAGAGAAGGAACCGGAAAAGATAGAAGAAAGAAATGAGAAAGATAGATGGCAAGATAGGGGAAGAAGACAGGAAGAGGAAAAAGGACAGCTTAAGTGAACCTCAGCCCATACTCACCCCACCCATAACTTCACTCCCCCCCACTGCAGACACCAAACCCATCTGACACAGAAAAGAAAAAAGAACAGCAGTCATACAAAATACCGCAAAATGACCTTCCCATTTGTTTTGTTTGCGCCTTGATGTGGTGGATAAGTTAGTGCAACGGAAAGATGTAAAAATGATAGACATGAAGGGAAAGAAAAAAGAAAAGATGGTTTTAGATACAATGGTGCCAGAACACAGAATGAAAATGATAAGAGACTGTAAAGAAAGCGCGGAATACAGACAAATGGTATTCATCATAAATGAAGTACCGGATGGATTAGACTATGATAAATTACTGGATCTATACAGTATTAACTTTAATTGGATGTGAATTCGTTTTAAGAAAAAGAACGATGCAAAAAGGAAAAAAAAAAGAAAAGGACTTAGAATGTTTGATTTAATTGTATAAGAACGTTTTCGTTGAAACGTAGGGTTGAAAGGAAAAGGGAGGTCATGGTTTCGTCTCAGATTGGGGCCAAGATTGCTGTCTCCTATCATTGTAGTTTATTCATTTTCACTTGTTGTTTGTCCCTGTATGTCTATGTATGTCTCCTCTGTGTTTGGGCCTTTTGCCTAGAATAAAGAATTAACCTCTAGCCGAACAATTATTCTGTGCTGATGAAGGGAAATAACCTGGAATTCGTAATACACAGATATTGTTTGAGCTAAGTGACGGTGCTAGATTCTCTTGTTCAAAAGTATAAGGACACAGATCGTGTTGTATAGCCAGCTGGAGACGATTCTCTTGGGGCTAAATTACAGCAACATTCATCCTAAACAAGGACTGCCATGTTATGCTGGCAAACAATCTTTATGTCCATTTTGTTGATGTTTAGCCCTGAATTAGTCCTTATAGAGAAGACCTGTGATCAAAATATCCAGCCATGACCACCCTGTGGCATAATGTATCAAGGATAATATTATGCAATGTGGCTTCTCTTTTTTAAGTTAGTAGCATGTGAGTAAAGAGTAAAGTTTGGCTGCTTTTTCTTGCAAGTTGAGCAACCACATAGAAGCTGCCTCATTGGATAATGTCCATCCTAATGAGTGGGCAAATGTGCTAATCATTGCACTCTTCTTTTAATGGTTTGGTCTCAAGCCAGTAGAATTGTTAGAACATTGGATAGAATACTTTATTGTATTTGTTTCGACTCCCTGCATTCTGAGTTCAAATTCTGCTGAAACAGTGAACTTTGCTTTTCATGTTTTGGGGCTTGCTAAAAGAGTATCAATCCTGAGTAGAACTGATAGAGTATCATATAAGGGATGGCTTGTGGTGACTATTCTGGCCCTTTGTATTCTGACAGTAATACCTGCAACAATACTGGAACCAAGTTGTCTTGGCCATGAAGTTAGGGCCTTTCTCTTGGCCAGCATTGCGGTTATGGAGAGGGGAGATTTGCATGCATGGGCTACTATCTCTTTTCCCCACAAAAATATACGCCCAGGCTTGCACACACAGATGTAGATAACTGGTCTGAAGGAGATCCCTTATAATAGTTTGGTCTGGAAAAGGGATTGTACTGGTAGCCAGCTTTATCTCCTGAGACCAGTGACATTGATGTAGTCAATGTTCCCCTTACCCAGTTGCAAGTTGATACCTGCAGGAAAATTCCAGATGGTGGAAGGATTAGGGATAATGATTGATACAGGGTCAGGTGCTGGTATATGTGATAGTGCAGGTAAAAAGAAGAGGCGAGAAGTGTGAGTCACGAGCATACAAAATTAGTCATTGCCAAGGAGAAGCCATTGTAATGATGATAGAATGAAGAGACAACCATGTCTTGTATTGTTTGTTAATACTACTTGTGTGTTTAAGGTGGTGAGATGGCTGAGTCATTAACGCTCTGGGGAATTGCTTAGCAGCATGTCATCCATCTGTACATTTTGAGTTCAAATGCCACTGAGGTTGACTTTGCCTTTCATCCTCTCAAGGTCAATTAAATGAGTACCAGTTGAGTACTGAGGTTGATATAACTGGCTTACCCCTCTTCGAAATTACTAGCCTTGTGCCAAATTTTGAAATCAATGCTACTTGTGTGTGTGTCTGTAAATTTTTTTTTCTCTCTTGTTTCAGCTCAGAGCTGTGGCCATGCTGAGGCACTGCCGTTTTGTTTATATATGTGTATATATGATTTGTTTATTTATTCATTATCAAGGTTAAAATTACTAACAAGATCTTTGTTTCAATTGCATTACAGAATCACCTGTTAGATGATCTGTTATCGGCATGTTTGTCATTTTGTGATCTCATCAAGAACAGCTACCCAGCTGAGCTGACTGACATTCAACAACAGCGGCTGTCTGCCATTCGAAAGGTTTTTAATTTTCATCTTACTTTGTTGCTGGTGTTGTTATTATTTTGTTATAAAAGGCGGCAAGCTGGCAGAATCATTAGCACACCAGGCAAAATGCTTAGTGGCATTTCGTCCATCTTTACATTCTGAGTTCAAATTCCACTGGGGTTGACTTTGCCCTTCATCCTTTCGGGGTTGATGAAATAAGTACCAGTGAAATACTGGGGTTAATATAATCGACTGGTTTTTTTCCCTCATGCCTACAGTAGAAAGGATTATTGTTTCATTATAAGGTGCCAAGGTGGCAGAATCATCAGTTCGCAAACAAAATGCTGAGCAGCATTTCTTCTGGCTTTACAGAAGGTTGACTTTGCTTTTCATCCATTTCAAGGTCAATACAAGAAGTTCCAATTGAGCACTGGGGATCGATGTAATTGACTAACCCCTCTCCACAAAATTTCAGGTCTTGTACTTATAGTAGAAAGAATTATTGTTTCATTATCCTCATCATTTTTGCATCTGATTTTCCAGTCTAGTGTAGGTTGCATTGAACTCTTTTAAGGTAGTGTTTAAGGCACGAATACCCATCCTGTCAAAAATTCTTTTAGTTGCCTCTATCAATATGCAAAGCTGTAGTATACCTATTCTAAAAATCAGAGTACACACAGTACATTTATTTAAACATTGTCCTATGTTTGATTTTGTGAACAATAGTGTTGTTGCTTACAGGCTTCCAGTGGGCCAATCAGGAGTTCACTGCATTTATGATGCAAAGATGTGTTTGTGGAACATGAACAGAACAAATATCACAAAAGATTTTCATTAAAACATTGCCAAATTGTTGGTTTTATTTTTGAATAAAAGTTACTATGGGCTAATGCTTGGTTACTGCTTGCTGAATTCTTCTCACTAAACATTAGTCAACTTGAGGGCTCAGGTAGAAACACTTGCTCAAGGTGCTGTACAGTAGGACTTAAACCAAAACCATATGTTTCTGAAGTGAACTTCTTTACCATACATTCATGCCTGCATCTATTGTTTAGCTCCATTCACTTCTGATTGAGTTTAGACCATAAATACACTAGTTGTGACCATCCAGTGTTTTGATTTTTAAACAGTGTATATAAGATTAGATTCATTTTAATGTGTAATTACACTCCAGTAACCACATAAAGACGCTTGTTGGCTCATACATTTAGCATGTGTGTGTAATTAAACTATATGTATAAATATATATATATATATATATATATATATATATATGAGTGTGATTGTGTGGTAAGAAGTTTAGTCCCCAGTCACATGATTTAAGGTTCAATTCCACTGCATAGCATCTTGGACCCCAAGCTAACCTACCAAAGTTGGTAGACAAAAGCTGAAAGAAGTTCACCAAATGCATGCATACACACACACACACACATACACACACACACATATTCTGGTCGAGGTCTGTTGAATTTCAGTTATCTAACTATATATGTGTGTGTATGTGTATATGTGTATGTATGTGTGTATGTGTATGTTTATATGTGTGTGTATATATATTTATGTATGTGTATATATATGTATATGTGTGTGTGCATACATATATATCCATCTATCCACCCATCTCAATGGTGTGGCACCCATATAGGTGAGCAGCATGCCAAAATAGGTCTTATTTGATCTTTGCAATACAACTACAAACACGAAACCAAAGAAGTCTTGGGGAAAATCTGAATTCTATATTTTTTTCCATTTGTTTTAGGATGTTCGTAATTACACTGGGATGTTATTTAGTATGCTGAACAAATCCCAAGCTTACTCCAGTCTACAAACAATTGATCAGTTCATGCTAAGGATTGACTACAACAGATTTGTCTCCAAACATTCAAAAGGCTACTTAGGAGGGTAAGTATAATTTGTAAAGTCAGTATGTGTGATTTTCATATGTATGTGAATATACATGTGTGCTTCTGTGTGTGTATATATATGTATATATATATATATATATGACTGTGGTCACTGCCACATTGATATTCTTTCCTGTGTTTGTGAAAGTTTTGTATCTCTGTCATAAGGCTTCATTTCCATACACGCCAGCTGAATTCAATTCGTCCCCACTTGAAAGACACCTGTTGTTATGTCCTGTTGTTGTTGTTGTTGATTTTATTATTATTATTATTATTATTTTTTCATTGTATTTTGTATTTATATTTGTGTAACATTGTCTGTTTTTCTGTCCTTGTTTTCGTATACATTTGATGCTTTCTTCCAAGGAATCTAATGCTCTTAGCATAGTTTTTCCTTGGGGCTGGCCAGATTAGAGCAATATCAAGATTAATCAGCTGAAATTGCAAGGATGATCCAGTTCTTGACTGAGGATAGGAAGCTTCGAATGACCCGTCCTTGTTTTTTTTGTATCACCTAGTTGTCTGGATGTTTTGCGTTCTTGTCCCATTTTATATTATATATATATATAACACACATATATATAACACATACATACATACACGCAATATACATATATAAATATGAGGGGATGCTGAAAAGTTTGTGGCTTTAAGAGTATTGCAAAAGACCTGATTGGAGGCCCAACCTTCCAAGTTCTTTTACAGGGCTTAGAAAGACTGAAGGCCCACTATAATAAGCATCTGAGAAGGGAATAAGTTTAATGAAATCATAATTGACTGATCCTTCTATACTTTCTTTTACCAAAATCCAGGAACTTTTCAGCACTCTCTTGTATATATTGGAAGACATGGGATGAAGTGGTAAGGACTGATCATAGAAAGTTGGACCTCATGGAGGAAGTGACCATGGACCAAGATGTCTGGCAATATGAAGTTCTGAGATGTCTGGCAATATGAAGTTCTGAGATGTCTGGCAATATGAAGTTCTGAGATGTCAGGCAATATAAAGTTCTGAGATGTCTGGCAATACAAAGTTCTGAGATGTCTGGCAATACGAAGTTCTGAGATGTCTGGCAATACGAAGTTCTGAGATGTCTGGTAATACGAAGTTCTGAGATGTCTGGCAATATGAAGTTCTGAGGTGTCTGGCAATATGAAGTTCTGAGATGTCTGGCAATATGAAGTTCTGAGATGTCTGGCAATATGAAGTTCTGAGATGTCTGGCAATATGAAGTTCTGAGATGTCTAGCAATACGAAGTTCTGAGATGTCTGGCAATATGAAGTTCTGAGATGTCTGGCAATATGAAGTTCTTCACCCACATCAGTGAAACTGAGTTCTAGAAGTGTTGTGTAGAACACCTCTCACACACACTCTACCACAGTGAACCAGACTACGTCTCTACATCCTTTCTCTTCCTTACATTTTCGCATCATGTGCTATGATTATCTCCTGCTCCTCAATTTTGGCTTCTTGACCTGGTGCCACAGTATCATTGCTCTCTGTTTGCCCCCAACCCATACATTCTACCCACATGCTGTGTCTTACGCTATTATTGCAATCTGGGTGTTCCACCCACACATAACAAGGAAACTTTTCCTTCACCCTACCCCAACAAACCAATTTACATCTCTTTCTTGCATTTCCTCCTTCATTCACTATGCCTAGCTCTCACTCTTTGCCAAGCTCTCACTCTCCAATCCTGTCCTCACACCCCTGTTCATTTATATCATTGCTATCCAGTAGCCCTTCCAACTCTATGACTAGTGACCGAGACCTTTGGAAATATGCTGTGCTTGAGAAGACTTGGCAAGCCAAGTGAGACCATAACCTCGTGGCCTATGCCAGGGGTGTAACCAGCCCACTTATGCATACTTTTCCTTCATTGGACACTAAACTCTGCTTGCGAAGACCTCTTGAGGCAAGTAAAATTGAAATCAAAATCAAATTCGATGACTAGCATCCATGCTAATGGAGCGCTAAGAGCACCATCGAAGCATGATCATTGCCAGAGCAACAAACTGGCCTCCATGCCACTGGCACATAAAAAACACCATTCGAACGTGATCGTTACTTGCATCGCCTTACTGGCACTTGTGCTGGTGGCACATGAAAAAAACATTCGAGCGAGGTCGTTGCCAGTGCCAATATTTTATACATCACTTGTTTGTTTTGTTGTTTTTTCTTTTTTCGTTCTCCTTTCTTTCACTCTTAGTCTGTCTGTCTCTCCCTTTCACACACACACACACTCATACACATTCTCCCTCAGATATTTAACAATTTTTCCTTTATATATTTCAGCACAGGAGATGGATTCATCCATTAGCCAAACACCACTGGCTACAACAACAACAACAACAACAACAAATGACAATGTTTACAAAATGCATGATATCTTATAGATATAAAAATGGCAAAATGAGAATACCTGTCATTCATACTTATCTTTAAAAGTACCAGTTAGCAATGAAAATGTTGTGTATGCAGATCCAGGTGAAACTGAAACCAAACGAAGCCTTTGAATTTGCTGTGAACCTGCTGTGCCTTGCCATGATGTCTGCCTTAATTCTTTAGCATTTAAATTGGCCATATTTGGCCAAAATAATCCACCTGTTTTATTCTGAAACTGGCCAGATTCAGCCTCTCACACTTACCCTTCAATATTATTCTAGAAACAAACAATTGCATCATTGAAATCTCAAAACTATAAAGTAATGCATGACTAATTCAAATCTATTTGACAGAGAAATCTTAATACCAAAGGGTTATGCTCATGGAAAATCGTAAAATTTCATATAATGCCATGTGTTGGTACTCTCTGGCCACTGCAACCTGTGATGATAAGATGGTGGCCTGTGAGTGTGGTAGCTGTACAGCATGTGATAATCTGATGGTGAATGCCAAGGGCCCTAAACTGTGTTTATTGGGACTCACTCCCTAACAAGTTCAAGTTCATTGTTAAAGTGTTCGAGATGTTTTTTGTTTATAAGGATAAATAAAATAATGTTTTTTTATTATTTATTTATATAAAATCATCTATTGTTTATTTTCTAAAAAAAAGAAGAAAAATTGTTTAAAGTGTGTTACAGTAGCAAGTGAGGTTAACCTTCACTGCTGATTAAATTTTTACTGGTGATAGAGGTAAGAGAGCTCTTACCTCTGCCTGTCGACAAAGGGCCTCTCGCTCAGAGTAAAAGGTAGACTGTATGACGCTTGTGTACGAACAGCTATGCTACATGGCAGTGAAACATGGGCTGTGACTGCTGAGGACATGCGTAAGCTCGCAAGGAATGAAGCCAGTATGATCCGCTGGATGTGTACTGTCAGTGTGCATATACGACAGAGTGTACGTACCTTGAGAGAAAAGTTGGACCTAAGAAGCATCAGATGTGGTGTGCAAGAGAGACAACTGGCCTATGCCAGGGGCGTTACCAGCTCACTTATGCGTACCTTTTCCTTCTTTGGACACTAAAACTCTGCTTGCGAAGACCTGTTGAGGCAAGGGAAATCAATCAAAAGCAAAATCAAAATCAAATTCGATGACTGGCGTCCGTGCTAGCAGGGTGCAAAGAGCACCATACGAGCGTGATCATTGACAGAGCGGCTAACCGGCTTCCGTGCCAGTGGCACTTAAAGGGCACCATTCGAGTGTGATCATTACCAAAGTCGCCTTACTGGCACCTGTGCTGGTGGCATGTGTAAAAGGATTCGAGCGAAGTCGTTGCCAGTACCGCCTGACTGGCCCCCGTGCCGGTGGCACGTAAAAAGCACCCACTACACTCGGAGTGGTTGGCGTTAGGAAGGGCATCCAGCCGTAGAAACTCTGCCAAATCGAGATTGGAGCCTGGTGCAGCCATCTGGTTCGCCAGCCCTCACTCAAAATCGTCCAACCCATGCTAGCATGGAAAGCGGACGTTAAACGATGATGATGTAATATGCTAATTATATGCAAATCAGTTCTTGTAAACTCTTTCTATTGGTCAGTTAAAATAAAACATGTGTACTACATCTTGAAATGTGGAGAATTCCAGAAAGTACCACACTATCAAAAATTTGTTAATTTAGTTAGCCTAGTAGAAGGCAGTTGCCTAAGATACCACGCAGTGGGACTAAATCGGGAACCTGATGGTTGGGAAGCCAACTTCTTACCACACACAGCCATGCCTGTGCCTATAACATATAGAGATACATGTAATATGTGTAGGAAGATGGGCGCTTGTTGGGGTTAATGACAATGCTTCTCACTTCTTTTGATAATTCTTGTATCTTGTATGTTTGTGGATTGAAAAGTTCAAGAGGGAACGTATAGAAAAGATAAGCAGAAATATTTATAAGAACAATATAACAAGGATGGATATATATATATATATACATATCAGGACGCCGTGATGGCGTCAGGCCTATCTGGTGACGTTGATGTTCGCCTGGAGCTAAATGCAACAGTGACACCCCCACCACCCTGCCCTGTCCCTAGCCATATTCGGTTGGCTAATATCCCTTATATTATATATATATATATATATATATATATATATACACACACACGCAGGAGTGGTTGTGTGGTAAGTAGCTTGCTGACGAATCATATGGTTCCGGGTTCAGTCCCACTGCGTGGCACCTTGGGCAAGTGTCTTCTATAGCCTCGGGCCGACCAAAGCCTTGTGAGTGGATTTGGTAGACGGAAACTGAAAGAAGCCCGTCGTATATATGTATATATGTGTGTGTGTGTGTGTATATGTTTGTGTGTCTGTGTTTGTTGTCCCAACCTGGCGGTTCGGCAAAAGAGACCGATAGAATAAGTACTAGGCTCGCAAAGAATAAGTCCTTGGGTCGATTTGCTCGACTAAAGGCGGTGCTCCACCATGGCCGCAGTCAAATGACAAACAAGTAAAAGAGTAATGAGTATATATATATTTATATATATATATATATATGTGTGTGTGTGTGTGTGTATATATATATATATGGGGGTGTGTGTGTATATATATATGTGTGTGTGTGTGTGCATATATATATATATATATATGTATATATTTGTGTGTGTCTATGTATGTGTATAGGGGATATTAAAGATAGGCAGCAAGCCAGCTGTGAGGCAATTAGACTAAAGCGTTGGTGTTGGTGTGATGTGGTATGGTGGTATTCGTGGTGGTGGGTCGAAGTTGTTCAGTTTATCACAAAACATTTTTGTGTCGGTCCTCAGCCACGCAGACAAACGTCTGCTTGGAAGGTACCCCCATTTATAAAAGAACATAGTTGTTTTATTAGTCATAGAAGGGTTAAAAGTGTATACTGCTCAAATACACTTTGGTGGCTGTGTAATTAGCTGTAAAACCAGATGTCTAATAATTATTCTTCTGTACTTATTTCATCTTGTATTCTTCTGCTATGAAAACACGAGGGCGTGAAAGAGTGTTTATACATGGTCGCTTGAGCCGCTTAGCCATACCTCAATCATTGGGGATGGGGAAAGAAAAGCACGCAATAGATAAGATGGGATGGTCATGGCTGGAATGCATTTGGTCAAAGGTCTGCTCGGGTGGAGTTGACTTACTACTAAATATCTCACCATCATGACTATTACTACCATCACTTTTATCATATGGAAAAATGATAGGTAAATTCCAATTGAAGAAATTCACTACCACCCACCACCAACGTTGGAGCCTCTATAAGGTCGTTTGATCTTGTAGAAATAGCAACCAAATCTTCCTTAAATCACACCCCACAATCTTAGAATGGAAAAATATTATTGGATAATGCATTGAACAAAAAAAAAAGCTAAAAAAAAAAGTGAAAAAAATTGGGAGGCCGGACGATTATGGCTGGAATTCCTTTGATCACAGGTTTGTTCAAAACGGTACATACCAACCCCGTCTGGAGCAAAGTATTGCTGAACTTGGGGTCTTGGGGGAGAGAATGTAAATTCTTAATTCATGTTATCACAATATCTGAGTCTATAAAAATCTGCACGACCTTAAGATTTAAAGGATGACGTTTAAAACAAATCCTTCACAACCTTGTTATCAAGTAGGTTGCTGGTAAAAATTTATTCTAAAATTAAAAAGAGAAGGACATACATACGTTCACACATACATAGCAAATAAAAGGAGATCTGGGAATGGACTCTTACCTCAGTCAGCACTCCTCTTTTACTCTTTTGCTTGTTTCAGTCATGTGATCGTGGCCATGCTGGAGCACCGCATTTAGTCGAGCAAATTGAGCCCAGGACTTATTCTTAGTAAGCCTAGTACTTATTCTAACGGTCAATTTTGCCGAACCGCTAAGTTACGGCGACGTAAACACACCAGCATCGGTTGTTAAGCGATGTTGGGGGAAAAACATACACACACACACACACACACACACACACACACACACATATATATATATATATATACATACATATATACGATGGGCTTGTTTCAGTTTCCGTCTACCAAATCCACTCACAAAGCTTTGGTCGGTTTAGAAAAATGAAGGACTGCTGCAATAAGTGTGTGAATCTGAGAGGGAAATATCCCTTATCTCTTATCTTATGATAAAAGGCAGATTTTCTCTGCCTCCCAAACCGTTCGTTTTTTATACAATTCTACAATATAGAATTTCTTCAATTGGAATTTACCTATCATTTTTCCATATGATAAAAGGCAGATTTTCTCTGCCTCCCAAACCATTCGTTTTTTATACAATTCTACAATATAGAATTTCTTCAATTGGAATTTACCTATGCTTTTTCCAAGTAGATTCGATTGGGTCATGGCATGTAAAGTTTTTTCTATTTGACCCCCAATTAAGCAAAAATTCGAGAAAAGTAAATATTTTACGATTTCCCTCTCTAATTTCAACTGCTTCACTCATGCTATTACCATAATTACAACTACTTTCTCTTTGCAAGTGTACCTTAAACCACTACTAAAAAAAAATACAGAGCAAACAGAAACAAATAAATACATAACGATTTACTCCTCACACAATTTCTTCAATTAGAGTTTACCTAGGATTCTTCCAAGTACATTCCATTCGGTCATTGCATATAAATTTCTTTCAATTTGACCCCCAATTAAGCAAAAATTCGAGAAAACTCAATATTTTACGACTTCCCTCTCTCACTTCAAAGGCTTCACTCCGCCTATTACTCCCACTTGCTATTTACACACATAGACACGCAAACATATGACAGTGTCAATTGTTGAAAGAAAATTGTAAGCTAAGGTGTGTGTGTGTGCGTGTGTGTGTGTGTGAGCGTGTGTGTGTGTGTGTGTGTGAGTGTGTGTGTGAGTGTGTGTGTGTGTGAGTGTGTGTGTGTGTGTGACAGGGATGAGCCATTAATAGTGGTCATCGTTTTTGCTAGAGGAAGATCCGCTATGGTCTTATATGCTACACCACTGGTTTTCAATTCATATTAATCAAATTAATATTCAATTTTTCACCCTTATTATGCGTGTGTGTATTAGCAATTCGTATACAATTGCATCAATGACTTGAACTTGAATAAGTGGTTTCACATAAATGGGGATAAATTAAAAAGGTTTGTTCTTATTATTATTACTGTTTGACTATTGTAATCACGTTTGTTGGTTCCTCGCCAAGGAAACGTTGTTGTGTTGCATTTGTTAAATAATTGTAAACCGTAACCCTCCCCCTTTCGAAGAAGGGGCTTTGGTTATTGTTTCAAAATTGAATTGTGTCCCTGTTTGGGGAAATTGACAATATTTTCACCGTCTTTACGGAAGCATTTTTGTTAAAATGTCTTCCATAGAAGAAAGTCCAAAAATGAATTTCGCTGCAGCCGTACACTTCTATACAAGATCCAATTGATCGAAATTGCAAGAGACGGGCCTACAATTCCAGTCTGTTATATATTTTGAGTATTGTTATCACTAGCGATATCAAGATATAACTTTGTATTTTGTATTTTATGTGTAGATGTATATATATATATATATATAGATGTACATGTAATATGTACACATATATATATACACATATATACATGCATAATATATCTACCCATACACACACACACATACATAGGGGCAGGTGTGGCTGTGTGGTAACAAACTACGTTCGAAGATATTGTACTTGATATGGGCGGTAGTGCCTTGCCGGTCTATGGCCTACCTTCAACAAACCGGGAAGGCACAAACACTCTGTCTTCACATTTGCTGCGTGAGACATGTTTTAATGTTGATGAGCTTGCCGAGTACATAGCCGACAATGAGCCAAAGCTCCTTCCAGAACATAAGTTCGCTTACAACTCCGTTGTTAATTCAGTTCGGGCCAAAACTGGGAGGATTTTTTTCCTGGACGCTCCTGGGGGCACTGGGAAAACTTTTGTCAACAAATTAATATTGGCTGAGATTAGGCGAACACAAGGCATTGCCCTAGCTGTGGAATCATCTGGAATTGCGGCTACTTTGTTGCCAGGCGGCAGGACAGCTCACTCCACTTTCAAGCCCCCGCTTGACTTAGCGAAGACTGAGACACCAACTTGCAACATCAGTAACAGCTCCGATCAGGCAGAAGTCTTCAGACGATGCAAGCTTATCGTTTGGGATGAATGCACGATGGCCCACAGACGTGCTCTTGAGGCACTAGATAGATCTCTCAGAGACATCAAACACTCTTCACCTCCCATGGGAGGCATAACACTTCTTCTTTCAGGGAACTTCCGACAAACACTTCCCGTTATTCCCAAAGGGACTACAGCTGATGCAGTAAGGCCGTGTCTTAAGTCATCCACATTGTGGACACTGGTGAAGACTCTCAAACTTCACACCAATATGCGTGCTCATATGCGACGTAATATCACATCAGCAGCATTTCCTCACACCCTCCTTACACTTGGCGAAGGCAAAATACCAGGGGATGAAAATGGTAATATTGCCATCGATTCCATTTGTACCATTGTTAAAACATCTTCTGATCTCAGAGATGCAGTGTTCCCAGATCTACAAGCTAATTATTAGAATATGGATTGGATTGGCCAAAGGGCTATTCTGACCCCGAGGAATAAAACTGTTCACCATATTAATGATGAAATGCTAAATCTCATTCCTGGGGAAGTCTATGTATATCAGTCTATCGATACAACTCCTGACCCAGAGGACGTCATCAACTATCCAATAGAGGTACTCAATTCCTTTGAGCACCCCGGACTACCACCACACATTCTCAAACTTAAAGTTGGTGCCCCTATAATGCTCATCAGAAATTTGGTTCCCCCAAAACAATGCAATGGCACACGTTTGATCGTTAAGTCCTTATCTCCCACCGTAAACTTATATCAATATTTGCCTGAATAATCATCAGTGCAATCATTAACAGTACTTTCAAGCAATTCAGCCCCGAGCATCGCCGGGCAATTCTGCTAGTGTTAAATAAAATCAGAATTAACTGATCCTCCCGTGTTTTCTTTGAGCCAAAGCCAGGAAATTTTCAGCACCCCCTCGTATATATAAATGGACGATTTGACGCGAAGTGTTTTTATTTTTTGCAGTAAGGAGGAGTTTTTCTTAGAAGTGCAAATAAAAGAAATGGTAAAGATGTTGGCCGCAATACTTGGTAACAGCAATGAAAATATTTCTTCTCTACCTTGTCAAAACGATCATCTGTGGAGATAGAAATAATTGCTGAGGTCGACTTTGCCTTTCATCCTTTTGGGGTCAATAAATTAAGTACCAGTTACACACTACGGTCGATATAATCGACTCAATTCGTTTGTCTGTCCTTGTTTGCCCCCTCTGTGTTTAGCCCCTTGTGGGGAGTAAATAAATAGGTATTTTGTCTGCCGTTACGTTCTGAGTTCAAATTCCGCTGAGGTCGACTTTGCCTTTCATCCTTTTGGGGTCAATAAATTAAGTACCAGTTACACACTACGGTCGATATAATCGACTCAATTCGTTTGTCTGTCCTTGTTTGCCCCCTCTGTGTTTAGCCCCTTGTGGGGAGTAAATAAATAGGTATTTTGTCTGCCGTTACGTTCTGAGTTCAAATTCCGCCGAGATCGACTTTGCCTTTCATCATTTCGGGGTCGATTAACTAAGTACCAGTTACACACTGCGGTCGATATAATCGACTTAATTCGTTAGTCTGTCCTTGTTTGTCTCCTCTGTGTGTAGCCCCTTGTGGGCAATAAAGAAATAAGAAATAATTGCCCTTTGAATAACCAATATTTTATATTCTATGAAGTTTACTACAGCGACCAAAATGTTTTATGCTTGGACCTTTCTAGACATTGAAAATTAGTACGCAAATAATCGAGATCTTGTGGATTTTGTAAATGGAAACTGGAAGAAGCCTGTTGTGTACATACATATATGTGTGTACGTGTGTGTGTATATGTAAATGTGTGCGTGTGTGCATATGTGTATACATGCGTGTGCATCTTTGTGGTTGCACCCATCACAGACCGGTATCGGTTTGTTAACTTCCTCGTATTCGAGAGATTCGGCAAAAAGAAAATGATAGAATAAATACCAGACTTAAAAACAAACAAGCAAAAAAAGTACTGGAGTCAATTTCTTCGATTAAGCCACTCGAGATAGTGCCCCAGCTAGCCGTAGTCCATGTTGCGGTAACAGCCAGTAAAAGATAAAAACGATATTTGGGCCTATAATGCTTTAGATTATAGGTTTGTCGAATCAGGTCTGACAGCAACTATTCTTGACTAAACCAAATTAATGTTTTTCCTGTTAAGGCGGCGGGCTGGCAGAATCGTTAGCACGCCGGGCGAAATGCTTAGCAGTATTTCGTCTGCCATTACGTTCTGAGTTCAAATTCCGCCGAGGTCGACTTTGCCTTTCTTCCTTTCAGGGTAGATAAATTAAGTACCAGTTACGCACTGGGGTCGATGTAATCGACTTAATCTGTTTGTCTGTCCATGTTTGTTCCCTCTGTGTGTAGCCCCTTGTGGGCAATAAAAAAATAGGTATTTCGCCTGTCTGTTATTGAAAATTTATTGTTGGAGAGTGTTCGTAAAGTAAGTTTCTGTTAATTGTTATATCTCTTGTTGTGCCTATTGTTGGACTTATTGTTTAAAAATTATATTATAGTTTTCTTTCGAAAGCTATCTGTGGTTTTCCCCTACGGGGGAAAACGTTAATTGCCGGCAAGATGCCGAAAACTGTGTCTTCGTCGGGTGAAGATTCATCGACCGAGTGAGAAGCAAGGAAGATAGAAAGTTTGATTTGTGATAACATTTATGATGTTTCGGAAAGTGAATTCTCTGCATTACCAAAAGTTACGAATACCAAAAGAAATATAGAAGCAAAGAGCATTCAAAACGAAGAAAGAAAAAGTTTTGCGTCAGCAGCTGGTAGTGGAACGCGACAGCTGTCAATTGACAAAAAATAATTATTAAAATACAAGGAAATGATAACAGAACGAGATGGAGTGGTAAAAGTGGAAATACCAGAAGAACAATTAACGGAGGAAAAAAGGAAAATTATTATTTTTAAGACATTCTGCTAAAAGCTCGAAAGATTGACAAGATATGTGAGCAAAAAATCGAAAAATGTTAAAAACCCATCTGGCAGGACATTATATATCTAGCCAGAGGGAAGAAGTTTGGAACCATCTTGGTGAGGTTCAAGAACGCAGAAACAGCACAACAACACTCTGTAAAATCATAAGAGTCGGAAGACACAATATTAATCCCAATTTACATGGGAATGAGAACATCTAAGGTTAGAATACCAAGAATTCCACCCGGAGTAAACCCTATGTGCTTAATGGCGGCAGTCCTGGCAAACAGGGAGGATAGTATTCAATTCCTGCAGAAATCTCCCAGAAATCGTGGAAGTAGGGGAGGAAGTTCTAAACATTTTTGTTGAGGGGCGTAAGCCCCGATGTTTCCAGTGTGGCCAACTGGGTCACATTAAAAATATTGTAAAGAAGGTGAAGCATAATCGGACAATGGGGAAGAAAAAAGAAAGAGAGAGAGAGAGAGAAACTGAAGGAAAAATAAACAATGAAAGGAAAATGGAAGGCTCGAACCAGCAAAACAGAGCGAGCCGAGACCAAAAAAAATAAAAAAAACAACCAAGAGAGACAGACCGAGGATGGTGGAGGGGGTGACGAACAGAGGAATAGTTGCACTACACAGCAAAAACGACGACTTAATGCGTGATATAAAAGAAAAATCAGACACTAGGCTAATCGAAATATCAGATAAATATAAAAATTATGAATTTTACGAATTGGACAAAAAAAACATATATCTTGTTTAACACGTATAGAAAATCGGTTTCAGCATTGAGATTTGATTTTCATCACTCTATATTTGAAGGCTTGCCACCTCCGACCCTAATTCAAGAAAAGGTGGAGAGTCCCTTCCACAGGACGCCCTCGATCTAAAAGGTAAGTCATGTCTATTCACATTGGTTGTATAAATGTTCGTGACCTGATGTCGAGTTGGAAGCAAGGGCGCTTCCTCAATGACAGCAGGTCAAGAAATTTGGATGTAATTGTTGCAACGGAAACCCGGGTGAAGGGGCCAATAGATCTGCTCCCCCACCTGAACGGCTACGAGAAATACGTTTCTCTAAGTCGGGCGGGGTGTTGGTCCTACTAAAAAGAAACCGGGTAACCGAGAAAAGGTTGTTTTTTTTTCTTATCTAGAAGGCAGGCTGGTCGTTCTCGACCAGACTTTTAGTTGTGGCAAGACAATCAGGCTGGTTGCAATTTATGCACCCAGCGTTATGGGTCCGCAAAGTGAATATTTTCGTGACCTGGGCAAGTTTCTGGCCACGTCACATATGGCGTAGTGGTTAAAAACGCGGGTTACTAACCCCAAGATTCCGAGTTCGATTCCAGGCAGTGACTTGAATAATAATAATAATAATAATAATGATGATGATGATGATGATAATAAAAGATGGGCTACAGAAAATATTCTGCTCAATACCACTGTTGTTTGACCATAACCAGTTGACCATGTCCCTTAGTGGCTGACGATATGTGCATCTCTGATCACGAGCAGAAGTAGTGGGGGAGCATCGTAGCCGTGTGTTGAAAGGAATTCTTAGAGGTTTGGATAATTCATCTTTGGAAACATGGGTGGTTCGTTCAACATCCTTAAACAATCCTTATTCAACTCGACCAGAAGAAAATTCTAACTGGACCCCCACCTGCAAGGTCATGCGCTTTTTATCTTGATATGAGATCACCGTGTCGCGCACATTTGGTTGTGATGCATGTGCCTGGTGTAACCTTATCAGACGGGTAGTCATGATGGGTATACTGGGCTTCGTATGTTTTAACCCAGTGTCACTTTGATGGCATGCGCTGCTCTCTCACTCAATAATAATAATAATAATAATAATAATAATAATAATATAATAATAATAATAACAACAACAACAACATCAAAAATACCTTAGGAATGAGAACCCAGCTTCGAAATTACCCCAAGACATCTGATGAAGGCTGGAGGGTATATCAGCCGAAACGTTGTGTTAACAACAAACAAGATGAGGACAAATATCTGTCAAAAATAAATAATGTAAACAATGTAGAAGAAATGCTGTTAAGAATTTCGTCCGGTGTGAATTCCATCACAATAATGACCGTTAATTTAGCATTTAAAAAAAGGATTATGATTTTCATGATTATGATTTGGATGATTAAGTCTAAGCCATTACTAATAAATCATTATTCAACTTGCATTTATCATCTTGCACTATAAAGTTCTCTCAGTAGAGGTAGACTGCACCACGACGTGTAAAATGTGCAAGGTCGGCCGCACGCTAAAGTGTAAATGGTCAGGTTAAAGTTAAAGTGGCACCATTTCTTCTTTACAACTTGTATTTTATCACACAGACACACGTTTGGCTGCCATCCTACTTTTTCACATCATCTGATGTTACTTGGTGCTTTATCAATTTAATTATGCTGCCATCATTTACCTCAACGCACCATTAACGTTTGACGGCTAAACTTAGCAAAATGCTCGAAATTCTGTCTTCTAGAAACAATCAAAGGTATTTGACAACGTTTCATGTATGTACGTACGTACGTACGTACGTATGTATGTATGTATGTATGTATGTATGTAGGTATGTATGTATGTATGTATGTATGTATGTATGTATGTATGTATGCATTTGCATACATATGTATACATGCGTGTGTGTGTATATATATATGTATATATGTATGTCTATATATATACATAAACAATCAAAGGTATTTGACAACGTTTCATGTATGTATGTATGTATGTATGTATGTATGTATGTATGTATGTATGTATGTATGTATGTATGTATGCATGCATGCATGCATGCATGTATGTATCTATGTATATATGTATGTACGCATGCATGTATGCATGCATGTATGTATGTATTTGTATACATATGTATACGTGCGTCTGTGTATATATATGCATATATATATACATATGTATGACTGTGTATATATATATATGTATATATGTGTGTACGTGTGCGTGTGTGTGTGTGTATGTATGTGTATAATATATACATGCATGTGTATATATACACACACACATACATACACTCCCCCACACACATACACACATATATATGTTTACACGTGTATGAATATATGCTTATCTCTCTCTCTCTCTCTCTCTCTCTCTCTCTATATATATATATATATATATATATATATATGTATGTATGTGTAATACATAAATACAATGCATATATATGTATATGTGTGTGTGTATATTTATATGCATATGTATGTGTATATCTACATATGCACGGGTGTGTGTAGTGTAAATATGGAGAGCTGTGGTGTGATGTGAGCACGTATCATCATCGTCATCATCACATCCTCGTCATAACGATCATCATATTACGCCCGTTCTCCCATGCTGGCACAGTATGTTTGTTTATGTATTTTATGCCAAAACACTAAGTGATCAGAACACATTTGCGTTAGAAGTGTGCAGAATCTATCATAAATGTGCGTAAGTAAACCGGATTATCTCCTCATGCCTAAAGGTTTTGTGCGGCTGACGTTAATCAACCAGTTGATCTTAGTCAATCTCTGCGAGGCATTTAGGTATGAAGAAATGACTCGGTTTGCCGACACATATTTATGCACACACTTACATATACGTACACAAAATGATTATTAAAAATTGTGATATTTTACGCTAATAAAAGTTATAACTTTGCAGCAAACATTGAGTACATTTTCGCTTAATTAACGTGTGCATCAGTATGATCCATCCATCCATCCATCCATCCATCCATCTACCTATGTGTTTGTCTGTCTGTCTGTCCGTCTGTCAGTCCATCCATTCATCCATATTTTTCGTTGACGAAACCCAACAAGTCGAAACACCGGTGTCCCAGAATCCTTTGCGCCAATGAGCCGAGTGTGTTGGATACACCGTCGTCGCAAATGGGAGAAATCATTCTCTTCTGATAGAAAGTAATTTGCTGTCCGGCAATGTTTGGAGACTAAAAATCCCCTGCGTATTATACTCAAGAGCGGACTATACTCGAGGATTTACGGTAAGCGTGTATTCTTTTGTTGCTGTCGTTGTTAACCCCATATCAGCCTCTGATCAAGTAGGCTATGTTCAAACAGTTACATTGCCAATAGGGGAGCAAGGAGGACAACCACCCTCCACGAGCACATTTTTTCAAAATTGACGCCTTTTCAACAATATTCTAAAACACTTTAGTTCACTTCGGCGATAAAAGGTGAATATTTCTCTTGGATCTTTTCGGTTTGAACGGCAATTTTTTCTAGTGGTGTCATATGAAATTGTCACCCATAATTATGACCCTAGTATCGATCTATTGCATTTCAATGTGTTTTAGGGTTAGGGTTAGGGGTGAGGGGAAGTGTATCTTTTTTTCTTCTCAAATGTAAATAAACCCAATCTGTTTCTTAAACGAGGGACATATTCATACGGCACAGAATGTTGTTCACCTCAATGGACGTCATCGATTGGTTGAAATTGCAGAAATTGAAGAAAAACAACAACAAATATCTTACAAACTATAGAATTTTCTCAATAAAGCCAAGAGAAAAAGATGTTTTATAAACATATTCTAACAGTATACGAAGTTAAACATTTTTTAGTTACCTAGAAATGATTTTAAAAACTGCCGTTAAAACCGAAAAGATCCAAAGATGTTTTATAAACACATTCTACCAGTATACGAAGTTTAAAAGTGTTTAGTTACGTGGAAATTATTTTAAAAAACTGCCGTTCAAACCGAAAAGATCCAGAAATAAAATTCATTCAAATTTCGAAAACTTTCAACAAAAGTTGTAGTGAAAGAATAGAGCTACCCAAAGCATAAAACACTGCGATAAAAGCATTTTTCGTCTTAATTCAAATAACATTGGGAAGGGTTATAATAAAAATGTAGTTTAAAAAAAAGAAGCGAACGAACTTATCTGACAGCCCAATATTCTAATACAGACTTATACAAGCTTAAGCAGTGAACCCAAAAGTACTACCTAAAAAAAAAAAGGATCAGTCGGTGTGGGGGGAGGGGGCAACCCTCCTCAGCCCCCGCCATTCGACCCTTCCCTCCCCTAGTTATGCTACTGGTTTTTGTAATAACATAAGGAATATTTCTTACAGTGGCAAAAGGCCAAAAATTTGAAAGACGTGAACGGTGGATTGAATCAGTTCCCTGTATATTGTCTTTAATTACTTTATCCAAATTGAAGAGATGAACGGCAACATGAACTTCCGGTGGGAAATGTAATCACCATGATAAAGTGGGGACAGTTATGCGCTCCTTCAAACGGCTAGAAATAGCAGGCAAATTTCTCTGAATGCACATCCTATTTTGGGTCCACTGTGTCTCGGGGAAAAGACGTAAACGTTATAGTTTGAAACCTTTTGATCATAGATCAGCTGCTTGATCGAGGCTAACCTGGGGCTAAACTTAACGATAACAACAAGTGAAGAAAGGACGTCTTAAATTATGGAGTTCTAAAGAGAAAAAGAGATGAAACGGATCTTTTCCTTTTGAACGGCAGTTTTCTAGTTAACTAAACACTTTTAAACTTCGTATACTGGTAGAATGTGTCAAAATAAAACATTTTTTTCTCTTGGCTTTCTTGAGAAAATTGTAATTTGTAAGTTTAACGTAGTTTAATTTTTCGAATTTTAACCAATCGATGGCCTCTATTGAGTTAAAATCATTTGCTGCGTCTAAAACTGAGACAACATCCTGTCACTGACCTTAACCCTAACCCTAACACTAATCCTAAATTTTAGCCTTTCGTTTTTTTCTTAATTGTTATCCTTAAGTTAATTTAACAATTAAGAAAAAAAAAAACGAAATGCTAAAACGAAAGCAAAAACTCAAAGCAAAAACAAAACGAATAATTTTAGACACATGCGTAACAATTAAATTAATTTAACAATTAAGAAAAAAAAACCGAAAGGCTAAAATTTAAGGTTAGGGTTAGGATTAGTGTTAGGATTAGGGTTAGTGTTAGGCTTAGGGTTAGTGACAGGATGTTGTCTCAGTTTTAGACGCAGCAAATGATTTTAGCTCAATTCGAAAAATTAAACTACGTTAGAGTTACAAATTACAAGTTTCCCAAGAAAGCCAAGAGAAAAAATGTTTTATTTTGACACATTCTACCAGTATACGAAGTTTAAAAGAGTTTAGTTAATTAGAAATTGTGTTGAAAACTGCCGTTCAAAAGGATGAAACGGTCACAGCTCGAGTGCATTTGAACGTAGTAGCGTAGCCAGGTTCTAAAGCTAAAGGCGCCGTGACACATACCAGACCATTTTTAATTCATTTCTCTTATATTACGCGAAATGTTTCATTGGTTATAATATGCGTAATTGGGACATAGGATTGGTTAAAATTCGAAAAATTAAACTACGTTAAACAAACGAATTACAAATTTATCAAAAAAGCCAAGTGAAAATAATGTTTTCTTTTGACACATTCTACCAGTATACGAAGTTTCAAATTGTTTAGTTAACTAGAAATTGTGTTGAATTCTGTCTATCAAAAGGAAAAGATCCCGTAATTGTATTCTACATTCATTAATCACGTGTTTCAGTAACAATGTCATTATGCATGAAACTTACAACTAAAGTTAGAAGCGCCGTGACGCATACCAGACCAGACAGGTTTGAGGTGAAAAAGACGAAACTTCACGGGGTCGTCCAACGTCGAAAGGTTTTGACGTCAGAGTTTGTTTTGATTCTTCAGACGTCAACGGTCACCAATATATCACCGGAAATTGAGCAGATAATTTAATAACACGTGAGTTTGGGCTAATAAAGTAATGATTCCAGACCGATAGAATAAGTACTAGGTTTACAAAGAATAAGTCTTGGGGTCGATTTGTTCGACTAAAGACGGTGCTCCAGCATGGCCACAGTCAAATGACTGAAACAAGTTAAAGAGTAAGAGAAACCATTTAGTACTTATAATATTTTTTTTTTTACATATTTTTGGTGTAATTTACTTATTGTCGTCTGGAGCTAAAGTGGTGGTGCTGCAAACTCAAGGGCTGTCCTGGGCGGTACTGATTCTAACTACGTTAGTGACGTTAGGCGGAAGTGAGCAGACCTATGATGAAAGATTGCGTTTACCTCCTGGTTATCTCTGATCAAGGAGGCCTATGAACAAAAGACATTCTAGCTACGATGTTACTTGAGTGAGATATGTTTGCTATTCCTAGCAGATTGAGGGATTACGTTGAGGCCCTACTCTATCATTCTAGTTTCAATTCTCACCATCTCATCTTTTATTTGACTATATTATCCATAATTTTAGGGAGAATTGGCTTTTATTTCTAACCGGTCGATCGACCACATAAAAACATCCTCATTGGTTCAACTACTTACTCTTTGTTAAAATCCAATGAATTTCATTCATGAAGTAACTTCTCTCAGCAAGTTTAACAGCCCCTTTAACTATTTCAGCCAGATGGAATATTCATACGCCATTTTTCCTACCTCTCTTTATAGATGTTTTTTTTTCTCAACCTTTGAGTATTACTACTTCTTATCTTCTTTCCTCATATTTAATTCGTCCCTCCATAATTGAAGTGTTTCCTGTTCTGGTTTTGCCTCAATCAAACATCGCTGCCATACCAGCCTAATTAGCTATAAAACATAGATATGGGATAAGTATAATCGCAAAACTGGAGCAAAAACACGAACAATTAAACAAAGAATAAGGCAACCGTTACCGTTGTAATATTTTATTTTACGTTCTGACAGCTTATTCGACTGTCTTTCTCTCAGTTCATATTTTAGGAGGCACATGGCCTAGTGGTTAGAGCAGCAGAATCGCGGTCGAGGGATCGCGGGTTCGAATCTCAGACTGGGCGATGTGTGTGTTTATGAGCGAAACACCTAAGCTCCACGCGGCTCCGGCAGAAGGTAATGGCGAACTTCTGCTGACTCTTTCGCCACAACTTTCTCTCACTCTTTCCTCCTGCATCTTGCAGCTCACCTGCGACGGACCGGCGTCCCGTCCAGGTGGGGAACCTATACGCCAAGGAAAGCAGGAAACCGGCCCTTATTAGCCAGGCATAGCTCGAGAAGGAATAAACAAACATAAACATAGTTCATATTTTCCTTGTCGGTAGCAAACTGAGGAGAGTGGCCCTATGCGGTCGTTCGATCCGCTATAAGTAGCAGTACAAATGCCGAATCCAACCCCAACCGTTTTCTATCATTTTAAATAATAAAGGGCACATTCGTTTTGGGACAATGTCTAAAATATTGTGAAGTAATATTTATCCTTATTTAAACATGGATGTTCTTTTAGAACAAACTATACTGCGGTAGTTACCACGAGAAAAACTCTCATATTGGCGTCTGGTGCAAAATGCACTCCTGTTAATATCGCTAGCGAAGAGGCATCCCCGCCACCTCCAACGCCGAGACCAACAGATCACGTTATTTCGATTTTTTTGATCTTGTCAGTGAAGGACACTCGACCGCTACAGACAACAGCGATTCATCTCCCAGCCAGTGAATATATAGAATAACAGTGCCAGATTAACCTGTGAGCTTGTTAAAAAAATATTTGATGCGTTAAATTGTTAAGGGGAGATTAAAGCAACTTAGACTTCTCACAGGAGTGGCTGTGTGGTAAGTAGCTTGCTTACCAACCACATGGTTCCAGGCTCATTCCGATTGCGTAGCACCTTGGGCAAATGTCTTCTACTATAGCCTCGGGCCGACCAAAGCCTTGTGAGTGGATTTGGTAGACGCAAACTGAAAGAAGCCCGTCGTATATATGTATGTATATATATATATATTATATATATATATATATATATATATATATATATATTATATATATATATATATATATATATATATATATATAATGTATATATATAATGTATGTATATATAATGTATGTATATATATAATATATATATATATATTATATATATATATAATGTATATATATATATATATATATTATATATATATAATGTATATATATATATATATATATATATATATAATATATATATATATACATATATAATGTATATAATATATATGTATGTGTGTGTATATGTTTGTGTGTCTGTGTTTGTCTCCCCAACATTGCTTGACAACCAATGCTGGTGTATTTTCGTCCCCGTAACTTACCGGTTCGGTAAACGCGATCGATAGAATAAGTACTAGGCTTCTAAAGAATAAGCCCTGGGGTTGATTTGCTCGACTAAAGGCGGTGCTCCAGCATGGCCGCTGTCAAATGACTGAAACAAGTAAAAGAGTAAAGTACGGTACAAAGAATAGGCAGCTGGTAGTTGAGAGATTTGGACGAGATGTGTAACGCCTCAGATGTCATTCAATAGTTGTCTGTAGCTTTTTAACCTTCTGCCTTTTACTTGCTTCATTCATTGGAGTGCGGCCAAAATACATACATACATACATGCAAACCATCATAGAGGTCAGCTGCCCTGCAGATATAAAAGAGGCTATTTATGGACAACTGCATCGAAACCTCCAGCTTGTATATCCAGACTATGAATTCATATTCATACCAATAATATTTGGAGCACTAGGTTTTGTTAGCAAATGCTTAAAGGAGAATCTGGATAAACTGGGATTTTCAGAAAGAGAAATTGACCGGCTGATTCGTATATTACAAGTGCAATCTGTGAATGGAACAGTAAAAGTATGCAAGACTTTTCTCAAGTTCCAAATGTGAATTTGTCTGTGTTAACTACATCCCAAAGATGGAGGCTTGTATCTTTGTTGGAAACCGGCTCCCTCCTCTGTGGAAGATTTATAATAATTAAAAAATAGAAGAGACATACATACATACATACATACATACATACATACATACATACATACATACATACATACATACATACATACATACGTACGTACGTACGTACAACCGGTTTCCACACACAATTTTCGTCTATCAAATCTACACGCAAGACATTAACTCGCTCGGAACTATACCAGAAGATACTAACCCAAGCTGCCGCGAAGTAGGATTGAACCCAAACCACATGGGTGCAAAGTGAGATTCTTAACCACAAAACCATGCTAGCACTCTCAATAGAAACTTCACAATTCATTCAGAAGATTTAACATGTATGTATGTATGTATGTATGTATGTATGTATGTATGTATGTATGTATGTATGTATGTATGTATGTATGTATGTGTGTGTGTATGTATGTATGTATGTATGTATGCAACTGATGGTTCTACTATTGGCTACAATATAACCGAATAATTAAGAAGTTCCCTTTGCGATCACAAGGTCCAGAGTTCTATACCAAACACAGCCATCTTAGGCAGTCTTCAAGGTTTTCTACCCCAAATATTTTTTCGTTAAGATTTAATATCATTGTTGTTGAATCATTTCTGTAAATGTGAATGCAAGTGGATCGCTAACGACACCGACGATGAGTTATTCGATAAACCGAATTACCGACTCATTTCAGCCAACTGGCGGAAGACCAAACTACACTCGTGGGAACTTGCTAACACACGTTTTCTCTCTTCACTCATGTAAATGGCATTTCATACACATGGAGAGGCTATAAGTGTCTCGGCAAACGGCCACGTTACTAACACCGCATATATTTAATGAAATATGTATGTATGTATGTATGTATGTATGTATGTATGTATGTATGTATGTATGTATGTATGTATGTATGTATGTATGTATGTATGCATGCATGCATGCATGCATGCATCCATCCATCCATCCATCCATCCATCCATCTATCTATCTATCTATCTATCTATCTATCTATCTATCTATCTATCTGTCTGTCTGTCTGTCTGTCTGTCTGTCTGTCTGTCTGTCTACCTGCCTGCCTGCCTGCCTGACAGTCTGTCTGTCTGTCTGCCTGCCTGTCAGTCTGTCTGTCTGCCTATCTATCTATCTATCTATCTATCTATCTATCTATCTATCTATCTATCTATCTATCTATCTATCTATCTATCTGTCTGTCTATCTATCTATCTATCTATCTATCTATCTATCTATCTATCTATCTATCTATCTATCTGTCTGTCTGTCTGCCTTTCTGCCTGTCTGTCTGTCAGTTTGCCTGTCTGTCTGCCTATCTATCTATCTATCTATCTATCTATCTATCTATCTATCTATCTATCTATCTATCTATCTATCTCTCTATCTTTCTCTTTCTCTCTCTCTTTCTCTCTCTCTCTCTCTCTCTCTCTCTCTCTATATATATATATATATATCTGTTTGTCTGCATATCTGTCGTCTGTCTGTGTATGTATATTTGTATCTGAATGTGTGTGGGTTTGGCAGCGTCGATGTCACATCAACCTTTTTCCTCTGCCGTAGGCTTAATTCCTAACACGCCAGCTGAATTCAATTCGTCTCCAGTCGAAAGACGCCTATTGCGATGTCCTGTTATTATTATTATTATTATTATTATTGTTTTTTTTGTATTATTTTTGTACTTATATTCGTGTAACATCGTCCGTTTCCCGTTCTTGTTTTGTATACATTCGAAGCTTTTTTCCAAGGAATCTAATGCTCTTAGCTTAGTTTTTCCTTGGGGCTGGCCAGATTGGAGCAATCTCAAGATTAATCAGCCGAAATTGAGAGGATGATCCGGTTCTTGACTGAAGATTAAAGGCTTCGAATGACCCGTCCGCGTTTTTTGTACCGTCTTCTGGATGTTTTACGTTCTTGTCCCATTTTGTATATATATATATATATATATATATATATATATATATATATATATAACGGGAAGCTTTATGAAAATAGACAAAAGACGAAGGCAGGTTTACGGAAATAAACAAAAGACGAAGGCAGGTGGAATACAAACAAACAATTGTATTAGTATGGCGCTCAGGAAATATAAATAAAACAAGTCTTTAACGTTTCGAGCCTACGCTCTTCAACAGAAAGATACACAGAGAAAAAACACAGAAAGAAGGAGAGAAAAAAAATATGCGTGCAGAAGCTAGCGAATCAACATGGCGATCTGATTTCGGCCAGAAGTCAAAGATCAAACATGAGACGCAAGAGCGAAATTAGGGGAGATAATAGGGTTGAATGACCTCGCTCCAACATAAGAGTGTGTGTGTGTGTATGAGAAGAGTGTGTGTGTGTGTATGAGAGAGTATTTGTGCGTATGAGAGGTCTGGACGTGTGTATGTATATATGATGTGATGTGTAAAGTCGTATGGTGTAGTGTAGAGAGAGGAGAAGAGGGGGAGGGGGAGATAAGGGGGGAGAGGGGAGGGGGTGGGGTGGGAGAAAAAGAAAGGGGAGAAGAGGGGGGAGGAACACATTTATATACATATGTAAATATGAGTGTATGTATATATGTATTAAGTATGAATGCATGTACGTATATATATATATATATATATATATATATATATATATATATATAATATACGTACATGCTTTCATACGTATCTGTATTTCTCTATTTGTATCATTCTGTAGTCATCTCTCTTTCCTGTTTCTTCTCGCTGCCTCTCTTTATTTCACGTCTCCCAATTACAGGTAAACCAAATTTTGCTGTTCCTCTCGTCTACTCGGAATCCACCTACTGTCACATTCCATTAAAAGTGCCAAAACACACACAACTTACAATAGTATCAGTTTTTCTCAGACAAATGTTTCTTTGAAACGTGAATTTATTTTCTTTATTATTGTTATCATTACTACTTGTGTTGTTGTTCTTACTATCGCTGAAGTTGTTGTTGCTGTTCTTATTGTCATCATCATCATCATTACCATCATCATCATCATCATCATCAACATCATCATCATCATCATCATCATCATCATCATCATCAACAACACCATCATTATCACCATCTTCGTCGTCGTCGTCCCTCCTCATCATCATCGTTACTATTATTATTGTAACTGTTAAAATACACTGGTCATTACCTGGAGATTGAAGAGACGATTGTCATGGCAACGAGAGAAGTGTTTGTCACGGGACGAACTAAAAACAAGGCATAACAAGTAACACCACCACCACCACCACCAAGAGGGAATACGCTCCATTGGCATTAAAAACCTTAAGATCTGGAAACTCTAACAGAAACAGTGAAATTAACAAGACGAAAGAATACATGAGGTCAGTGCGGACAGCCATCGAATTCGTGAAGTATCTCTCACACGGAACACGTATTAAACAACAGCAAAAATAAATACATAAAACTTAGTGGAGAAAAACAAAGAGAGTAACATCTTACGTGTCAGCGGTGAGCTGCTTCTCAAGAAATACTCTAAATGACGGCCTCCCATACAATCCCCAAAACAGCTGGATTAACATAGCTCTGTAGAAGAGTTGTTTGTGAAAGAAAGAAAGGAAGGAAAAAACTGCATGGGTGTATTTCCAGATGACTCAAAGATAGAACTAATATTGATTTCAAATTTTTTGGCATAAGGCCAGCAATTTCGAAAGAGTTGAACACTCGTATTTATTTATCGACCCCAAATTCTTCAACGTAATTTGAACTCAGAACGTGAAGACGGACAAAATGACGCTAAGCGCATTTCTCCCGGCATGCTGACGATTTTGTCAGCACACCGCCTTAAAGATAGCTCTAATGTTGGTTTTCAATTTTGGCACAAGGCCAGAAATTTCGTGGGTAGGGATAAATCGATTTCAGCGATCGCAGTGTTAAACTGGTACTTATTTTGTCGACCCCGAACCTTGGCGGAATTTGAACTCAAAATGTAAAGATGGATGAAATACTGCTAAGCGTTTTGCCCGGCAGTGTTAACAATTCTGAAAGATCTCCTCCTTAAAGACAGCACTAATATTGTCAACCGTTACATCACATCATACTTCAAGTGCTATGTCTTTGCAATCCAAGAACTGGAGATTGCTACAAAATACCCACTGAAGAAAAGAGACTGTGACGTCATTGGAACTCCAAGAAGCAACAAAAAATGCCGATAATGTCACATCTCTGCGGAAGACATCACACATGTGAACAGTAGTTGTCCAAAAGTGTTATCAAGGTACTACCTTCCAATGTGACACATTGTCAATAAAAAAACATACAATAAAGGCGGTGCTCCAGCATGGCCACAGTCAAATGACTGAAACAAGTAAAAGAGTAAAAGAGAATGCCATCCGAAAAAAAAAATTGTCCTGCGATAGATATAGAGAATCGCCTTATTATTGAACACATACATAAACACTAACTCAAGGAATATTGGTGGAACTTGGCCACAAGCAGTTGCTTGTAACAAACAAGGAAAAATATGTACCGACATAGAGGCCAGCTGTCCTGCTGATGCGAATATCTCTTTGAAAATCAAAGAGAAAGAGAATATCTACGCTTCGAAGCCTCCAGCTTTTATACTCAGATTATAAATTCCCATTATACCAATAATAATTGGTGCATTTGGTAATGTAATTAAATGCCTAAGTAACAATCTGGAAAAGCCAAGGTTTTCTGACCCCCCCCCCAAAAAAAAAACCAGCTAACACGTACGTTACAAATAGCGTCTGTAAGCAGAACAGTAAAACCAAGCAAGACTTCTAAAGTTTAATATGTGACATTGTTTTTGTTATCGCCATTCCAACTAGGGAGCTTTGTAATTCTTATTAGAAATTAACTCCTTCCTCGTAAGAATTCAAATGATTTAAAATAGAAGAGATCATACATATTTATACAAACGTTTGTGCGTACATACATACATACATACTACATACATACATACATACATACACACATACATACATACATTCATACATGGGAGACCCACTTCGGTCATGAATGACAATGGGATTGCACCTAGAAAGTTACCCTCCCAGGCACAAGTCTGGGCAAGGTCGTATATGGAAGACCAGCATTCGCCCATGCATACCAGCTTCCTCTCTCCACACCACTGATGTTATCCAAGGGAAAGGCAAAGGGGCCGATTCAGTTTGGCACCAGTGATGTCACAACTCATTTCTACAGATGAGTGAACTGGAGTAACGTGAAATAAAGTGTCTTGCTCAAGAACACAACGCTCAGCCCTGTCCGGGAATCGAACTCACAACCTCATGCTCTAACCACTGAGCCCGAGGCTATGGTAGAAGACACTTGCCCAAGGTGCCACACAGTGGGACTGAACCCGGAACCATGTGGTTGGTAAGCGAGCTACTTACCACTTATATATATATATATATATATATATATATATGTGTGCGTGTGTGTGTGTGTGTGTGTGTGTGTGTGTGTGTGTGTGTTTGTGAAGATGTGTAGCTTAGTGGTTGGGATATTCGGCTCGCGATCGTAAGGTCGTGAGTTCAATCCCCAGCTATGTGTTGTGTCCTTGAGCAAGAAACTTTATTTTCACGTTGCTCCAGTCCACTCAGCCGGCAAAAATGAGTAGTACCTGTATTTCAAAGGGCCAGCCTTGTCACACTTTATGTCACGCTGAATCTCCTTGAGAACTGCGTTACGGGCAACGTGTCTGTGAAATGCTCAACCACTTGTACGTTAATTTCACGTGCAAGCTGTTCCGTTGATCGTGTCAACTGGGCCTCTAGTCGTCGTAACCGACGGGGTGCTCCTTACACACACACACACACACACACACACACACACACACACACACACACACACACACGCACACACACACAGACACACACAGACACACACAGACACAGACACAGACACAGACACACAGACACACACACATAGCTGAAAAGAATAAAGGTAAACACGTTATATTACAGTTCCTACGCACGTTTCATCATTATGGTTGTTTGGAGCCAAGTGATAGATGCTCCAAATGCATATAGATGCCCAACCACAATGAATCCCGCGAGAAAATTTTATTTTGTTGTGCTTGGGCATCCATACACGTTTGGAACATCTATCACAAGGCTCCAAGCAACCATAATGGTGAAATGCGCGCGAGAACTTTAATATGACTTGCGTTTATCTCTATTTTTCATACATTTGCTGTGTACCGCATAACTGGTAATACTACTCAGTATAGTAGTTAATTAATAACAATGAATATATATGTATGCATATATAGGGGGAGAATTCACAAAAGAAAGACGAAGGCAGGTGGTGTAAACAACAAACAGATGTATTAGTATAACGCTCGGGAAGTGAAAAAGTCTTTAACGTTTCGAGCCTACGCTCTTCCACAGAGAGGAACACAGAAAGAAACAAGGAGGAAAAATAAAGAATGTATAGTGGCTAGCGATCTATCATGGCGATCTATCATATATATGCATATATATTGATAAAACTTACTTGGAAAAGGATGCGTGGTGTTCGATCATATGATAATATAAAAAAATATATAAATATATGCATATATACATACATATATGTACATACCTACATATATATATATATGTATATATGGGTACAGGACATAAAAAAAACGTTTAACACAATGAGAAACGAAAACATAAAAATGAAAAGATACAAAACGATCTTTTTTTCGAACAACGAAAAAAACAAACAGAGAAATGAGACATACAACGTAAAGAATGTTCCCCTTCATCAGTTGTCCCTGTTTCATCTACTCCGCGTTTACATACGATGCAGTATTATAGATCCGTTTCAGCTTATATATACATATACATACTTTATATATATATATATAATATATATATATATATATATATATATATATATATATATATATAAGTATGTATATGTATATATATATAAGCTGAAACGTATATATATGTATGCATACACAAATACACACACACACACATATATACACACACATATATATATATATGCCTTAAAGATATATACGTATATAAATCTTACAAATATATACGCATAGACACGCGCGCGCACACGCACAAATAAAATTCTTACATGATAGTGTTGTTCTTGATTAATAACGACGTCGACGAAGACGATGATGACGATGATGGTGATGATGATGATGATGATGATGATGATGATGATAATGAATATGTTAACACCAAGCAGTAAAGAAGTGAATAAATAAATAAAAATAAATGAATAAATTTGTAGTGTTGCTTCAGAACAAATTACTAAAAAAAATTTGTTTTAAGTTGAATAAATTTCTGCTGTGCCAACTCCATTCCTTCTTAATTGTGTAATTCGAACTGGTGCACATGTGCCGTGTGCCATATGTAAAGAGGACGCTTGTCAGAGAAGGAAGGGATGCATAACCGAAACACAGCCGAATGCATACTGATGTCTCTTGCCATGGCTGTCCACACTACGGCTGTGAAATTCCCCTTGCTGAAGATTGTCTGATAATACCAAATATATGTCTAAGAGAATCGCTGATACAAACCAGAACACGAAATACCTAAAATCGCTTAGTGATGCATCAAACCACCACTTGGTTGAGATTTTTATGTGTCCATTATCCTAAAGTAGTGAAGGCGTGTGGCCTAGTGGTTAGGGCGTTGTGCTCACGAACTCAAGATCATGATTTCGATTCGCGGACCAGGCGATATGTTGTGTTTTCGAGCAAGGTATTTTATTTCATGTTACTCTGTGATCACTTTGACATCTAACGTGTGGTACACTGCGCATCTGTTCAGACAGCGTCGTTTTGACATACCTTTGATCACTAGGCTGTGTGGTAAGTAGCTTGCTTACCAACCACATGGTTTAGGCCAAGTGTCTTCTACTAAAGCCTCGGGCCGACCAAAGCCTTGTGAGTAAATTTGGTAGACGGAAACTGAAAGAAGCCCGTCATATATATGTATATGTATATAGCGACTTCTTTCAGTTTCCGTCTACCCGAGGCTATAGTAGAAGACATTTGGCCAAGGAAACTGAAAGAAGCCCGTCATATATATGTATATGACGGGCTTCTTTCAGTTTCCGTCTACCAAATCCACTCCCAAGACTTTGGTCGGTCCGAGGCTATAGTAGAAGACACTTGGCCAAGGTGTCACGCAGTGAGACTGAACTCGGAACCATGTGGTTGGTAAGCAAGCTACTTACCTCACAGCCACTCCTACGCATTCTTAAAACTTTTAACAAAAGAAGATTAAAATCAATCATGGTGAAAGCTTTAGTATGTTGGAAAGATTTCTATGTGAACAACGCCTCAATTACAATTGTTGTTCTCTAGAGTTTAGATTTTTCTGTTCGGGTTAAAGAGGAATAAATTGTTTGTTATCTCGAATTCTTCATGCTTGATTATAAGAAACACCTTTCTCGTATAATGGCTCTGGTAATACTGTCTGGTGCAATCTAAAAGAATTAACATGGACATAATTCCAGAAACAGTTTATCTAATTCTCAGTCAAAAGATATCTTTTAAGTTTTCTAGACTAACGTATAAATAGTAATGACGATTCGCGTGAAAATAAATATTTGAAAGATAATATAAGCATAAAGCAAGTTTTAGACGTTTATTGAGATTATTGCAACGAAGTTTGTAAATCTATAGACTTCAAGAAGAAACCGTAGAACCACTAGTTTACATTCATCAGTTCAAATATCTGCCAACTTGAAGAGAATTAAAGTGGTAGTTTGTCTATGAAAAAATGTTGCTGTTTATATTCATCTAGAATGGCATTTACAAAATAAATTTTCGATTTGAACTAAGAATTATATAGTTCCTTGGCAATGATACAATTTCTTTTTCTTTCATTTCTATCTTGGATAGCCTCATGGGAATATAAAATCGGCAACGGTACTTGGCTGGTACTTTGTTTTATCGACCCGGAAAGAGAAGGGTCAAAATTTAAACTCAGAACCTAAAGGGCATCAGCAACTAAATACCACAAAATATTTTCTCCGACGAATTACCTATCATCACAATACAATTTTTTTTCTCTGAGATCTCATCCTGGATAGAAATAGAGCTACAGACCCTATTTATATAAAGCAACAGCTGTTGTTTTTGCTGTTGTTGTTGTTGTTATTAACCTTAAATTAACCCCCATGCAGCAAACACACGATGAAAACTGTTTCGACTGTGACCTATAGCTTTGTTTTAAAACTCAATCATAGTATATGTAGGTCTATATTTTAAAGTAATTTCTACATATATTCTATAGAATTAAGAGCCTGCGCTGAAAGCTACGTTGTTTCGTATACGAATACATCTATGTAAACAATGCGATCAAAGACAGAAAAATAGGTAATGAGTGTATATGCATATTTCAGTAGTTTTTGCTCTTTCATCAGTACTCATCCAACCCATTAATCATCCACGAACTCATTGCTCAAATAGCCACTAAATATAGCGGTGCAACACTATTGGATGTGCCAATTTTATATATTAAACACTGCTGCTACATATATGACTTTCCAGCAGTAACTCTTCCCAGCCAGGGTTTGACCACAGTCTCCACCAGCTTTAACGTAGTGGTCGGATTTGAGCGCAAAACCCTGTTCAAAGATGTGGGGAGGTATGATGTCACCCTCACTGGAGACACACCCAACTGCTGTGTCCCTTCCTGCTGACCACGGTTTTGTAGTCTCTGTTGCAGCTGTCCACGACTGGTCTTACAACCTTTACAGTGTTCACAGAGCACTGAGCAGCAGTCATGATATTGGCATTTTGATGCTTGGTGCCAATCATTATGAATCAGGTAATTCTTTCCCACTATTCAGATAGCTTCCAGTCCTACATGTTAGCTAACTTTTTCTCAATTACACCTTTAATGTCTATGCTTTCCAACGCCGTTGACAATTTACCAATACACGAGGTTGTTTCTGAAAAGGGGAGATATAAAGAATCGTCAAATTTATCCGAAACACCCTGTATATATATACCTCGGGATTAAAACGAGCCTGAGGAAAAGCAAAGAAAACATAAACGCGATACAAACGCACACACACACACACGCACGCACACACACACACACACACACACACACACACACACACACACACACACACACACACACACAACACACACACACACACGCAAGCACGCGCGTGTATATTTATTTATTTCTGCGTTTTGAAAAAGCAGGGCTGTGTATCATCGGAGATAAAGCTGTCATCGCTTTGAATATCATTTGAAATAATTTACGGGTTCCTTATGACAACGTCTCGTTAACCCGCCGGGCTTTTTACAACAGCCCAAGATATCAAAATAAATACTGTATCTAACAGAAATTTTCGTTCTCCCACGCAGTTAATCTTGCCCCGCATATGTTCTCTCCTAAAATTTGATGTTGGAGATTCATTACTCAGATGTATTGATAGCAACTTACACTTGTCCTACGCGAAACTGATCTCGTTAGCTCTTATCGTCTGATCAGAGCTGTTAGATATATATATATATTGCTTGTCGTGTCAAATTATGCGTTCATGTTTGGCAGTTTCTACCATGTTCTGTTTCTATTTTCAACTCTTTCAAAGATAATGCCACTCAATTCATCTTCACTTGTTTATCAAAGTCAGGATTATCGGGACACGTTACAAACATGGGAACTGGCGATATCGGCAAATTCCAGATAAGGCAGTATGAAAGTTTTTATAATTCAGTTTGTATACTTGAAACCACGAAGAAGATCAAGAAATGGATACAACACACAAATAACATTGCATATATTATTGTAGTTGTTTGTACCGAGGTCGGGCCCGATCGAGAAGACCTGTAATCCAAGGCATTCCATCAATGACCATCCCATATTTTTCATATTTAGGACGACTACATGGCTTTACGCGCATTCTCTTTTCCTTTCTCAAGATGATAAAGAGTGATTTATGGAAGATTTGGTTGTTATTTCTACCAAGAAGAGTAACACTGTGGAGCAGAGTGTTAAGAATAAGACGACCAATAGTTATTCGCGCGTGAACGTAGCGTTCACCCTGTCGTATTGTTGCACGTCAGTCTCCCTTCCATGTGTGCGTTCTCGCCCAAGTTTTTTGTCTGACAAGCAGTTTGCTTGGTCAATTGTTATAATATAACTCTTATCCAAGTAAAACAAGTTCTTTCTTCTTCACTGGGATCTAGTGGGTCATGTTTTTATCGTCTATTATTCAAGACCCAAATTTCAATTTCAATTTCTATTACAGTTACAGTTACAGCACAGAAATTCCCAATTTTTTCGTATCCACTACAAAAGCAATATCACTTTTGAAGATGTAAAGGCCAGTTTTCTAATTAATCTTTTTTTTTTTTAAATCTGAACCTTAAACAGTTTTGTAGAATAATCTTTTCTACTCTAGGCACAAGGCCCGAAATTTTGGTGGAGGAAATAAGTCGATTAGATCTAACTCAGTACGCAACTGGTACTTAATTTATCGACCCCGAAAGGATGAAGCAAAGTCAACCTCGGCGTAAAGACAGACGAAATACCTATTTCTTTACTACCCACAAGGGGCTTAACACAGAGGGGACAAACAAGGACAGACGAACGGATTAAGGCGATTACACCGACCCCAGTGCGTAACTGGTACTTAATTTATCGACCCCGAAAGGATGAAAGGCAAAGTCGAACTCGGCGGAATTTGAACTCAGAACGTAGAGGCAGACGAAATACGGTTACGCATTTCGCCCGGCGTGCTAACGTTTCTGCCAGCTCGCCGCCTAGTTTTGTTGAACAATAAAGCTTTAATGTGTTAAAAGACTAAGTTAATTTTGATAAGCGATTTTAATAACGTATATATTTCTCCTTCATTGTCCCACCTACTGCAATGCCACCTCAGAACATCAGCTTTGTTGGCAGCCCAATTAAAGAATTATTTTGTGCTATATATATCAACATTGATTCAATGTTCATCGTCACTCATACACGCACGCTCACACACATGCACACACATACATGCATACGTGTCATACGTACACACACACGCACTTACACACACACACACACGCGCGCACACACATATTCGTATAAATATATATATAATTTTTATTGTATTTTTAACTGTATTTATATTTGTATAACATTCTCCGTTTTTTCCGTCCTTGTTTTTGTATACATTCGCTGCTTTCTTCCAAGGAATCTAATGCTCTTAGCTTAGTTTTTCTTTGGGGCTGGCCAGATTGGAGCAATCTCAAGAATAATCAGACGGAATTGCGAGGATAATCTGGTGCTTCACTGAGGAAAGAAAACTTCGAATGACCCGTCCTTGTTTTCTTTGTATCGTCTATCTGGATGTTTTGTTATCCCTTTTTGTATCACCTAGCTGTCCGGATGTTTTGCGTTCTTGTCTCATTTTGTATTTTATATATATATACAAATATGCATATATGTGTGTGTGTATGTGTGTGTGTGTATAAAGCATATACAAATAAGAAAAAAAAATACACACGGACACACACATAAGTACACACATTTGGAATGGCGAAGTTTTGCAATTGAAACTTTATCCATTTCTTGTATTTTCCAATGGATCTAACATATCTGTCTTCTGTCAATTACAGAGTCTTGTCAAAAGGAAGAAAAGAACCCCATTATTCTATGAACAATACTCATTATGAGAACCATCTTAGAAGCAAATAAAACGGTAACTTGAAATCAAATACTGATGGTATTTATTTCTGATATCCGCACAAGGTTACATACTCTATGGAGAAAGTATAGTCGAATGTATAAACCTACTTTTTCATTAATACTTATTTTACTGTCTCTGAAAGAACAGAAGTGAAAATTTCCACCTTGCGGGCTAAACATGAATCGAGAAGATTAAATAGATGATTATAAACAATTGCAGTGAGGTGTTTTGTTTGGTGCTCTACCGTTTGCCAAACCCTAAACTCTTTCGTAAGGCTGATTGTGTTGCTAAAGAACAAGAACAAATCCAACTAAAAATTAATAAGACAAACGAAACAAAAATAACCAAATACAAAAACGAAATGAAACGTAAACAAAAATAAAAGCGAAGTAATACAAACAAATACAACAATTCCATGCTAGAAAGATTACCAGGAAGAATAGACGTTGTCAAGAGAAACAAGGTTTCAGAGGCCCTTGACACGACTGGCTAAATTAGTATTCGAAGAGGTGCAGAAAAGTTACTAGCTTTAGTAGAAGCACTCCGTCGGTTACGACGACGAGGGTTCCGGTTGATCCGATCAACGGAACAGCCTGCTCGTGAAATTAACGTGTAAGTGGCTGAGCACTCCACAGACACGTGTACCCTTAACGTAGTTCTCGAGGATATTCAGCGTAACACAGAGAGTGACAAGGCCGGCCCTTTGAAATACAGGTACAACAGAAACAGGAAGTAAGAGTGAGAGAAAGTTGTGGTGAAAGAGTACAGCAGGGATCACCACCATCTCCTGCCGGAGCCTCGTGGAGTTTTCGCTCAATAAACACTCACAACGCCCGGTCTGGGAATCGAAACCGCGATCCTACGACCGCGAGTCCGCTGCCCTAACCACTGGGCCATTGCGCCTCCTTACTAGCTTTAATGGTGTTGCGAAAGGCCTGGTTGGAGGTCCAACCGTCCGAGTTTTTATTTATTTTTTTTTTTTTACAGGGCTTAGAAAAACTGAAGGACCACTTCAATAAGTGTGTGAATCTGAGAGGGGATTATGTTGAATAAAATCATTATTAACTGATCCTCCTGTATTTTCATTTACCCAAGAACTTTTCAGCACCTCTCGTATAGAAAAACATAAGAAATATCAGATGCTGCTGCTGCCAAGCCACGTTGAAGCAGTGTGGCAGAGTACTCTGAAGCTCAAATTCTCGGCCTCGACATCAGACCGTGGTTGATGAAGAGAACATGCTAAAGCCTTCGTTTTGAAGTGAACTGAACGTTGGCAATCCAACCCAACCCAATGACGTTGCCTATATTTGAGAACGTTCTTTTAGGATGAACTAAGAGCATAGAAATTGCACGGGCATATCAGGCACATTACATTTCAGCAGTGCATATTCAGGAAAAAAAAAACAAGTTTAAAAGTTATGGGAGGCCCAGCTTCGCATAAGAGACCCATTAACGCTTATGGGAGGCCCAACTTTTCATATAGGACCCATATAAAACCGCATCTCATAGGCCCTCAAATACTGGATTTCAAAGTAAGTATTTAATGCTCACTACTTAAGTCAGATGTTATTTTTCATGTAGATGGAATCTTTAAGTAATTAACCATAAGGCTATGGTTTTTATAAGAACAAATGCTAATTCATCAAGTATGCTCGTGTATAATATTGAAAATCCGTAGTAATCCATCACTACATTGGTGACGTAAGTTTAGCTGAAGAAGTTTCATAAAATCAAAACATATGCAGACTTTTCTCTTGTGCTTGTCGAAATGATTGAGGTGACAGTAGTCATCAAGTTAATACCTCTTCTCGCCTCTTAAGTGTTTATTAATTATGTTTTTATTGCTTACTATATTACGTATTTTAACATTAACTGAACTACATTTCAAGTAAGTTTCTTTCAGTTACAACACCAAACAAGATTTTGTTTATTTCGTCGCGAGATATATCGCATGGCAAGTTGAATTACAAAGAATATGTGTTAACATATTTATTATATGGTGCATTGAAAAGCTACCTGAAAATAATGCGTCGAGAGAAACAAAACAAAACTAATGAAAGCAACCTACAATATTACTCCAAGTAATAATTTTTAAATGAGAAGGCAGTGAGCGAGCAGAATTGTTAGTACACCCGAGAGAATACTTAGCAGCATTTTGTCCATCATTGCGTTCTGAGTTCATATTCCGCCGAGGTCGACTTCGTCTTTCCCTTTTGAGTTCGATAAAATAAGTACCAGTTAAACACTGGGGTCGATGTAATCGACTTATCCCCTCCTTCGAAATTGTGGGCTATACTCTCTCTTTACTCTCTTTTACTTGTTTCAGTCATTTGACTGCGGCCATGCTGGAGCACCGCCTTTAGTCGAGCAAATCGACTCCGGGACTTATTCCTTGTAAGCCCAGTACTTATTCTATCGTTCTCTTTTGCCGAACCGCTAAGTGACGGGGACGTAAACACACCAGCATCGGTTGTCAAGCAATGCTAGGGGGGCAAGCACAGACACACAAACACACACACATATATATATACATATATACGACAGGCTTCTTTCAGTTTCCGTCTACCAAATCCACTCACAAGGCATTGGTCGGTCCGGGGCTATAGCAGAAGACACTTGCCCAAGATGCCACGCAGTGGGACTGAACCCGGAACCATGTGGTTGGTAAGCAAGCTACCTACCACACAGCCACTCCTGCGCCTATGTGCCAAAATTTGAAATCAATATTTTGTAAATGAGTTTAGCGTTAACCTATACAATGTATGGCGTATTGTAAAACTTGATATGATGTGAAAAGAAATATATAAAAAAATAGATCTATTTTTTATTGTTGCATTTCGGGATTCTTTTATTCTTTTCTTTGTTTCAGTCATTAGACTGCGGCCATGCTGGAGCACCGCCTTCAGTCGAATAAATCGACCCCCAGGACTTATTCTTTGTAAGCCCAGTACTTATTCTATCGTTCTCTTTTGTCGAACCGCTAAGTTACGGTTGTCAAGCGATGTTGGGGGTATAAACGCAGACACCATAAGAAATGAATATGAAACGGGAATATGTTCGAAAGACTTTACAATTGGATGGATGCTGCTGTAAATTTCAAATTGTTATCTTCGATAACAACATGACATATGATATTTCAATTCCATTGTACTATGTTTGTTACTCGCATATATTTCATATTCATATAAATAATATTGTTTCATTGATCATATTCGACTGATTTTTCATTGGTTCAATTAACCTATTTCTTACTCCAATCTTTTGGCTTTAAATACGATTTACGCGTACTGAAGCACTTTATAGGGTCTTCCTCGTTTAACTGTATGGCTAAGACTTCATCTCTTCGTTAATTATCTTAGTTGTCCTTCGGTTCATATGTCATTTATTTTGCATGGATTTACTTTTGCACAGTGTTGGCTAAAGTCGATTTTAAAAAAGTCTATGCTGAAACGCAATTTCTTGATTCCGTTTCAGTTTTTCGTTTTGCTAGCGTTTCGTTTTTTTTCCATTTCGAAGTTGACTACTCTTTAAATTAGCACGTAAGTTTGACTTATTTTTAAAACTATTAAAAAAATATTTTCGAGACTGAAAATGTCAAGGGTGTTCATTCCACTGGGAATGAAAATTAAGATATTGGATCAACTTCAAATGGAAATGTTCCAACAGAAATTGTGGAACATTTTAATATGAACGAAACGACAGTTAGAACATTTGAAAATAAGACCCTGTATAATCGCTGTATCTTTAGTAACTTTAAAGACGAACATCATACACAAGGAAACGATGGAAAAAGTTATATTTATCGGATAGAAGATAAAACTTAATAGAATCCTATATTATCATTATCTCAGTTCAATAGACAATTATTGAAGTTTTCTGTTTTTTATTCATCGTGTCGTTTATTTAAAAAAAAATTTTAATTCAAGTTTTTGACATAACCCCGATTTGAACTTTCAATAGCGGATTCTACCATGTAAGCCGAGAGACAACTGTCTTTGGACTATTATTTTTTTTATACCTGTTCGTTACACCTGTTACTATCATTCCTTTTATAGTGACACACAATTCATTCTAAATCAAACTATCATCAGGCTAAATGATGAACTAAAAGATTTAATTACTGTTCGACCTCATGTTCAAGGTAAAAGGCAATCGAAAAAATTTAAGCAATTGTCGACAAAAGTGTTCATGTTATCCGAATGTAATGATAATCATTGTGGTACATGTCAATTCTTGCATACTGTTTACTATATCAACACAAAAACCGGAAGAAGAATATTTCCAAATGAAAATATGAACTATAAAAGCAGAAACCTGATCTACTGCATCAAATGCTCAGAAATAGATATTGGCCAAACAAGAAATTAGTTCTCGGAACGCATGCGAGTACACCGTCAACAAATTAGGGACCTTCATGTCTGTTAGATTTCATTAAGTAATCATTTAGAATCATACAGTTATAAAATGCTTTTAATGTTTTCCTTTTTCAAACTTTATAACTTAAGTAAAGTTAGAAGAAGAGCAATGAATTTATTGAAAAGTCCAAACCTGTTCTGAATGGACAGGAACATGAATCGTATTAATACTGATCTTAATTTTAATTTAATTTTACTCAAAAGCTGTAGTGATATTGACAACATGCTTCAGATTGCCGCCACTTAACTACACTGCGACACCAACTAGATATTTTCTTCTGCTTTGTACGCATTTAACTGAAGATTGAGCTTCAGTTGTTAAACAAGAATATTAAAAAAAATAGAAGTTCGAACCTATTTTAAAGACACAACAATATAAATTTGATTTAGTAAAGAAATAAATATAAATTTGATTTTGAATTTAATTTCATTAAGAATAATGTTCACTCAAAAACTGTTGTAATGTTGAAAGTCATTTATAAATTATCTCCACTTTACTCTACGGCAACGTCATCTAGTTCGTTCATTACATGTACATTTAACTGAAGATTGTTAGAAATCATGAAAATACTTGTAAAAATGTAAAAATACAAAAATAAAACGTTGGAATTTGAGGAGTATTTAATAGATTATTCATAAAGGGTTATTAATTATCTAAATACATTAAATACCGGTGGGAATAGTAATAATTATTGTAGCAGCAGTAAAAGTACGCATAGGTATGAACGTCTATGCCAATTGTCCGCATACCTACAAGCATACATACTTATACATACATACACACATACATACATACACACGTATATACTAGTCTTCTCGATCCGCTGTGTAGGCAGCCAAAGTTGTGGCACTTGACTGCTCTGGTTTCTCTGTGCTATTAAAATCTAATTGTTGAATCAAGATCCAAGACATCAATCTAAAGAAGCTTATAAATATCTTTATATTAAAGACACATATTAAAATATCTGAAACGTCGAGATGAAATCTGACATGGTGTTTCCTCTTTTTTCTTTTGTTGCCGAGGCTTTTCCGACAATTTTCAAACAAGTTGATGGTCGTGAACTCCCTCCATTTGATAGATCGGTAGCTCCAATGCCTAGATTGGTCATCACTCGTGACGAAGTCGAACGCGATATTCAAGGCCTCAATGTCAACAAGGGTCACGGCCCTGACAGCATACACCCACAGGTTATCAAAGCGTTGGCTCCGGTCATCTGCGAACCTTTAACACTTCTATTCAATATGTCATTGGCGACAGGTGTTGTACCTGCGAACTGGAGAACAGAGATAATCTGCCCGATTTTCAAGAAAGGGAGCCGCGAAGACCCGCTTAACTACCTTACTTCAATAATCAGCAAGATGTTCGAAACCATCCTCAAGAAAAGTATGTTGCTCCACCTCCAAAACACAGCCTCTATCTCTGATTCCCAACACGGCTTCGTGCCGAAGATATGCTTGACCAACTTACTGGTAATGGAAGAATTGGTGACGCGTATCCTGGATGATGGTGATGCTGTTGACATCGTTTTATTGGACTTTGCCAAAGCTTTTGACTCGGTTAACCACCGCCTATTACTTGTCAAGCTTTAAGCATATCGTTTCCATCTGGATATTGTACGATGGGTTGGTGCCTTCCCCTGAGATCGCTCCTTCCAAGTCCAAGTTAATGGTTCGCTGTCCGACGTCTCCAGTGCGAGCAGTGGGGTGCCTCAAGGCTCAGTGCTTGGGCCGTTATTGTTTTTAGTCTTCATCAATGACTTGCCCGACGACCTCACGCAACACACCCTTCTATTTGCCGACAATGTCAAACTGGTCGCTCCTCGCAGTAATATAGATGATCTTCGTCGATGCCTCCGCCAAGTTTGGAGATGGTCAAACGAATGGGACCAGTGTCTGAACGTGTCAAAGTGCTGTCATCTGCCTGTTGGCTCCTCTCCTGCAACTCAACTTGATTTCGAGCCGGGTCGTCTCCTGCTGGAGAAAACCGACCAAGTAAAGGACCTGGGTATCTTGGTGGATTCTTCCTTTTCGCCTTCGGCCCAATGCGTCCATGCTGCCAACAAAGCACGCTGTGTTCTGTTTTTGATTCGACGGTCATTCGGAATGCTCACAGCAGCCATATTCCAACCGCTCTATGTCACGCTGGTGAGACCCATATTGGAGTACGGGATTCAAGCCTCTTCTCCTTTTCTCCTCAAAGACATACATCATCTCGATAGAGTCCAGAAGCTGGCTACCCGCATGGTTCTTGGTCTCAAACATTTGTCTTATGAAGAAAGGCTGAAGACGCTCGACCTTTATTCTCTCGAAAAACGACGACGCCGTGGTGATCTCATTCTCGCTCACATCATAAGCAGAAAGTGTAACATCTCGAAAGAGCTGTTCTTCACTTCTGCTCCAGAGCGTGGGCTGCGGGGTCACTCCGAAAAGCTCTATCTACGTCGATTTCATCTCAATCGAAGGAGAGGGGCTTTCTCCGTCTGGGTTGCGGATCTGTGGAATAAGCTGCCGGACGAGATAGTGAAGATGCCGACGACCGCTCGGTTCTAAGTCTCTCTTGACCAAAAATGGCCTGAACTCTTTGTATGACCACCCTCCCTGTACATAACTCCTTGTCCCCCTACATAGCCTTGCTTTTGCTTTTTGAGCCAATAAAAAAAACTAAAAAAAAAACAAAAAAAAACACGAAAAGTTAGAATCAATCAAATCCTTTGAAAGATCAGTTTTGAGAAGTTGACGTAAATTGTGTTGTTCCAAAAGAATTATTTTTCGGCATTCGGTTTCTGTAGCTATTGCAGACTTTGCCAAATAATAGCTTGGCATAAATATGCATAGTTAAAGATATTGGTAGAATGACATCTATTCATATATTCATATATTCATTTATTCAACAGGAAAATATGCGTATGTAGGCTAACAGTCTTTGAAGAATCTTGCGTAACGTCAGAACATTACATCATATAAACTTTTTACAATGCCAAAACAACAGCAGCAGCTACAACAGCAAAATCAACAAAAAATCTCGACAAGAAAAATAATTTCTTTATGATCTACCTACAGCATTATATATGCATATATATGTATGTGCGTGAGTGTGTGTGTGTGTGTGTGTGTGTGTGTGTATGTGTGTATGTGTGTGTGTGTGTATGTATGTATGTATGTATGTATGTGTGTATGTATGTATGTATGTATGTATATATGTATGTATGTATGTATGTATGTATATATATATCTCTGTCTTATGTATCTCTTATTATAAAAGGCAGATTTTATCTGCCTCCCTTTGGGAGTTATACAAATCTACAATATAGGATTTCTTCAATTACAATTTACCTAGCATTTTTAAGAGTACAATGCATCGCGTCATGCCAGGTCCAGTTTTTAAAATTTAAACTCCAATAAGCAAAATTTACAGAAAAACTCACATCTGGTGTGTGTGTCAAATGCTTTTCTTAGTCTGGTTTACAATCACACGCAAACGCACCACACAGTGGGCAACGAATAAAGTGAAACTAGATGTAATTTTGTTTCTCTCTATCACGCTGATAGATGCATGAGTAAAATGTATGGGAAGCTAACACATATGTGAGTGAAAATGTTTCTTGGAAGAGAGTAAATAGCCAGAGATAGTGATTTGAGGAAGACTTTACATTAAATGGCTTGTGTTAGTAATAAAGTAAACATACACTCATACATACATACATACATACATACACACACACACACCCATACATACACACACACATACATACATACACACATACTACATACATACATACATATACATACATACATATACATACATACATACACACACACATGCACACAACACCAGTATTGAAGCTTGAGAACAATCAGATACTTTGCAACACATCTGTTGAAAATATATTGTTCACACACATACATATACATATATCCATACAGACAGACAGACAGATAGACACACCACACACACACATGATCCAGCATGGCCACAACCTCAAGGCTGAAACATATAAAAGAATAACAGAATATAAATGTTGCATGTGTGTGAGAGAGAAGTGTGTGTGTATGTGTATGTATGTATGTATGTATGTATGTATGTATTATATATATATAATAATGCGGTTTTTTCAACAGCTTGAACTAAAAGTCAGAGGGGAATGGGATAAACTACTATATTAACTTGCTATAAAAGCAGGTAGTAATTTTATCTTGTCCTTATTCATAGTGCAAGTTTTGAAGAGTGCATTTCGATTTTAACAGCTATTTTTTTCAAAGCTATATGGAACAGCCTAGAAGACGAGCCTCATCCTGAAAGATCTGTAGAACTCGACAAGGACATCCTGAAAACCCTGGTGGAACAAAATCTCATCGTAACTGTTGAGGAACTAGCAGAGAAGCTTGGATTTGGTCATTCAACATTCATTGAGACCTGTGTGCTATCGGAAAAGTCAGCAAATTGGTCCATGGGTTCCTCACGAACTTTCCGGTCTAATTGCATGCAGAGAGTGAATGTATGCTTTTCTTTGCTGTCACATCTCACCACTACTGCGCTATGTATATCTATATATATAAAACTGTAGTTGTGAGAGTGTCTGTCCCCTTCGATTTAGATTCCTAACTACTCCCACATTTTGCCGGTGCAGTTTAACCAAATTCGGGTAGCTATAGTCGTGATTCATATCGAGCCCGTCTGAGTATTAGCGCGCGTCTACAATGAGTCTACGATTTAAAAAATAATTTAACATCATTTTTTATTCCATTTTAATGCATAATTTTTCGTGTGTCGATGGCGGCGGAGTTGGCGTCCACGCTCACACCTGCACCTGTGGGGAAGGGAGTGTAAGGAAATCAACGTCGTAATGCGTTGTCAAGGAGACCAGCGTTCTTTAGAACAACGACTTCATGGCTTGAAGACACCAAAACAGAAATGGCTAAGAAAGCGTCTACATGAGTCTACGATTTAAAAAAAAATTTACCATCGTTTTTTTTTCCATTTTAATGCATTTTTTCGCGATTATATAAGGGAAATAACTCTCTAAAATGTCTACGATGAGTCAACGATTTTTCAAAAAATTTACCATCATATTTTTTCCATTTTTAATGCATTTTTTGCTATTTTTTGGCTATAACTCTCTAAAAATGCTTATATAGTTATTTCCCTTACAAACCCGAGCAACGCCGGCGATACTGCTAGTCTCTTATTATAAAAGGCAGATTTTATCTGCCTCCCTTTGGAGTTATACAAATCTACAATATAGGATTTCTTCAATTACAATTTACCTAGCATTTTTAAGAGTACATGCATCGCGTCATGCCAGGTCCAGTTTTCAAAATTTAAACTCCAATTAAGCAAAATTTACAGAAAACTCACATTCTGGTGTGTGTGTCAAATGCTTTTCTTAGTCTGGTTTACACCACACGGAAAAACCCACACACACAGTGGGCAACGAATAAAATGAAAGTAAATAGCGACAGAGTGATTTGAGGAAGACTAAAGTGAAAGTATTCTGTCTATGACGCTGATAGATACATGAGTAAAATGTATGGGAAGCTAAGAGCTAAGAGTGAGTGAAAATGTTCTTGGAAGAGAGTAATTAGTAATAAAGTAAACATACACTCATACATACATACATACATACATACATACATACATACATACATACATACACACACACACATACACACACACATACATACACACACACATACATACATACACACATACATACATACATACATATACATACATACATACATATACATACATACATACACACACACCACATACACCCACACACAGTATGAAGCTTGAGAACAATCAGATACATTTGCAACACATCTGTTGAAAATATTATTGTTCACACACATACATATACATATATACATACAGACAGACAGACAGATAGACACACACACACACACACACACCACACACACATGATCCAGCATGGCCACAACCTCAAGGCTGAAACATATAAAAGAATAACAGAATATAAATGTGTGCAAAGTACAAGAAATATTAATGCAGTATATGGGGAATTGGACAATAAGCGTAAGGCAGTGTCAATGGTGGTTCCAGAAATCCCGAGCCATAAACTACAGCCTAGAAGACGAGCCTCATCCTGAAAGATCTGTAGAACTCGACAAGGACATCCTGAAAACCCTGGTGGAACAAAATCTCATCGTAACTGTTGAGGAACTAGCAGAGAAGCTTGGATTTGGTCATTCAACCATTCATTGAGACCTGTGTGCTATCGGAAAAGTCAGCAAATTGGGTCAATTGTTCCTCAAAACTTTCTGAGTCTAATTGCATGCAGAGAGTGAATTTAAGCTTTTCTTTGCTGTCATATCTCACCACTACTGCGCTATGTATATCTATATATATAAAACTGTAGTTGTGAGAGTGTCTGTCCCCTTCGATTTAGATTCCTAACTACTCCCATTTTGCGGTGCAGTTTAACCAATTCGGGTAGCTTATAGTCATGATTCATATCGAGCCCGTCTGAGTATTAGCGCGCGTCTACATGAGTCTACGATTTAAAAAATAATTTAACATCATTTTTTATTCCATTAATGCATAATTTTTCGTGTGTCGATGGCGGCGGAGTTGGCGTCCACGCTCACACCTGCACCTGTGGGGAAGGGAGTGTAAGGAAATCAACGTCGTAATGCGTTGTCAAGGAGACAAGTGTTCTTTTAGAACAACGACTTCATGGCTTGAAGACACCAAAACAGAAATGGCTAAGAAAGCGTCTACATGAGTCTACAATTTAAAAAAAAATTTACCATCGTTTTTTTCCCATTTTAATGCATTTTTTCGCGATTATATAAGGGAAGTAACTCTCTAAAAATGTCTACGATGAGTCAACGATTTTTCAAAAAATTTACCATCATATTTTTTCCATTTTTAATGCATTTTTTGCTATTTTTTGGCTATAACTCTCTAAAAATGCTTATATAGTTATTTCCCTTACAAACCCGAGCAACGCCGGGCGATACTGCTAGTCTCTTATTATAAAAGGCATGATTTTATCTGCCTCCCTTTGGGAGTTATACAAATCTACAAATATGATTTCTTCAATTACAATTTACCTAGCATTTTTAAGAGTACAATGCATCGCGTCATGCCAGGTCCAGTTTTCAAAATTAAACTCCAATTAAGCAAAATTACAGAGAAACTCACATTCTGGTTGTGTGTCAAATGCTTTTCTTAGTCTGGTTTACACCACACGCAAACCACACAACCACAGTGGCAACGAATAAAATGAAACTAATTCACTTACTGTAGTGAGTGATTCTTTCACTCTGCCTCCCACTTCCTTTTCCACACATAGACACGCAATATATTAAATAAATTGTAAGCTAACGTGCGTGTGTGTCGGTGTGTGTGTGTGTGTGTGCGCGTGTGTGTGTGTGTGAGGGTGCGTGTGTGTGTGTGTGTGTGCGTGTGCGTGCGTGAGTGTGTGACAGGAAAGTTTTTTACGATGAATATAAGACCTATATCCAAGTAGCAGAAAGATAAGACAGTAAGGTGTGATTTGAGGGAGATTTGGCTGCTATTTCTACCATGTCTAGCTGCCATGTAGGGTCTCCTCATAGGCTCATATATATATACATACATAAGACAGTAAGGTGTGATTTGAGGGAGATTGGCTGCTGTTTCTACCAGGTCTGTTAGGCCTTCTCATGTAAACTCAACTTTCTCATGCTTGAACATAAGACCAAGCAGAGAATGTATTCTTTTATTCTTCTGCTTTTTCCAGCCATTGGTCTGTGCCATGCTGGGGCAATGCCTTGAAGAATTGTAGTTTAATGATCAACTCCAGTTTTATTTTTGTAAGCATTGTACTTATTCTATCTGTTTCCTTTGTCAAACCACTAGGTGACAGGGATGTAAACAAACCACATTCGTTGTCAAGCAGTGGTGGAGGACAATCACAAGCACAGACCGCACACACACACACACATACATGCATACACATATCACACATACATCCATACATAACACACATATATATATGTGTATATATATATTGCAGCGTGGAGGTGTTTTGTAAGCCATTTAAGAACACACACAAAAACCGTTACATTCACTTCAACATTTAATTTAATTTGCCAAATATTTTCGTCGCTTTGAGACCGCGACCTGTTCACTGACAAAATATCGTGCTAACGGTCGCGGTCTCAAAGCGACGAAAATATTTTGACAAATTAATTTAATGTTGAAGTGAATCTAACGGTTTTGTGTGTTTCTTAAATGGCTTATAACACCTTCAAGCGCTGCAACTGTTTTCGTTCCAGCACACGCGATCTCAGATCAAGTCACTTGCTAGCAAGTACATCTCTGTAAGTATATATATATTTTATATATATATATATATGTATAGTGGTAAAACAGTAAGATACCAAAGAAAGAAAGAGACCTCAATATTATGTAAATAGAGAAATCTTTATATATAAAAGTGAGGTTGTGTGTCTGTCTCCTACGATTTAGATTCCTAACTCTACTCCCACATTTTGCGGTGCAGTTTAACCCAAAACCGGGTATCTTATAGTCGTGATTCACATCGAGACGTCTGGGTATTAGCGCGCGTCTACGATGAGTCTACGATTTAAAAAAAAATTTACCATCAATTTTCCCATTGTTAATCCATTTTTGACATATATAAGGGAAGTAACTCTCTAAAATTTATTATTAAATCGAACGTAAAAAGCTACAGTAACACCCTCCCCCTTTGTGTTTAGCTATATTGAGATGGCTATTATACTTTACATCTCTAAAAATGCTTATATAATATTTCCCTTACAAACCCGAGCAACGCCGGGCGATACTGCTAGTGTATATATATATATATATATTATATATATATATATATATAATATATATATATATATATATCTGTATATATATAATATGAATGTATTAGGTATGTATGTATATATATATATATATATATATATATATTGTATATATATATTTATATGTATATATATCTGTATGTATGCATGTACGTATGTATGTATGTATATATATATATTATATCTCTCTCCTGACCTGCTGCTTCTTCACCCATTCTGTTGGCCTTCGTATCTCGACCAACATGTGTCCCCGCTACCGAACGGTAATTATTTCTACGCCACTGCTATGTTGTTGTTTTGTCTCATTTGGTCTAAAGTCGTATGACAACCACCGTTATATACATTTTGTTTTTTCATTACTGTTTTCAATTTCGTTTTTCGTCTCTTGTATTCACATCCTCTTGTGCGTTCACATTCCTGTCTTCTACCAAGAAATCTAATGCTTACAGCTTTTTTTTTTTTCTTGGGCTGCCGAGTTGGAGCAAATATCAGAATTGAACAGCCGAAATTTTGCTATGATGATTCGGTGTCTGACTGAAGATTGAAGGCTTCGAATGATTGTCTGTGTTCCGTGTTCGTCCCTTCCTGTATTTCACGTTCATTATATATAAAAAACATTCATTCTTTATATATATATATATATATAGTATATATATATATATATATATATATATATATATATGTATGTATGTATGTGTGTGTATTAATCGTGTCATAACCCAGAATGATAGATTGGCTCTGAATCAGTAGAACGTCGGAAAATGCCTTCTGGCATTTTATTACGTTCTTAAATCCAATCTCGTCAAGGTCAACTTTTCCTTTCATTCTTTCGTTCTTCCTGGGTCAGTGAAAATCCCAGTAAAATTTGTACTTGTCAAGTACTACCCAGTTTCCTTTCAATTTACGGCATTTGGGCCAACGTTTGGCCAGCGAGGGAGTCTTTAGAATGTCGCTTAGCTTGCTAGAAAAGGCAGAGAATTTTTCCTCAGTAAGGAAACGAGACATGGGATAATGTAGTCATAGATATTCTCTAAAAGGCGGAATGGTCACGATTGGAATGATTTTGATCGTATGTTTGCTTGAACAACGTTGATTTGGTGTTAAAAGATAACGACAGCCATTAACATGGAGTGAACGTCTGTTATGGTAGTCCTGAAGTTTCGGTTTCAAAAACCTAAAAGTAATGATATTTTAAATATGAATTGTTAAACAGAGAATTGAAGAAGCATTCGAAAAATCCTTAATTTAAATACGAAATACACATGATGTAATTACAGAAGTACCTAAAATATTTTTCATTTTGCCGTTTCTGGTTTTTGCAATGAAACTGAAAGTTTGCTTTTTATGTTTCAAATTTCAAGTGTACACGCTTTCACTGTTTAATTAATAATTAAAATTTTGGCAGACGGCTATATACACAGCACTATTTTGTCACTCGTAAGATAGAGAGAAACACAGGGATAGTAGGGTTTCTTAAAAGGAGAGCATAATACAAATCCGGTACGATTTAACTTTGTGTGCTGTCTGGGGACCGGCATGTCAAAGAATAGAAGCAACGTTTCTTCTGTGTATCGTAAAAGGCGACCAAAACGAAGTTGAAGTAGGATTTGCACTCTGACTTCGTAAAACCCTCATCAACAACGACTATCCAAAGAAGATCCGTAGGTTGGAGGGTTGTCACCCGAATAGTTGAAAGGCGTCCTCCGCCAGGTGTAGTGGGGTATCACCAACAAAGGGTGGATGTAGCGATGCGCTGTTACAGTGCATGTTCCCTCCTCCTCCTCCTCCAGCATGTATTTTTTTAAAGCCCGGTACTGATTCTATCGGTCTCTTTGGCCGAATCGCTAGCTTACGGGGAAGTAAACATACCAACAAACAACTCTCAAGCGGTGGTGGAGACAAACACAAAGATACATACACACGCGCGCGCGCGCGCACACACACACGATGGGCTTCTTTCAGTTTCCGTCTACCAAATCCACTCATAAGTGGTCGGTCGGCTCGTGACTATAGTAGAAGACACTTGCAAAGATGCCACGCAGTGGGACCAGAAACACGTTCCCTTATCTCTTGACAATAATCCTGTTCCTTTCCCTAATAGCATGTCAGTTTTGGAGGATTCTTGAACAATGAAGTCATCCCTCCTTCCCAAGAGGAGTTGGTCATACTTACAGTATGGTAATTATGATACATTCTCTAGAGGCGGAGCTAATCTTAATAAATCAAGAAGTTCTGATGTAAGGTACTTAATATACTGGCATGTGTCTGCGCTATTCAAATGCAAGCCATGGCCACGTCAAGTTATTTCTCTTAGCTCATTTTTGTATACACAAATGCATACATAGATACAAAATACAGACACATGTATATACAAACATATGCATACATACCCATATATATATGTATACGTATATATATATATATATATATATGTATATATATATGTATATATATATATATATATACTTTATTTAAAAGCAGCAGAAATATAACAAATTTACTACTGTTACTCGGAGTTTCACGTTCCCGACGAACGGGAACGTGAAACCTCCGAGTACAGGTTTTGTTATATTTCTGCTACTTTTAAATAAAGCATATTACTCTACCTCTAGTATTTGAGTACTCTTTTTTCCACCTGTTTCACATTTATGTGCTTACTCCGGTATATAATATATATGTATATATATATATATATATATCTTATATATATATATATATATACACGCACACTATGTGTATATATAAGCATATATATTTATATGTATGTAGCGCTCTCCCTCTCTCTCTATCTCTTTCTGTCTGTCTATCGCATTCTCACTTTGTCTCTCTCTCTCTTTCCACACACACACAGACACACACAGACACACACACACACACACACATATATATATATGCACATAAGTATCTACACACACACACGCACACAAACACACACACACACACACACACACACACACACACACACACACATATATATATATATGCTTGAGTGTGTGTGTCTGTGTTCATGTGTGCAAGTGTGTCTGTGCATATACGGGTGTGTGCGCATGTGTTTCTATAAATATACACCACACACTAATCTACACTTGCATAATCTAAGATTCACTGTCATGTCCCATTCAAATGTACATGATCATTATTTCAGGAATCCTTTGAACTTTAGTTTCCGTTTCTACAGTGTTATCCTCATATCTATAATTGTTAGTTTCTCATTAGTGATTGACCATACTGCAGCAAATCTACCACCTTATCACCCTACCATCACTTTGCCATACCTTTATTTCTTCATATACTCCAAGAACTTATATATATTATCATGTTGAGTGTGTAAAGTGTGTGTGTGTATGTATGTAAACTTTCCCTTTATATATATATATATGCATGTATGTATGTATGTATGTATGTATGTATGTATGTATGTATGTATGTATGTATGTATGCATGTCTGTCTATCTGTATGTATGTGTGTGTGTGTGTGTTTGCATGCATAGACACATATATGTATGTACACGTATATATGCATACACATATACATACACACACACATTTATAATGTACATATACATCTATATATGCACACCATACTTGTATATATATATATATATATATATATATATATATATATATATATATATATATATATATGCGTGTATAAATGTATGTTTATGTAATTATACGTGTATGCTTACACATGTATTTACGTACATATATATGCATCTTTGTATAAGTATTGTGTGTATGCTTACAGACATACATACTGCCACCCATTCATTTATACATATAAATATATGCTTTCTCTCTTTATTTATGTATACCACACCCGCACGCCACGCGTAGATAATCATATATATATATATATATATATATATATATATATATATATAATATATATATATTATTATATTATATATATATATTATATATATATAAGGTTAATCCAAACGGGAAAACAGAAAAAACAACAACACGTGGAACAATTAAAGTATTATTATTAGGCTCAGGAAAAAGATATATTATATATATATATATATATATATATATATATATATATATATATATATATATATATATGAGGCTACGTTTGTTCTTATTTTTCTTTCTCTTTTCCATTTCTTTATTCTCCGCCTCTTCGACAAATACATAGATGCACTCACATGCACACACACAAATATGTGTAAGTATACTCGTTCTGGAGCAAGAGATTATATAAAGAGTTCAATAATAGACTATTATAATATATTGAATAATGATTTAGCTATATAACAGCTGATGTTTCTGAGAGATCGTAATACACCTCCGTTATTATATAGTATCCCCCAAATAATATATGTACAGGAAAATAAAACAAGGAATAATAAAGCGGGAATATAAAAAAGTAGTAACTAAATGCAAAATGGAGGTGCGTGGCTTAGTGGTTAGGGTGTTGAACTCATGATCGTATGGTTGTGGTTTCGATTCCTAGACCATTGTGTTCTCGAGCAAAACACTTCATTTTCACTTGCTCCAGTCCACTCAGCAGACAAAAATGAGTAATCCTGCGTCGGACCGGCGTCCCGTCCTGGTGGGGAATTTCTACGCCACTGAAACCGGGAAACCAGCCCTTATGAGCCTGGCATGGCTTGAGAAGGAACATTTATTTTTATTTTTTAACTAAATGCGAAAGTTCACTGCCTTATTTCAATCAACTCTATTTGCTAGCGGATTTATAAGATCTATATGTAACTTCAGAATTTAATTCTTTTACATTCATATATCTTTTTTTTTGCGATTTTACTGTCGCATATTACATTGCTATTGATATTCGATCAGTAAGGGCGGGAAGTTGTCGATTTTCTCGACTAAGCACTTAATGGTAGTTTTCCAGCATGGTCGCACTTCAATGACTGCAATAAGTAAACGATAAAAAAGAAAAGAATCGAACGCTCCTGTACTACGTCAGAAGAATATCATTTACACTACGAAGGAGAAGTGTTGGTCTAAATGTTTCTTTCAATGTAAATATTAGAGAGATTGGACGTAGAAGATTAATCTAAATGATTTGTTTCTTGACAAATTTGTTTCTTTTATTATCTTTCTATGACTTTACTATACATCCTTTTCTGATTTTTTTTTTGCTTTCTAAGTTTTAGTGCTACGTCATCTTGGTTCCTTATCTAGTGTTTGTCTTTGAGATCCCTGAATAGCACACATAATAATACACCTTTATGTGTTTTCAATGGGTATTTTTATAATGACAGATGCAGCAGATGACCGAATTGATAGGCCACCAAACAACGAAGCAACAGTCCAGAGTTTGTATCTTGTTAAAGGATACTTAAGATCAGAAGTTCGTAACACATTCGAACTAAATTTAAGGATCTATACTTGAGAATAGAGGTGGTATTAAGTAGCAAAGAAAGTTAGAAACAGTGAAATATTTCAACGATATAACATAACTGGTATTGAAGCTGTTCTAATGAAGATAGTTTAGAAGGGCATGACACTTGGTTCGAATGAAAGATATAGGCTCCCCAAACAGCTGGTCGGTTAGTTTTGGAACAGCAAACGCCCTGTTCGTAGTCCTCTCTTACATTACAAAGATAAACTTAAGATTACAAAGATAAACTTAATTCAACTGTTGTAATATTGGTTTCAAATTTTGGCACAAGCCCAGCAATTTCAAGGGACTGGGTAAGTCAATTGCTTCGATCCCAGCGCTCAACTGGTATTTACGTTATCGACCCAGAAAGGATGAAAAGGAAAGTCGACCTCCGGGGAATTTGAACTCAGAACGTAAAGACGGGACGACATGCCGTTAAGCATTTTGCCCGGTATGCTAACGATTCTGCTAGCTCGTCACCTTGTCAAGAATTGTAATATTGATCTTGATGAAAAACAAAATAAATGGAATACAACGTGTTTTACTAGCTTAAAACAGTTTGAATTGAGTAAATAGAAATATCGTGATCAGCTTCATATGAATCTCAAGCAGAGTCACCAATAAAAACCTACTTCAAATGATTTCGTTTGTAGTCATTTTGAATTCGTATTGCACGCAACGAGGCAGAGCTCGCTTCTCACAACATAAAGTTTAAACCTATTCAAGATCACCAGTCTGTACCATAAAATGCTCAGCTCGACATCAAAATAAAGGGACCAAATTTCAGAACCTTCATCTGTCGTTCACTACGGAAGAAGCCACCATATATTGGTGGTAGACTTTCTGTCGCCTTTTTAAGATTCATAACCTGGATTTGGAATACTTTTAGCCAAATCCACTCTCTTGAGATTATTCATTTAAACTAGGTGTCCAATTTGAGGATAACTTTCACCCTTCCTCCTATCAGTCTCGGAAATTCTGAAAAAACCCATGAACACTGCTTCTCACATACCTAAGTTAATTAATAAAAAATAAAACAAAAAGAACCAAAAATTGTAGTAAATGTCACCTTGGTGTCAATAACTTTCTGTAATATTAGTACTATAGTTGATTCATAGTTCACGTCGGTTCACTTGAGACGTTAAGTATCTTACCGAAAGCAAGAATGGTACCGACTCCCATTTTCCTCGCGCGTTTGTGTATTCTTTACACACACATACACACACACGCTTGCTTGCTTGCATATAAGTACATAAATATTCTATTTTTTCCCCCTTTTACATATATTGATTTCAAATTTTGGCACATGGACAGCAGTCTCGATGGGAGGTGGAATTCGATTACATCGACCTCAGTACTTATTATATCGACCCCGAAAGGACGAAAAGCGGAATTTAAACTCAAAACGCAAAGACAGACGAAATGCCCTAAGCATTTTGTCCGACATTTTGCCCTAAACATTTTGCTAATGATTCTGTCAGCTCACCACACCTTTCTATATATGCTCCCTCCATAAATGTAAAGCAATCTCATATCTTTACAACCAGTAACAAATAAACCACCGTAAGGGTCTCACGACTGTCACTCGATCAGACACGAAATAGCAACCAAATCTTCCGCAAATCACACTTTATAGTCTTAAAAAAACAGATACTCCGTCGGTTACGACGATGAGGGTTCCAGTTCATCCGATCAACGGAACAACCTGCTCTTCAAGTTAACGTGCAAGTGGCTGAGGATTCCACAGACACGCATAGCCTTAACGTAGTTCTCAAGAAGACTCATCATGACACAGAATATGACAAGGCTGGTTCTTTGAAATACAGGTATTGCTAATTTTTGTCAGCTGAGTGGACTAGAGAAACTAGAAATAAAAGTATCATGCTCACGGACACAAGGAGATGCTAGGAATCGAACTCACGAAAGTACGATCACAAGGCGAATACTCTAAATATACTCTAAATAGTCACGCGCCATCACTGCATTCTCAGAAGGAAGATATATTAGAAGTACTTCTAGATATATTATGTCTGAAAATGTCGGGATGGTCATATCGAGAATGTCATCTGATAAAGGTGGTGAGCTGGCAGAATCGTTAGCACGCCGGAAGAAATGCATAGCTGCATTTCGTCTACCTTTACGTTCTGAGTTCAAATTCCGCCGAGGTCGACTTTACCTTTCATCCTTTCGGGGTCGATTAAATAAGTACCAGTTACGCACTGAGTTCGATGTAATCGACTTAATCCGTTTGTTTGTCCTTGTTTGTCACCTCTGTGTTTAGCCCCTTGTGGGTAGTAAAGAAATAGGTATTTCGTCTGCCGCTACGTTCTGAGTTCAAATTCCGTCGAGGTCGACTTTACCTTTCATCCTTTCGGGGTCGATTAAATAAGTACCAGTTACGCACTGGGGTCGATATAATCGACTTAATCCGTTTGTCTGTCTTTGTTTGTCACCTCTGTGTTTAGCCGCCTGTCGGTAGTAAAGAAATAAGAAATAGAACTACTATTACTGATATGTATTCAATCTGTTCGAAAAGTAACGTCGAAGACGTAAAGATGCTTGGTGAGAGAGAGAGAGAGAGAGAGAGAGAGAGAGAGAGAGAGAGAGAGAGAGAGAGAGAGAGAGAGAGAGAGAGAAGACTCGAGATATAAAAATGAAAGCTCTTTGGGAGAAGAACGAAAACCGAGATGGCAATGTGTTTTGAGTTGAAATATGATAGAGCACAGGGAAAAATTATTTTGAAGAAATGGAGGGGGGAGAAGTATGGTTGGGTAGATAGGGTGAAGTAGAGGGACGCATAGAGTTGGGGTGGTGGAGAGACAGAGACATGAAGAGGAATGGGAAGAGAAGGTAGAGCGGAAGAGCAGAGTGAGAAAGAAGACTGTAAGTGAGAATTGAAGATGATGATGATGACGATGATGATGATGATGGTTGTGGTTGAGGTGATGATGATAGTGGTGGTGGTGGTGGAGGTGATGAAGATGATGATAATGATAATGATGATGGTTGTGGTTGAGGTGATGGTGTTCATGGTGGCAGCGGCAGTGGTGATGATGATAGGAGAGAAGAAAAAGAATACGAATAATGATAATAAAAAGAGGAAGAATGGGGAGGAGGAGGAGGAGGAGGAGATGAAGATGATGATGAAGAAGAAGAAGCAGAAGCAGCAGCAGCAGCAGAAGAAGAAGAAGAAGAAGAAAAGAAGAAGAAGAAGAAGAAGAAGAAGAAGAAGAATAAGAAGAAAAGAAGAAAAGAAGAAGAAGAAAAAGAAGAAGAAAAGAAGAAAAAGAAGAAGAAGAAGAGAAAAGAAGAAGAAGAAGAAGAAGAAAAGAAGAAGAAGAAGACGTGTTGAAGAATTATAGCATCAAACGGGGCAAAGTGACGGTGAAAGAACTAGGAAAGTCGTAACAAAATGTATGTGTGTAATCCCATTACTATCTACAAATATATATATATATATATATACATATATATATATCATATATATATATATATATTATATATAATATATATATATATATTGTATATGTATACACCACATATATATATAATATATATAATACATATATACATATACACACGCATACACGCACAAGCGTTATATATATGTAGGTATTGATAAGTATATTTGCATGTATATATGTAAATTTGTGTATATATATATATATATATATATATGTATATACATATACGTATGTGTATGAGTATGTATGTGTATGTGTGTGAGTGCGTGTGTGTGCATGTGCGTGCATGTGTGTGTGCATGTGTGTGTGTGTGTGTGTGTGTGTGTGTGTGTGTGCGTGTGTGGAAAGAATACACAAAAGCACGCCGTTTTGCTTCCGATCTGACTGCGGAATCTTGTGTAAATGTTTCACTGATATTTAATCCACGAGGATATGACCCCCGCACAAACACGTTCGCCCCCACCCCCAGCACACACACATACACTCGCTCGCCTACTATTTTAATCTCTTACTTGTTTCAGTCATTTGACTGCGGCCATGCTGGAGCACCGCCTTTAGCCGAGCAAATCAACCCCCAGGACTTATTCTTTGTAAGCCTAGTACTTGCTCTATCGGTCTCTTTTGCTGAAGCAATAAGTTACGGGGACGTAAACACACCAGCATCGGTTGTCAAGCGATGTTGGGGGGACAAACACAAACATATACACACACATACATATACATATATATGTACATATATACGACAGGCTTCTTTCAGTTTCCGTTCGCCAAATGCACTCACAAGGCTTTGGCCGGCCCGAGGCTATAGTAGAAAACACTTGCCCAAGGTGCCACGCAGTGGGGCTGAACCCAGAACCATGTGGTTGGTAAGCAAGCTACTTATCACACAGCCACTCTGTGTATATATAAATCGTCGAAGAATTGCACAATCGATATATTGAACAAAAATTGCAAAAATTACCTTTTATGTTGTACACTACCGTTTACCTCTCGTTACGATGGATCGGTTATGCATTCCGTCCCTGAAGAGAGCGATAAGATAAGTACTACACAGATTAACGGGAATGATAAAATTAACTAAAAAGCCTTGAAGGTAGTGCTCCAGCAAGGGCGCAATCTGATAACTGATAATAGAAAAGAAAAATCGCCTCTCATGCACGATTCTCTATATGATGCATTCACACTTGAATCAGAAGATAAGAGGGCTACCAACGCTTATAAAAGCTTGTGGATTTACAAAATTCTCATCCTTAGTATGAGTTGCTGCAGAGTCTACTAGAAAACCTTGCAAGACTACCATCTTTTCTTATCTATGGACTCTTTTGATCATTATTTCATTCTGGTGGGCTCTCGTCGCTATTTATTGTTTAAAAACTTATTTTATAGATACTTTCAAAATTCCTATTTTTTAAAAATATATATTAACTTGTGTAGTGTTGAACTGTGTAAAATGTTAGAGAAAGAAACCTAGCTGTTCCTTGCAACACATTTTATTTTTTATTTATGCGCCCTTTTCAAGCCTAGCCAGGCTCATGGGCCCGGTTTCTATAGCGTATGTGTCCCCCCGCCCCAGCTGGACGGGACGCCAGTACATCGCAGCGTTACTCAAGAAACAGGAAGAGGGAGTGAGAGAAAGTTGGGGCGAAAGAGTGCAACAGGGGTTGCCACCACCCCCTGCCGGAGCCTCGTGGAGCTTTAGGTGTTTTCGCTCAATAAACACACACAACGCCCGGTCTGGGAATCGAAACCGCGATCCTCCGACCGCGAGTCCGCTGCCCTAACTACTGGGCCATTGCGCCTCCCCTTGCAACACATATCAATACATAAATCTCAAGCAAAATTTTTTCAGGGGCCCTTATAATACTATTGTGGATCCCCAATTTACTATTTTGTATGAACCCCCCAAAAGTTTTATATGGATCCCCAAGGGCCATATGAACTTCGGTTGAGAACCACTGAGTTAAACACAAGAAACTGTCAAAACGCAACTCGGTTCCTTGGCTGTTAGTGTAAATTCGGTATTCATAAAGCAGATTTTGTTCCGTTTATTTCTTTACGGGAATTTGTACTCTTGAACGACATCGATTTCTGCTTACGAAGAGTGAATCAAAGTTTTGTTACGTTGTGGTAGCAAGCTGCCAACGATTCCAGTCAGTTATGTAAACTAGATAAAAATAACATTTGAGAAATTTAGAACTATGTAAAAAAAACAACAAAACAGAAAACGAAAATAAAAGCAGCAAAAAAACTGATTTCTAATATTGGCAAGAGGTCACATATTTTGGGGAGAGTATTCAATTAAATCGATCTCATTAACTGGACTGCTACTTTTATTTTATCGACGTAAGGATAAAATGTAAAAAATTGAATTCGTGTAGAATATAATACCAATAGATTTGTGACAATTTGAAGGTTGTTGTTACAATGAATATATAGCAGATGGAATATATCAAAAATAACTGAGGTCTCTGCGAATTGGATACTCGAGATTGGAATTCCTGCTGCATCAGAGCTGCTAAGGCGGTCATTGAAACCTGCAACAAATAGCGTTCCTCCTCCTATCTTTGCTAAAACTAGAAATATTAAATTACCAAATATTACACATGAAACATGAAACTCGAGAATTTTTAAACCTATGCATTAAACAGTACTAGTTTTAAAATGTATTACTAGCAAATTATCAAAATATTATACTACCTTTTAAAAAAATTGGATTTATAAAAAAGAAATTGTCTTTAGTTTACGGAGGGATTAAGCCAGAATATATCCGGATTTCACAGGTGTTTAGGCGACTGAAGGTTCAAGACAGGCCTTGCCCTTAATGAAGGGCTTGCCCAACACAGGGTTAATCCCCAGGGTTAATTCATTTTCGACTGAGTGGTTTACGATGGCAGCAGCGAGCTAGCAGAATCGTTAGCTCGTGGGACAACATGCTTAGCAGTATTTCGTCCGTCTTTACGTTCTGAGTTCAAATTCCACTGAGGTCAACTTTGCCTTTCAACCTTGCTGGGTCGATAAAATAAGTATCAATTGAGTAAAGGAGGGTCGATGTAATCGACTACACCTTCCCCCGAACATGCTGGCATTGTGCCAAAATTTGATATCAATATGCTGGATAATATAATCCTGAATACGTATGACAGAAAAGAAAACAGGATGACCACTGTTTGAATGTTGATGGTATGAAGTAGGTTCGTCACAAAGAAATATTTTTCCAACATATTCAAACGTCATTAGAAAACCGTCTGAATTTTTAATCTGTAATTTCAAAGTGCAGGCGTAGGAGTGGCTGTGTGGTAAGTAGCTTGCTTACCAACCACATGGTTCCAGATTCAGTCTCACTGTGTGGCACCTTGGGCAGATGTCTTCTACTATAGCCTCGGGCCGACCAAAGCTTTGTGAGTGGATTTGGTAGACAGAAACTGAAAGAGGCCCTCCGTATATAATGTATATGTGTGTGTATATGTTTGTGTGTCTGTGTTTGTCCCCCCAACATCATTTGACAACTGATGCTGGTGTGTTTACGTCCCCGTAACGTAGCGGTTCGGCAAAGGAGACCGATAGTATAAGTACTAGGCTTACAAAGAAGTTCTGGGGTCGATTTGCTCGACTAAAGGCGGCGCTCCAACATGGCCACAGTCAAACGACTGAAACAAGTAAAAGCGTAAAAGAGAGAGTAGAGAGAGTGTTCATAACCCTAACCCAAATCATGTAACTTCACAGCGTAGATTACAGATAATGCTGTAAACTGCACGCTAAATTAGCATCAACATTTCTTAAGATTGTTGCTATGCCGAGAAAATCATCTGAATTTATCCTTTTATCTTTGAGTTATTTCAGTCATTCGACAGCTGCCATTATGGGTTATCGCCTTGAAAAACGTTTTAGTCGAACAAATCAACCCCAGCACTTATTATTCAAAAGCTTGGTACTTATTCTATCGTTCTTTTTTGCCGAACTTCTAGATTATGGGGACGTAAACTCATTAGCGCCGGTTGTCAAGCGGTGGGAGGAGAGGATAAACACACACACACACATACACATACACACACCTATATACGACGGGCTTCTTTCAGTTCCCGTCTACCAAATCCACTCAAAAGGCTTTGGGTCGGCCCGAGGCTAGAGTAGAAGACACCTGTCAAGATGCCACGCAGTGGGACTGAACCCGGAACCAAGTGATTGGTAAGCAAGCTTCTTTCTACACTGCCACGCCTGCACCTACGAACATTAAAACATTATGACATAATGAAGATAGAATGAACTTTCAAATACAAAAAAAAGAAGACAAAAATAAGCAGAACAACACCTGCAAGTAAGTAGAGATCTTATTTGAAAATTTAGAGGGAACGATTTTGGTTGAACTTAGTGGAATAAAAATCAAATGGAGCTTGAGATTCATTTTTTTATAGTGTAGCAGCAACTTACCTCAAAAGTACTTTTTGGACTATAGTAATGATGAAGAAATCTCTTGCCAATATTGCGATGCATTGCAAATCGTCAGAATTTATAAATACGTATTAAAATATTAGTTAAGCATTACGAAAGCAGAATGAACTTTCAGATACAAAAGAAAAATGGATCAACTAAACAGAGAAGAAAGAAAGTTGGAATGCTGTTGGCTAATTTAGGAAACTTCAAACTGTTTCGTTAAGAATCATGAGACAAATAATAATAAAAACGAATATACAAAAAAAAAAAAAATAATAAAGACGATAGGCGCTGGAGTGGCTGTGTGGTAAGTAGCTTGTTTACCAACCACATGGTTCCGGGTTCAGTCCCACTGCGTGGCACCTTGGGCAAGTGTCTTCTACTATAGCCTCGGACTGACCAAAGCCTTGTGAATGGATTTGGTAGACGGAAACTGAAAGAAGCCTGTCGTATATATGTATGTGAGTGTATGTTTGTGTGTCTGTGTTTGTCCCCCTAGAATTGCTTGACAACCGATGCTGGTGTGTTTTTGTCCCCGTCACTTAGCGGTTCAGCAAAAGAGACTGATAGAATAAGTACTGGGCTTACAAAGAATAAGTCCCGGGGTCGAGTTGCTCGATTAAAGGCGGTGCACCAGCATGGCTGCAGTCAAAATGACTGAAGCAAGTAAAAAGAGAAAAAGAGAAAGAGATTCCAGCTCGTGTCAAATGATTTAGAAAGTAAAGCTTATTAAGTGGAACAGATTCAACTGCTTCAAACGCTAAAGTGTATATACATAGATACGTAAGGTATCACACACGCACACGTATAAATCACCATATTCAGCAATCTTCGTCGGAGACCCACAACCAACCAAAATACGTTCTTCACCGACTATATTGTACTTGTTCTCTTTTCCTTTTCGAATAGTAGGCTTGGGGTTGTACTACTTTTGGCGAAGCTGCAGGGAACAACTTGTAGAATTAGAGCTTTGGTTGTATGAGAGACTTGAAGGGATACGTATGTATAAACGTATGCAGATGTTCTTTCTCTTCCCCTTTTTAATTTAGAGTAAATTTTAACCGGCCACCTGTTTCGTAGCAAGGTTGTGAACAAAAACGTCTTTTTTCTTCAATATCATTTAAATTTTAGGAAGGTTTTGCAGACTTTCTTAGTCCCATATATCGCGATCATTTGCAGCACATGAATTAAGGATTTGCGTTTTCTCCGCAAGAGTCCAATTTAGCCATATTTTGCTCAAGACGGGTTGGTATGTATCCAATTGCTCCAATAATAATAAGTAAGGGAAGACGGAGAAAGAAAATCGCCAACGATACACACGCGGTCACATATTGAATATATATATATATATATATATATATATATATATATATATATATATATATATATATATATATATATATATATATATATATATATATATAGAAGTTTACCGTTAAGTGGTTAACTCTAGTGCTAAAATAGCTCCTTATTTCTGGTATAGCCACCGAAGTTGTTTCCACAAAGAATACATACCCTACCCTCAACGCAAGGAAAGTGAAACCACAACGAAAGATAGATTAATGCTGAACAATTGTTTCTTTATCAATATAATATGCAATTATACTCACATATTTATCTATAAGTCATCAGCAGCATTTGTCTTCGATACAATTTATTGGACCCTCACGAGCGTCAAGTACTCATGCGGTCCAATCGATTGCATATATAGTTGTGATTCAGGTTCCACGCCGAAAGCATGGTAAGACTTAGCGGAAACGAATACTGCATATAATATTTACTGCAGTATCATTAAATTTATAAATTCATAAATAAGGGTGAAAAATTAGGAGGGCTGAATTTTGAATACTTCGTACAACAACTTTTCTGAAACGGCTGCAGGTTAGGAAAATTTTTTTAATGGTCTCGAGGTAATCCACATTGGATGGATCCATCCAAACAGCAAGGCAACAAAAAGGTGATGGTGTGGTGTGGTTTGTGGAAAGCTCATGTTCTAGGACCCTTCTTTCATTGAACATGTAACGGATGAGACTTATGTAACTATTGAGAGACAAATTAATATCTCAAATTGAGCGCCTAGCGAGGGCCCTTCCGAATTGTTTTCAGCAGGATGGGGCCCCTACCCATTTTGCCACAACTGTTAGAGATTGGCTTAATGACACTTTTCCTTACTGGATTGGAAGAAGGGGTCATATGGAAAGGTCCCCTCGTTCACCAGACCTTTCTCCCTTTGATTTCTTTTTCTGGGGTATGTTGAAAGAGAAGGATTACAATAAAGATTACAGATTAAAAACACACGAGAGAACGCATTACCAGTCAATGTGCTGAAATTGATAGCAATGTAGACTTATTTAATCAAGTTCACCTGAATTTTGCAAGGCGTATCAAGTTATACATTGAAAAAGGATGGAAATCACTTTGAAAATATTATTTATTAACATTATAATTAAATAAAATTGGTTTGTTTTAAAAGTATGTGTTAATCCCTGTGTACGCAGACTTTGTGGACACCCTCTATTATTTTGTAAAACAATATTGAATTAGTTTAAACGTACACAAATGCATAAAAATAATTTTTAATTGAATTAGACATTTGAAAATACTATTAAATTTCATTCAAATCTAAAAAAAAGGTAAAATTGGACAGAACTGATTGGATGACTTGACATATATAATCTATGATATTCTAGTAGGTTTCAAGTTTATAACACCTTGATATCTCATGTTATTTCATTTTATATGCCTAAGACGTTTAATTTCTATTCTGGTTTTTATATATTTCTATACATTATATTTGTATCTATAATTTATTTAAAGCCGAAACATAATACGATCCTTGTACAAACGAAAGAACAAGAATGTCCTCTGGAACTTTTATCTTCCACCGGTGTTTGTAATCGATGGTGACATGTGCGATGATTTTGCGACTATCTTATATTTTACAAAGAAATTGGAACCCCGAATGTAAGCCACCACTTAATGCATAATACAATATTATAGTTCCCTATTTCTAACTCAAATTCTGTCCTCAATAATTATAGATCTCTATTTCTAAATGTAATTCTTTTTCTTCTTGTTCAGTTTATAACTAAAACATGCACTCTTGTCTGTCTCTTTTTTTCTCCGGCGTTCACCACTTCACCTCGTTAGGGTTAAACAGCCCTTACCGAATGTTTTCACTGTCCTGTTTTTGTTAGCAGGTTTGACGTTCCACGTAACTCAAATTTTATTTAATTTGCTTTGGGGAGCAATTGCTTTGACGAAGACGCATCTTGTTGCACTGCTCGCAATGCGGAGTAGGTAAATCTGCCAAGAATTGACGAAGGGTTGTTTTTTTATGCTACCTTCACGATATAGTTCTCAATATATAATGGCAATTCTTTCTCCCAACCCAACCCAACCCCTTTTGTAATAGTGACACCAATGCCATAGCGTCGACTGTGGGCTGGTAGCTGTGTACAGTCGCCCCAATGTCTGGCTAGTTCGAGGCTATAGCAGAAGACACATGCCAAGTTACCACACAGTGGGACTGAACTGAGAACCAAGTGTTTTGGAACACAGTTTGTTACCACACCTGCACTTGTGTGTGTGTGTGTGTGGGGTGTATCGGTATGTGTGTATGGGTATATATATATGTATGCATGTATATATGTGTATATATATGTGTACATATTACATGTACATCTATATATACATCTAGACATACATGTTTACATATACATGTATATCTATAGAAATACATCTATACATATACATCAGTATACATACATGTATTTATATATATATATGTATATATGATTTTGATTTGATTTTGATTTTTCCAGTTTCAGCTAATGAGCTGTGGCCATGCTGGAGCACCGCCATTTGGTTTGCTACACGATTTTACCTCACGGATGCTTTTTAGCAAAACGATCTGATGCATGAGAGAGTTCGATGCAGCTGCCCTCATCTGCACCTCCTGCCGTGAAGTTGGTTCATCGGGACACCGACAGGAAGAGATCCAGTCCTACTTTAAAGACATCCGCATCTACACCATGCAGGTCCCTCAGGTTCTTCGGGAGGATATTGAAGAGCTGTGGGCCTCTGAAGCCCAGGCTATCACAGTATCTTGTCCTACATCTTGATGGCAAATTTGGAGTCCTTGGTACTACGCAGTGGCACCCAGGGTTCTGGCATTTGTGTGACTCTCGATGCCAAAGTTTGGGACAAGTCCTTCCAGGATCTTCCAGATATATATTATGGCATATCTTTTCTCGCCTACGCTCCAGGGAATAGAGCTTTAATCTCTTGAGTCTTTCCCAGTAGCTCATATGATGCACAGAGGCTATCTCTTCGTGTAGCTTCGTTGGATCGCCTCAAGTTCTGTGATCAACTTACACTGGATGGTGACCATAGCTGAGAGCAATAGTCAAAGTGGCTTAGGACAAGTGTCTTCCAGAGGACCATCATGGTTTCTTGTTCTCTGTTCTAAAGGTTCTAGAATCCATCCCAGCCAGCCGTCTACATTTCATTGCCAGTTTAGCAACATGTACATGAAAGGTCGCGTCATCATCATGTGAATAACCAGGTCACGCACTGATTGTGCCTCTGGGATTGCAATCCCTCCGGGGTCCAGTGTATTCATTGGGTATTGCATTCAGTTTTGCATGCTGATAGTATAAGCTTGAAACTTTCCAGCATTGAAACTGCAGGATATTCTTTTCAGCCCACTTGTATATTTCGTCCAGCTCACATTGCAGGTGCTTAGTGTTTCAGGGTTCTGTATTGCCTGTGAAACTTTGTATCATCTGCATAACTTGTGATCGTGGCTCTGCGTGGCTGAGGGAATGTCTGAGAGGGCCATTATGAACAGTAGTGGTCCCAAACAGGCCCTGCGGAACACCGCTCACTATTTGCGTGTTAATGGAAGTGGCCACATTGGCTGCTATCACCTGATTCTATTTCTTCAGAAAGTCATGAAGCCATTCTCCCAATTTTCCAACTATGCCAAGATCACGCAGTTTGTGACATATCATCCATGATCGACCTTATCAAAGGCCTTTGCAAAGTCGAGATATATGACTTCCATATTTGAGTGGTTGAGCAGTGTTTCAGCACCCAGTCATAGTGTGTAGGAGCTGAGTTAAGCAGCTTCTTTGGTCGGAAACCATGTTGGGTTGTCAGGCAGCAAGTCATTTTTCAAGGAAGATGATAGTTCCTTCTGACTATTCGTTCCATGCCTTGCTGATGTGTGAGGCTAGAGAGATAGGTCTGTAGTTCTTGGCCCCGCTCTGCTACCTCCTTTATGAATAGGGCTATTTTACCTTCCTTCAGTTTTCTTGGAAGTTTGCCAGTTGCAAGGAAGCTCTGAAAGAGAGACCGCAGTGGCCTTGCTAGGACCCTCTTACATACTTTTAGAAGGATTGCTGGGAATCCATCGGGGCCAGTAGCTGAGTTTGTTTTCATCTCATCTATATATATATATATTTATATATATATACATGTATATATATTTATATATATATATATAATATATATATATATATATATATATTATATATATATATATATATATATTAATATATATACATATATATATAACATAATATATATATATATATATATACACATATATATATATTCATATATATATTATACACATATGTACATATATTATATATATATAATATATATATATATATATATATATATATTATATATATATAATTATATATATATATATAGTAGCAGTATTGCTCGGCTTTGCAAAATGGTAACATTTAATTCAAAGCGTTAAAAATGTTATGAAAACAATTGGTATGTGTTCACAAAGTCCAAACGATTAATATGAAAAAAAACCCAGGCTACATCCCGAAAATTCATTTCTTTGCCGAATTTCTACGATTTGTTTTTATATCTTGATTTTTTACTTTTCATGCAATTTACGCATGCTTGCACGCGTGGTGAACACAGTTCACGTCAAACAGCTGACTGAGTAAAGTTCACTAATCAATGCATGGGATAAGGCCTAAAACAAACACATTATCGAATTTGAACTTGCGAGATGAATTTCGGAACAGAAATAGCGCAGTTCAATTTTCATTCGCCTAAACTTTAAGGGACCCATATTTGGTGGTTCTACGAATTGTTGGCTGGGGATGTGCCGGGAAGTTAAACACACAGACACACACACAGCACACGCACAATCACACACACAGATACACACACAGACACACAAGTTGAGTTTATATATATATATATAATATATATATATATATATATATTATATATATATATATATATATTATATTTGTTTGTGTTGTGTATATATGTATATGTATATTGAAATATATATATATATCGAGAGAGAGAGAGAGAGACAGATTGAGAGAGAGAAGGAAGAGAAGGAGAAAACATATTTGTAATTTCAGTGTTTTCCAGATTTGTAAAAGAATATTCACATCTACCAAGACGTTACATACGCTTTCATCCTCTTCAGATCTGATGACATCTAAGATGCAGTTCTTATATCACGCAAAATCTCTGTTAAAGTCATTAAATTTGAGAAGGTAATAGAACGTCGGTGGTTGTGTCAGGCCAGAACAGCATGAGGCAGGTGGGGAAAGTCAGAATAAGTTTACGATTTTGAAGTGGGTAGATTAGCAAGGGTGGGGAGGCTACTTCACTTGTTAGAAGCAAAGGTAGACCCTTTGATATAGAATTATTATTTTTTTTTATATATAAATCGTTCAAGTTCTTTTGTTCTGCTTTGTTACTAGTAAGTACATCATGTACCCTACGTGTACACGTATATATATATATATATATATATATATACTCATAACCCGTACATAATCATATGTATTTTGGAAAAGAATGCTAAAGTACTTTGTCAGTACTTTAAAATGAAGCCTACAAGTTTTCACCTGATATTGGGTCTATCAACAATTTTGTGCAAGTCACGACTGTATATGGTGATGGTTGTACCTTCGCTGCCGCCACCACCAACCTCGCGGCTACTGCTACAGTTGTTATTATTGTTCTTTTAGCACCAGATAATTCCTAAGGAAACAGACACATCAGCAATAGAAAACGCCTAATTAACAGAGTCTTTAGAGCGTTGAACAGAATGCTTCGCAATGTTTGTTCCGACGAAGCTGGCAGAATCGTTAACACGTCGGGTAAAATGCTTTGCGGCATTTCGTCTGTCTACACGTTCTGAGTACAAATTCTGCCGAGGTCAACTTTGCCGTTTATCCTTTCGGGGCCAATAAAATAAGTACCAAATGATTATAACAACTGATATAATCGACTTACTCCTTCTATAAAATTGCTAGCTCCGTCCTAAAATTTGAAACTAATAGTTGTCCTGAAAGTCTGAGTTCAAATTCTGCTGATGTCAACTTTGCTTTTATTCTTCCGGGATCGATAATAAAATACCAATCCAAGAGGGGAAATTGCTGGAATTTTTAAAAATTATTTTAACTCATGTTATTTTCCCAGAAATCTTTTGTCACACGTCTGTGACCTCTTGTTTGTGGTAGCAGTAAAGAAATAAGAATCGTTAGCACGACGGGCAAAATGTTAGTGACATTCCGTCCGTCTTTTTGTTCTGAGGTCAAATGCCGTCAGGGTCGGTCGATAAAATAAGTACCAGTTGAAACTGGTGTTGATTTATCGACTTAACCCCTTCCTCGAAATTAGTCGTCCTGTGTTAATATTTGAAACAATCATATACTCTTTTACTCTTTTACTTATTTCAGCCATTTGACTATGTTCCTTTCCGCAGTCATTTTTGCATGTATGTGCGTGTATGAGTGTGAATGTGTGAGTGCGTGTGTGCGCGTATGTATAAATGTGTGTGTGTGTGTGCGTGTGCATGCGTGTGCGCGCGTCCATCCAAAGGTGAGCTTGTCTGCTACTAGAAAAATCCATTCTGCACAATGATGGAGCTACTGTTGTGACATGATCTTCGAGTAAATTACGTGTTACATTTGTCACAAAAAAATATTTGAAATGAAATCAGAGCTAAGTAATCATATGAGGGCCCATGGCAAAAATACTATGAAATCTGTTTAAGCTTTTCTCCACTCTGGGCTGTCTTTTCCCCTTTTTGGTTCCTTGTTTTTTCATTTCTGCTTCAGTCATGTATTTACCCGATGGAAGCTTTTTTGTCCAAAGTCCTTTTGGTTTTGAATTGCCATCAAAGTTTCTGAAATCTTTCTTTTCTTTTCTTCTGGTAAGAGGAGGTCCATATTAGTTTGGTCTCCAAGTTTGGGAGGTTTAATCAGGAGTTTGGGCTATGCTGGCATAACTCTCAGGGTCATTGAGGCACACAAGCCTCCACACCACAACAAAGGCTGGACCTTGTGCTCAAGTAAAGAATCCCATAAAAATACTTGGTATATAGGTACAGCCGTGGCTGTGTGGTAAGGCGGTGAGCTGAGCTGGCAGAAACGTTAGCACACCGGGCGAAATGCTTAGCGGTATTTTGTCTGTCTTTATGTTCTGAGTTCAAATTCCGCCGAGGTCGACTTTGCCTTTCATCCTTTCGGGGGCGATAAATTAAGTACCAGTTTCGTACTGGGGTCGATGTAATCGATTTAATCCCTTCATCTGCCTTTGTTTGTTCCCTCTATGTTTAGCCCCTTGTGGGCAATAAAGAAATGTGAAGTTTGCTTCCAAACCACATGGTTTCGGAATCAGTCCCACTGCGTGGCGCCTTGAGAAAATGTCTTCTATAATAGCCTCGATCCGACCAAAGCCTTGTGACTGGATTTGGTAGACGGAAACTGAAAGAAGCCCGTTGTAACATAAATATGAGTCTGTCGTCTGTCTGTCTTTGTGTAAATGTTTGTCTCCCACCACCGCTTGAAAACCGGTGTTGGTGAGTTTACGTCCTTGTAATTTAGCAATTTGCAAAAGAGAGCGATAAAATAAGTACCAGGCTTTACAAAAAAAAAACAGTACTGGAGTTGATGAGTTCGACTAAAATTGTTCGTGTTACCCCAGCATGGCCACAGTCTAATGACTGAAGCACGTATAAGATAAAAGATATAAATGTGCTGTGTACACTCTCTTTGCATATTCTACTGCTACTACAACGTTGTCTGCTCTTACGATCTATGAAGACATCATTACCCCTCCTGTCACCTCTAGTTATTTTCTCCATCATGTTTTTCCAAGACCACCAGCTGTCTAGAAATTCCATTAAAGGTTTTCTATTCATATCAACCGCCAGATGTCTGAACTGAACATCACCCACATCAATCTCACTAGTTTGGGATGGTTTGTAAAGGTCATCTCTTTGGCTAACTTATTAAAAATAACATGTATATATATATATTAAGAATGATGATGAATGAAGTCGGTATATGTCGTGTGTGTGTGTGTTTGTGTGTGTGTGTGGTGTGTGTGTATGTTGTGTGTGTGTGTGTGTGTGTGTGTGTGTGTGTATGTTATGTCTATTCTACTTTCAGTATTTCCTGCTCTTTCTTCATGTAGTGTGTGAGTGTAATTTTGAAAAAAGAATGATAGTATGAAAGGCAGAGGAGTACATACACGCATACATACATACACACACACACACACATACACACGCATAAACACAAAAACCATCCATCAATCTATCCATCTATACATAAAGCATAATTCAAATATGCGTACATACATGCGCATATACATACTAAATACATTCATATTTACATGACATGTTTTTCGCGTATGTGTGTGTTTGTGTGTGTATATGTGTCTGTGTGTGCGTGTTGTGATATACGGTTGTGTATGTATGATTGCATGTATATGAGTTTGTGTGTGCGCGAGTGTGCATCTGTCTATATGAGTATGTGTGTGCGTGTGAGGGTGCATCTGTCTAAATGTGTGTGTGCGAATGAGGTGCATCTGTGTGTGTATGTATGTGTGAATGTGTGTGCGCGCGGATGGGCATCTATCTGTATGCATGTGTGCATCTGTGCGTGCGTGTGTGTGTATGTGTGTGTGCTTGTGCACATGTGAGTGAATAACATCGGAGTGAACTTTCAGCGTCGAACACACACACACACACAGACAGACAGACACACACACACACTTACAATATCTAATGTGTGAGGCACACGCATAGCTGGAGGTAAACAAACTGATGAAATCCATCTTCAAGTTGGTTTCGGTTCAAATCTTCCGTTAGCGAATTCCCATCTGACTGGGATACATCTCTTAAAGGTCAGATGTTGCACAAGTTCACGTCTTCAACGGACCTTGTTCTTTGAAGTCAATATCTTGTTCGACGTCTGGAGATTACTTACGATTACCGAAACCTCTAACAACATATTGCATAATTTGTAATCGTTTATAGCTTACATATATCTATAAACACTTGTTTCCAAACATAGCACAAGCTACATTTGAAGGC